>NW_026542594.1:145983739-146596580 GCF_028750875.1 Macrosteles quadrilineatus | reverse complement strand
CAGGAAACAATCAGCTCGGCTGCAGGAGGAAGTTACCTTAGTATCTTGGTTAACTGTTGAATGTCACTAATGTGTTGACAGACTGCTGCATTGGTACGCAGACTAGAGGCCAGTGTGTCCAGTGGCTTCAGGTAGAGGTGCTCTATATGAGGTCAGGAAACAATCAGCTCGGCTGCAGGAGGAAGTTACCTTAGTATCTTGGTTAACTGTTGAATGTCACTGTTGTGTTGACAGACTGCTGCATTGGTAAGCAGACTAGAGGCCAGTGTGTCCAGTGGCCTCAGGTTAGAGCCTGCTCTATATGAGGCCAGGGAACAATCAGCTCGGCTGCAGGAGGAAGTTACATTAGTATCTTGGTTAACTGTTGAATGTCACTGTTGTGTTGACAGACTGCTGCATTGGTACGCAGACTAGAGGCCAATGTGTCCAGTGGCTTCAGGTAGAGGTGCTCTATATGAGGTCAGGAAACAATCAGCTCGGCTGCAGGAGGAAGTTACATTAGTATATTGGTTAACTGTTGAATGTCACTGTTGTGTTGACAGACTGCTGCATTGGTACGCAGACTAGAGGCCAGTGTGTCCAGTGGCTTCAGGTTAGAGGCTGCTCTATATGAGGCCAGGGAACAATCAGCTCGGCTGCAGGAGGAAGTTACCTTAGTATCTTGGTTAACTGTTGAATGTCACTGTTGTGTTGACAGACTGCTGCATTGGTACGCAGACTAGAGGCCAGTGTGTCCAGTGGCCTCAGGTTAGAGGCTGCTCTATATGAGGCCAGGGAACAATCAGCTCGGCTGCAGGAGGAAGTTACCTTAGTTTTTTTGTTAACTGTTGAATGTCACTGTTGTGTTGACAGACTGCTGCATTGGTACGCAGACTAGAGGCCAGTGTGTCCAGTGGCCTCAGGTTAGAGGCTGCTCTATATGAGGCCACGGAACAATCAGCTCGGCTGCAGGAGGAAGTTACATTAGTATCTTGGTTAACTGTTGAATGTCACTGTTGTGTTGACAGACTGCTGCATTGGTACGCAGACTAGAGGCCAGTGTGTCCAGTGGCTTCAGGTAGAGGTGCTCTATATGAGGTCAGGAAACAAAAAGCTCGGCTGCAGGAGGAAGTTACCTTAGTATCTTGGTTAACTGTTGAATGTCACTGTTGTGTTTGACAGACTACTGCATTGGTACGCAGACTAGAGGCCAGTGTGTCCAGTGGCCTCAGGTTAGAGGCTGCTCTATATGAGGCCAGGGAACAATCAGCTCAGCTGCAGGAGGAAGTTACCTTAGTATCTTGGCTAACTGTTGAATGTCACTGTTGTGTTGACAGACTGCTGCATTGGTACGCAGACTAGAGGCCAGTGTGTCCAGTGGCTTCAGGTAGAGGTGCTCTATATGAGGTCAGGAAACAATCAGCTCGGCTGCAGGAGGAAGTTACCTTAGTATCTTGGTTAACTGTTGAATGTCACTGTTGTGTTGACAGACTGCTGCATTGGTACGCAGACTAGAGGCCAGTGTGTCCAGTGGCTTCAGGTTAGAGGCTGCTCTATATGAGGCCAGGAAACAATCAGCTCGGCTGCAGGAGGAAGTTACCTTAGTATCTTGGTTAACTGTTGAATGTCACTGTTGTGTTGACAGACTGCTGCATTGGTATGCAGACTAGAGGCCAGTGTGTCCAGTGGCCTCAGGTTAGAGGCTGCTCTATATGAGGCCAGGGAACAATCAGCTCGGCCGCAGGAGGAAGTTACATTAGTATCTTGGTTAACTGTTGAATGTCACTGTTGTGTTGACAGACTGCTGTATTGGTACGCAGACTAGAGGCCAGTGTGTCCAGTGGCTTCAGGTAGAGGTAGCTCGGCTGCAGGAGGAAGTTACCTTAGTATCTTGGTTAACTGTTTGAATGTCACTGTTGTGTTGACAGACTGCTGCATTGGTACGCAGACTAGAGGCCAGTGTGTCCAGTGGCCTCAGGTTAGAGGCTGCTCTATATGAGGCCAGGGAACAATCAGCTCGGCTGCAGGAGGAAGTTACATTAGTATCTTGGTTAACTGTTGAATGTCACTGTTGTGTTGACAGACTGCTGCATTGGTACGCAGACTAGAGGCCAGTGTGTCCAGTGGCTTCAGGTAGAGGTGCTCTATATGAGGTCAGGAAACAATCAGCTCGGCTGCAGGAGGAAGTTACCTTAGTATCTTGGTTACCTGTTGAATGTCACTGTTGTGTTGACAGACTGCTGCATTGGTACGCAGACTAGAGGCCAGTGTGTCCAGTGGCCTCAGGTTAGAGGCTGCTCTATATGAGGTCAGGAAACAATCAGCTCGGCTGCAGGAGGAAGTTACCTTAGTATCTTGGTTAACTGTTGAATGTCACTGTTGTGTTGACAGACTGCTGCATTGGTACACAGACTAGAGGCCAGTGTGTCCAGTGGCTTCAGGTAGAGGTGCTCTATATGAGGTCAGGAAACAATCAGCTCGGCTGCAGGAGGAAGTTACCTTAGTATCTTGGTTAACTGTTGAATGTCACTGTTGTGTTGACAGACTGCTGCATTGGTACGCAGACTAGAGGCCAGTGTGTCCAGTGGCCTCTGGTTAGAGGCTGCTCTATATGAGGTCAGGAAACAATCAGCTCGGCTGCAGGAGGAAGTTACCTTAGTATCTTGGTTAACTGTTGAATGTCACTGTTGTGTTGACAGACTGCTGCATTGGTACGCAGACTAGAGGCCAGTGTGTCCAGTGGCCTCAGGTTAGAGGCTGCTCTATATGAGGCCAGGGAACAATCAGCTCAGCTCCAGGAGGAAGTTACCTTAGTATCTTGGCTAACTGTTGAATGTCACTGTTGTGTTGACAGACTGCTGCATTGGTACGCAGACTAGAGGCCAGTGTGTCCAGTGGCTTCAGGTAGAGGTGCTCTATATGAGGTCAGGAAACAATCAGCTCGGCTGCAGGAGGAAGTTACCTTAGTATCTTGGTTAACTGTTGAATGTCACTGTTGTGTTGACAGACTGCTGCATTGGTACGCAGACTAGAGGCCAGTGTGTCCAGTAGCTTCAGGTTAGAGGCTGCTCTATATGAGGCCAGGAAACAATCAGCTCGGCTGCAGGAGGAAGTTACCTTAGTATCTTGGTTAACTGTTGAATGTCACTAATGTGTTGACAGACTGCTGCATTGGTACGCAGACTAGAGGCCAGTGTGTCCAGTGGCCTCAGGTTAGAGGCTGCTCTATATGAGGCCAGGGAACAATCAGCTCGGCTGCAGGAGGAAGTTACCTTAGTTTTTTTGTTAACTGTTTAATGTCACTGTTGTGTTGACAGACTGCATTGGTACGCAGACTAGAGGCCAGTGTGTCCAGTGGCCTCAGGTTAGAGGCTGCTCTATATGAGGCCACGGAACAATCAGCTCGGCTGCAGGAGGAAGTTACATTAGTATCTTGGTTAACTGTTGAATGTCACTGTTGTGTTGACAGACTGCTGCATTGGTACGCAGACTAGAGGCCAGGGTGTCCAGTGGCTTCAGGTAGAGGTGCTCTATATGAGGTCAGGAAACAAAAAGCTCGGCTGCAGGAGGAAGTTACCTTAGTATCTTGGTTAACTGTTGAATGTCACTGTTGTGTTGACAGACTACTGCATTGGTACGCAGACTAGAGGCCAGTGTGTCCAGTGGCCTCAGGTTAGAGGCTGCTCTATATGAGGCCAGGGAACAATCAGCTCAGCTGCAGGAGGAAGTTACCTTAGTATCTTGGCTAACTGTTGAATGTCACTGTTGTGTTGACAGACTGCTGCATTGGTACGCAAACTAGAGGCCAGTGTGTCCAGTGGCTTCAGGTAGAGGTGCTCTATATGAGGCCAGGAAACAATCAGCTCGGCTGCAGGAGGAAGTTACCTTAGTATCTTGGTTAACTGTTGAATGTCACTAATGTGTTGACAGACTGCTGCATTGGTACGCAGACTAGAGGCTAGTGTGTCCAGTGGCTTCAGGTTAGAGGCTGCTCTATATGAGGCCAGGAAACAATCAGCTCAGCTGCAGGAGGAAGTAACCTTAGTATCTTGGTTAACTGTTGAATGTCACTGTTGTGTTGACAGACTGCTGCATTGGTACGCAGTCTAGAGGCCAGTGTGTCCAGTGGCTTCAGGTAGAGGTGCTCTATATGAGGCCAGGAAACAATCAGCTCGGCTGCAGGAGGAAGTTACCTTAGTATCTTGGTTAACTGTTGAATGTCACTAATGTGTTGACAGACTGCTGCATTGGTACGCAGACTAGAGGCTAGTGTGTCCAGTGGCTTCAGGTTAGAGGCTGCTCTATATGAGGCCAGGAAACAATCAGCTCAGCTGCAGGAGGAAGTAACCTTAGTATCTTGGTTAACTGTTGAATGTCACTGTTGTGTTGACAGACTGCTGCATTGGTATGCAGACTAGAGGCCAGTGTGTCCAGTGGCCTCAGGTTAGAGGCTGCTCTATATGAGGCCAGGGAACAATCAGCTCGGCCGCAGGAGGAAGTTACATTAGTATCTTGGTTAACTGTTGAATGTCACTGTTGTGTTGACAGACTGCTGTATTGGTACGCAGACTAGAGGCCAGTGTGTCCAGTGGCTTCAGGTAGAGGTGCTCTATATGAGGTCAGGAAACAATCAGCTCGGCTGCAGGAGGAAGTTACCTTAGTATCTTAGTTAACTGTTGAATGTCACTGTTGTGTTGACAGACTGCTGCATTGGTACGCAGACTAGAGGCCAGTGTGTCCAGTGGCCTCAGGTTAGAGGCTGCTCTATATGAGGCCAGGGAACAATCAGCTCGGCTGCAGGAGGAAGTTACATTAGTATCTTGGTTAACTGTTGAATGTCACTGTTGTGTTGACAGACTGCTGCATTGGTACGCAGACTAGAGGCCAGTGTGTCCAGTGGCTTCAGGTAGAGGTGCTCTATATGAGGTCCGGAAACAATCAGCTCGGCTGCAGGAGGAAGTTACCTTAGTATCTTGGTTAACTGTTGAATGTCACTGTTGTGTTGACAGACTGCTGCATTGGTACGCAGACTAGAGGCCAGTGTGTCCAGTGGCTTCAGGTAGAGGTGCTCTATATGAGGTCAGGAAACAATCAGCTCGGCTGCAGGAGGAAGTTACCTTAGTATCTTGGTTAACTGTTGAATGTCACTGTTGTGTTGACAGACTGCTGCATTGGTAAGCAGACTAGAGGCCAGTGTGTCCAGTGGCCTCAGGTTAGAGCCTGCTCTATATGAGGCCAGGGAACAATCAGCTCGGCTGCAGGAGGAAGTTACATTAGTATCTTGGTTAACTGTTGAATGTCACTGTTGTGTTGACAGACTGCTGCATTGGTACGCAGACTAGAGGCCAATGTGTCCAGTGGCTTCAGGTAGAGGTGCTCTATATGAGGTCAGGAAACAATCAGCTCGGCTGCAGGAGGAAGTTACATTAGTATATTGGTTAACTGTTGAATGTCACTGTTGTGTTGACAGACTGCTGCATTGGTACGCAGACTAGAGGCCAGTGTGTCCAGTGGCTTCAGGTTAGAGGCTGCTCTATATGAGGCCAGGGAACAATCAGCTCGGCTGCAGGAGGAAGTTACCTTAGTATCTTGGTTAACTGTTGAATGTCACTGTTGTGTTGACAGACTGCTGCATTGGTACGCAGACTAGAGGCCAGTGTGTCCAGTGGCCTCAGGTTAGAGGCTGCTCTATATGAGGCCAGGGAACAATCAGCTCGGCTGCAGGAGGAAGTTACCTTAGTTTTTTTGTTAACTGTTGAATGTCACTGTTGTGTTGACAGACTGCTGCATTGGTACGCAGACTAGAGGCCAGTGTGTCCAGTGGCCTCAGGTTAGAGGCTGCTCTATATGAGGCCACGGAACAATCAGCTCGGCTGCAGGAGGAAGTTACATTAGTATCTTGGTTAACTGTTGAATGTCACTGTTGTGTTGACAGACTGCTGCATTGGTACGCAGACTAGAGGCCAGTGTGTCCAGTGGCTTCAGGTAGAGGTGCTCTATATGAGGTCAGGAAACAAAAAGCTCGGCTGCAGGAGGAAGTTACCTTAGTATCTTGGTTAACTGTTGAATGTCACTGTTGTGTTGACAGACTACTGCATTGGTACGCAGACTAGAGGCCAGTGTGTCCAGTGGCCTCAGGTTAGAGGCTGCTCAATATGAGGCCAGGAAACAATCAGCTCGGCTGCAGGAGGAAGTTACCTTAGTATCTTGGTTAACTGTTGAATGTCACTGTTGTGTTGACAGACTGCTGCATTGGTATGCAGACTAGAGGCCAGTGTGTCCAGTGGCCTCAGGTTAGAGGCTGCTCTATATGAGGCCAGGGAACAATCAGCTCGGCCGCAGGAGGAAGTTACATTAGTATCTTGGTTAACTGTTGAATGTCACTGTTGTGTTGACAGACTGCTGTATTGGTACGCAGACTAGAGGCCAGTGTGTCCAGTGGCTTCAGGTAGAGGTGCTCTATATGAGGTCAGGAAACAATCAGCTCGGCTGCAGGAGGAAGTTACCTTAGTATCTTGGTTAACTGTTGAATGTCACTGTTGTGTTGACAGACTGCTGCATTGGTACGCAGACTAGAGGCCAGTGTGTCCAGTGGCTTCAGGTAGAGGTGCTCTATATGAGGTCAGGAAACAATCAGCTCGGCTGCAGGAGGAAGTTACCTTAGTATCTTGGTTAACTGTTGAATGTCACTGTTGTGTTGACAGACTGCTGTATTGGTACGCAGACTAGAGGCCAGTGTGTCCAGTGGCTTCAGGTAGAGGTGCTCTATATGAGGTCAGGAAACAATCAGCTCGGCTGCAGGAGGAAGTTACCTTAGTATCTTGGTTAACTGTTGAATGTCACTGTTGTGTTGACAGACTGCTGCATTGGTACGCAGACTAGAGGCCAGTGTGTCCAGTGGCTTCAGGTAGAGGTGCTCTATATGAGGTCAGGAAACAATCAGCTCGGCTGCAGGAGGAAGTTACCTTAGTATCTTGGTTACCTGTTGAATGTCACTGTTGTGTTGACAGACTGCTGCATTGGTACGCAGACTAGAGGCCAGTGTGTCCAGTGGCCTCAGGTTAGAGGCTGCTCTATATGAGGTCAGGAAACAATCAGCTCGGCTGCAGGAGGAAGTTACCTTAGTATCTTGGTTAACTGTTGAATGTCACTGTTGTGTTGACAGACTGCTGCATTGGTACGCAGACTAGAGGCCAGTGTGTCCAGTGGCCTCAGGTTAGAGGCTGCTCTATATGAGGCCAGGGAACAATCAGCTCGGCTGCAGGAGGAAGTTACATTAGTATCTTGGTTAACTGTTGAATGTCACTGTTGTGTTGACAGACTGCTGCATTGGTACGCAGACTAGAGGCCAGTGTGTCCAGTGGCTTCAGGTAGAGGTGCTCTATATGAGGTCCGGAAACAATCAGCTCGGCTGCAGGAGGAAGTTACCTTAGTATCTTGGTTAACTGTTGAATGTCACTGTTGTGTTGACAGACTGCTGCATTGGTACGCAGACTAGAGGCCAGTGTGTCCAGTGGCTTCAGGTAGAGGTGCTCTATATGAGGTCAGGAAACAATCAGCTCGGCTGCAGGAGGAAGTTACCTTAGTATCTTGGTTAACTGTTGAATGTCACTGTTGTGTTGACAGACTGCTGCATTGGTAAGCAGACTAGAGGCCAGTGTGTCCAGTGGCCTCAGGTTAGAGCCTGCTCTATATGAGGCCAGGGAACAATCAGCTCGGCTGCAGGAGGAAGTTACATTAGTATCTTGGTTAACTGTTGAATGTCACTGTTGTGTTGACAGACTGCTGCATTGGTACGCAGACTAGAGGCCAATGTGTCCAGTGGCTTCAGGTAGAGGTGCTCTATATGAGGTCAGGAAACAATCAGCTCGGCTGCAGGAGGAAGTTACATTAGTATATTGGTTAACTGTTGAATGTCACTGTTGTGTTGACAGACTGCTGCATTGGTACGCAGACTAGAGGCCAGTGTGTCCAGTGGCTTCAGGTTAGAGGCTGCTCTATATGAGGCCAGGGAACAATCAGCTCGGCTGCAGGAGGAAGTTACCTTAGTATCTTGGTTAACTGTTGAATGTCACTGTTGTGTTGACAGACTGCTGCATTGGTACGCAGACTAGAGGCCAGTGTGTCCAGTGGCCTCAGGTTAGAGGCTGCTCTATATGAGGCCAGGGAACAATCAGCTCGGCTGCAGGAGGAAGTTACCTTAGTTTTTTTGTTAACTGTTGAATGTCACTGTTGTGTTGACAGACTGCTGCATTGGTACGCAGACTAGAGGCCAGTGTGTCCAGTGGCCTCAGGTTAGAGGCTGCTCTATATGAGGCCACGGAACAATCAGCTCGGCTGCAGGAGGAAGTTACATTAGTATCTTGGTTAACTGTTGAATGTCACTGTTGTGTTGACAGACTGCTGCATTGGTACGCAGACTAGAGGCCAGTGTGTCCAGTGGCTTCAGGTAGAGGTGCTCTATATGAGGTCAGGAAACAAAAAGCTCGGCTGCAGGAGGAAGTTACCTTAGTATCTTGGTTAACTGTTGAATGTCACTGTTGTGTTGACAGACTACTGCATTGGTACGCAGACTAGAGGCCAGTGTGTCCAGTGGCCTCAGGTTAGAGGCTGCTCAATATGAGGCCAGGAAACAATCAGCTCGGCTGCAGGAGGAAGTTACCTTAGTATCTTGGTTAACTGTTGAATGTCACTGTTGTGTTGACAGACTGCTGCATTGGTATGCAGACTAGAGGCCAGTGTGTCCAGTGGCCTCAGGTTAGAGGCTGCTCTATATGAGGCCAGGGAACAATCAGCTCGGCCGCAGGAGGAAGTTACATTAGTATCTTGGTTAACTGTTGAATGTCACTGTTGTGTTGACAGACTGCTGTATTGGTACGCAGACTAGAGGCCAGTGTGTCCAGTGGCTTCAGGTAGAGGTGCTCTATATGAGGTCAGGAAACAATCAGCTCGGCTGCAGGAGGAAGTTACCTTAGTATCTTGGTTAACTGTTGAATGTCACTGTTGTGTTGACAGACTGCTGCATTGGTACGCAGACTAGAGGCCAGTGTGTCCAGTGGCTTCAGGTAGAGGTGCTCTATATGAGGTCAGGAAACAATCAGCTCGGCTGCAGGAGGAAGTTACCTTAGTATCTTGGTTACCTGTTGAATGTCACTGTTGTGTTGACAGACTGCTGCATTGGTACGCAGACTAGAGGCCAGTGTGTCCAGTGGCCTCAGGTTAGAGGCTGCTCTATATGAGGTCAGGAAACAATCAGCTCGGCTGCAGGAGGAAGTTACCTTAGTATCTTGGTTAACTGTTGAATGTCACTGTTGTGTTGACAGACTGCTGCATTGGTACACAGACTAGAGGCCAGTGTGTCCAGTGGCTTCAGGTAGAGGTGCTCTATATGAGGTCAGGAAACAATCAGCTCGGCTGCAGGAGGAAGTTACCTTAGTATCTTGGTTAACTGTTGAATGTCACTGTTGTGTTGACAGACTGCTGCATTGGTACGCAGACTAGAGGCCAGTGTGTCCAGTGGCCTCTGGTTAGAGGCTGCTCTATATGAGGTCAGGAAACAATCAGCTCGGCTGCAGGAGGAAGTTACCTTAGTATCTTGGTTAACTGTTGAATGTCACTGTTGTGTTGACAGACTGCTGCATTGGTACGCAGACTAGAGGCCAGTGTGTCCAGTGGCCTCAGGTTAGAGGCTGCTCTATATGAGGCCAGGGAACAATCAGCTCAGCTCCAGGAGGAAGTTACCTTAGTATCTTGGCTAACTGTTGAATGTCACTGTTGTGTTGACAGACTGCTGCATTGGTACGCAGACTAGAGGCCAGTGTGTCCAGTGGCTTCAGGTAGAGGTGCTCTATATGAGGTCAGGAAACAATCAGCTCGGCTGCAGGAGGAAGTTACCTTAGTATCTTGGTTAACTGTTGAATGTCACTGTTGTGTTGACAGACTGCTGCATTGGTACGCAGACTAGAGGCCAGTGTGTCCAGTAGCTTCAGGTTAGAGGCTGCTCTATATGAGGCCAGGAAACAATCAGCTCGGCTGCAGGAGGAAGTTACCTTAGTATCTTGGTTAACTGTTGAATGTCACTAATGTGTTGACAGACTGCTGCATTGGTACGCAGACTAGAGGCCAGTGTGTCCAGTGGCCTCAGGTTAGAGGCTGCTCTATATGAGGCCAGGGAACAATCAGCTCGGCTGCAGGAGGAAGTTACCTTAGTTTTTTTGTTAACTGTTTAATGTCACTGTTGTGTTGACAGACTGCATTGGTACGCAGACTAGAGGCCAGTGTGTCCAGTGGCCTCAGGTTAGAGGCTGCTCTATATGAGGCCACGGAACAATCAGCTCGGCTGCAGGAGGAAGTTACATTAGTATCTTGGTTAACTGTTGAATGTCACTGTTGTGTTGACAGACTGCTGCATTGGTACGCAGACTAGAGGCCAGGGTGTCCAGTGGCTTCAGGTAGAGGTGCTCTATATGAGGTCAGGAAACAAAAAGCTCGGCTGCAGGAGGAAGTTACCTTAGTATCTTGGTTAACTGTTGAATGTCACTGTTGTGTTGACAGACTACTGCATTGGTACGCAGACTAGAGGCCAGTGTGTCCAGTGGCCTCAGGTTAGAGGCTGCTCTATATGAGGCCAGGGAACAATCAGCTCAGCTGCAGGAGGAAGTTACCTTAGTATCTTGGCTAACTGTTGAATGTCACTGTTGTGTTGACAGACTGCTGCATTGGTACGCAAACTAGAGGCCAGTGTGTCCAGTGGCTTCAGGTAGAGGTGCTCTATATGAGGCCAGGAAACAATCAGCTCGGCTGCAGGAGGAAGTTACCTTAGTATCTTGGTTAACTGTTGAATGTCACTAATGTGTTGACAGACTGCTGCATTGGTACGCAGACTAGAGGCCAGTGTGTCCAGTGGCTTCAGGTAGAGGTGCTCTATATGAGGTCAGGAAACAATCAGCTCGGCTGCAGGAGGAAGTTACCTTAGTATCTTGGTTAACTGTTGAATGTCACTGTTGTGTTGACAGACTGCTGCATTGGTAAGCAGACTAGAGGCCAGTGTGTCCAGTGGCCTCAGGTTAGAGCCTGCTCTATATGAGGCCAGGGAACAATCAGCTCGGCTGCAGGAGGAAGTTACATTAGTATCTTGGTTAACTGTTGAATGTCACTGTTGTGTTGACAGACTGCTGCATTGGTACGCAGACTAGAGGCCAATGTGTCCAGTGGCTTCAGGTAGAGGTGCTCTATATGAGGTCAGGAAACAATCAGCTCGGCTGCAGGAGGAAGTTACATTAGTATATTGGTTAACTGTTGAATGTCACTGTTGTGTTGACAGACTGCTGCATTGGTACGCAGACTAGAGGCCAGTGTGTCCAGTGGCTTCAGGTTAGAGGCTGCTCTATATGAGGCCAGGGAACAATCAGCTCGGCTGCAGGAGGAAGTTACCTTAGTATCTTGGTTAACTGTTGAATGTCACTGTTGTGTTGACAGACTGCTGCATTGGTACGCAGACTAGAGGCCAGTGTGTCCAGTGGCCTCAGGTTAGAGGCTGCTCTATATGAGGCCAGGGAACAATCAGCTCGGCTGCAGGAGGAAGTTACCTTAGTTTTTTTGTTAACTGTTGAATGTCACTGTTGTGTTGACAGACTGCTGCATTGGTACGCAGACTAGAGGCCAGTGTGTCCAGTGGCCTCAGGTTAGAGGCTGCTCTATATGAGGCCACGGAACAATCAGCTCGGCTGCAGGAGGAAGTTACATTAGTATCTTGGTTAACTGTTGAATGTCACTGTTGTGTTGACAGACTGCTGCATTGGTACGCAGACTAGAGGCCAGTGTGTCCAGTGGCTTCAGGTAGAGGTGCTCTATATGAGGTCAGGAAACAAAAAGCTCGGCTGCAGGAGGAAGTTACCTTAGTATCTTGGTTAACTGTTGAATGTCACTGTTGTGTTGACAGACTACTGCATTGGTACGCAGACTAGAGGCCAGTGTGTCCAGTGGCCTCAGGTTAGAGGCTGCTCTATATGAGGCCAGGGAACAATCAGCTCAGCTGCAGGAGGAAGTTACCTTAGTATCTTGGCTAACTGTTGAATGTCACTGTTGTGTTGACAGACTGCTGCATTGGTACGCAGACTAGAGGCCAGTGTGTCCAGTGGCTTCAGGTAGAGGTGCTCTATATGAGGTCAGGAAACAATCAGCTCGGCTGCAGGAGGAAGTTACCTTAGTATCTTGGTTAACTGTTGAATGTCACTGTTGTGTTGACAGACTGCTGCATTGGTACGCAGACTAGAGGCCAGTGTGTCCAGTGGCTTCAGGTTAGAGGCTGCTCTATATGAGGCCAGGAAACAATCAGCTCGGCTGCAGGAGGAAGTTACCTTAGTATCTTGGTTAACTGTTGAATGTCACTGTTGTGTTGACAGACTGCTGCATTGGTATGCAGACTAGAGGCCAGTGTGTCCAGTGGCCTCAGGTTAGAGGCTGCTCTATATGAGGCCAGGGAACAATCAGCTCGGCCGCAGGAGGAAGTTACATTAGTATCTTGGTTAACTGTTGAATGTCACTGTTGTGTTGACAGACTGCTGTATTGGTACGCAGACTAGAGGCCAGTGTGTCCAGTGGCTTCAGGTAGAGGTAGCTCGGCTGCAGGAGGAAGTTACCTTAGTATCTTGGTTAACTGTTGAATGTCACTGTTGTGTTGACAGACTGCTGCATTGGTACGCAGACTAGAGGCCAGTGTGTCCAGTGGCCTCAGGTTAGAGGCTGCTCTATATGAGGCCACGGAACAATCAGCTCGGCTGCAGGAGGAAGTTACATTAGTATCTTGGTTAACTGTTGAATGTCACTGTTGTGTTGACAGACTGCTGCATTGGTACGCAGACTAGAGGCCAGGGTGTCCAGTGGCTTCAGGTAGAGGTGCTCTATATGAGGTCAGGAAACAAAAAGCTCGGCTGCAGGAGGAAGTTACCTTAGTATCTTGGTTAACTGTTGAATGTCACTGTTGTGTTGACAGACTACTGCATTGGTACGCAGACTAGAGGCCAGTGTGTCCAGTGGCCTCAGGTTAGAGGCTGCTCTATATGAGGCCAGGGAACAATCAGCTCGGCTGCAGGAGGAAGTTACCTTAGTATCTTGGTTAACTGTTGAATGTCACTGTTGTGTTGACAGACTGCTGCATTGGTACACAGACTAGAGGCCAGTGTGTCCAGTGGCTTCAGGTAGAGGTGCTCTATATGAGGTCAGGAAACAATCAGCTCGGCTGCAGGAGGAAGTTACCTTAGTATCTTGGTTAACTGTTGAATGTCACTGTTGTGTTGACAGACTGCTGCATTGGTACGCAGACTAGAGGCCAGTGTGTCCAGTGGCCTCTGGTTAGAGGCTGCTCTATATGAGGTCAGGAAACAATCAGCTCGGCTGCAGGAGGAAGTTACCTTAGTATCTTGGTTAACTGTTGAATGTCACTGTTGTGTTGACAGACTGCTGCATTGGTACGCAGACTAGAGGCCAGTGTGTCCAGTGGCCTCAGGTTAGAGGCTGCTCTATATGAGGCCAGGGAACAATCAGCTCAGCTCCAGGAGGAAGTTACCTTAGTATCTTGGCTAACTGTTGAATGTCACTGTTGTGTTGACAGACTGCTGCATTGGTACGCAGACTAGAGGCCAGTGTGTCCAGTGGCTTCAGGTAGAGGTGCTCTATATGAGGTCAGGAAACAATCAGCTCGGCTGCAGGAGGAAGTTACCTTAGTATCTTGGTTAACTGTTGAATGTCACTGTTGTGTTGACAGACTGCTGCATTGGTACGCAGACTAGAGGCCAGTGTGTCCAGTAGCTTCAGGTTAGAGGCTGCTCTATATGAGGCCAGGAAACAATCAGCTCGGCTGCAGGAGGAAGTTACCTTAGTATCTTGGTTAACTGTTGAATGTCACTAATGTGTTGACAGACTGCTGCATTGGTACGCAGACTAGAGGCCAGTGTGTCCAGTGGCCTCAGGTTAGAGGCTGCTCTATATGAGGCCAGGGAACAATCAGCTCGGCTGCAGGAGGAAGTTACCTTAGTTTTTTTGTTAACTGTTTAATGTCACTGTTGTGTTGACAGACTGCATTGGTACGCAGACTAGAGGCCAGTGTGTCCAGTGGCCTCAGGTTAGAGGCTGCTCTATATGAGGCCACGGAACAATCAGCTCGGCTGCAGGAGGAAGTTACATTAGTATCTTGGTTAACTGTTGAATGTCACTGTTGTGTTGACAGACTGCTGCATTGGTACGCAGACTAGAGGCCAGGGTGTCCAGTGGCTTCAGGTAGAGGTGCTCTATATGAGGTCAGGAAACAAAAAGCTCGGCTGCAGGAGGAAGTTACCTTAGTATCTTGGTTAACTGTTGAATGTCACTGTTGTGTTGACAGACTACTGCATTGGTACGCAGACTAGAGGCCAGTGTGTCCAGTGGCCTCAGGTTAGAGGCTGCTCTATATGAGGCCAGGGAACAATCAGCTCAGCTGCAGGAGGAAGTTACCTTAGTATCTTGGCTAACTGTTGAATGTCACTGTTGTGTTGACAGACTGCTGCATTGGTACGCAAACTAGAGGCCAGTGTGTCCAGTGGCTTCAGGTAGAGGTGCTCTATATGAGGCCAGGAAACAATCAGCTCGGCTGCAGGAGGAAGTTACCTTAGTATCTTGGTTAACTGTTGAATGTCACTAATGTGTTGACAGACTGCTGCATTGGTACGCAGACTAGAGGCTAGTGTGTCCAGTGGCTTCAGGTTAGAGGCTGCTCTATATGAGGCCAGGAAACAATCAGCTCAGCTGCAGGAGGAAGTAACCTTAGTATCTTGGTTAACTGTTGAATGTCACTGTTGTGTTGACAGACTGCTGCATTGGTACGCAGACTAGAGGCCAGTGTGTCCAGTGGCTTCAGGTAGAGGTGCTCTATATGAGGCCAGGAAACAATCAGCTCGGCTGCAGGAGGAAGTTACCTTAGTATCTTGGTTAACTGTTGAATGTCACTAATGTGTTGACAGACTGCTGCATTGGTACGCAGACTAGAGGCTAGTGTGTCCAGTGGCTTCAGGTTAGAGGCTGCTCTATATGAGGCCAGGAAACAATCAGCTCAGCTGCAGGAGGAAGTAACCTTAGTATCTTGGTTAACTGTTGAATGTCACTGTTGTGTTGACAGACTGCTGCATTGGTATGCAGACTAGAGGCCAGTGTGTCCAGTGGCCTCAGGTTAGAGGCTGCTCTATATGAGGCCAGGGAACAATCAGCTCGGCCGCAGGAGGAAGTTACATTAGTATCTTGGTTAACTGTTGAATGTCACTGTTGTGTTGACAGACTGCTGTATTGGTACGCAGACTAGAGGCCAGTGTGTCCAGTGGCTTCAGGTAGAGGTGCTCTATATGAGGTCAGGAAACAATCAGCTCGGCTGCAGGAGGAAGTTACCTTAGTATCTTAGTTAACTGTTGAATGTCACTGTTGTGTTGACAGACTGCTGCATTGGTACGCAGACTAGAGGCCAGTGTGTCCAGTGGCCTCAGGTTAGAGGCTGCTCTATATGAGGCCAGGGAACAATCAGCTCGGCTGCAGGAGGAAGTTACATTAGTATCTTGGTTAACTGTTGAATGTCACTGTTGTGTTGACAGACTGCTGCATTGGTACGCAGACTAGAGGCCAGTGTGTCCAGTGGCTTCAGGTAGAGGTGCTCTATATGAGGTCCGGAAACAATCAGCTCGGCTGCAGGAGGAAGTTACCTTAGTATCTTGGTTAACTGTTGAATGTCACTGTTGTGTTGACAGACTGCTGCATTGGTACGCAGACTAGAGGCCAGTGTGTCCAGTGGCTTCAGGTAGAGGTGCTCTATATGAGGTCAGGAAACAATCAGCTCGGCTGCAGGAGGAAGTTACCTTAGTATCTTGGTTAACTGTTGAATGTCACTGTTGTGTTGACAGACTGCTGCATTGGTAAGCAGACTAGAGGCCAGTGTGTCCAGTGGCCTCAGGTTAGAGCCTGCTCTATATGAGGCCAGGGAACAATCAGCTCGGCTGCAGGAGGAAGTTACATTAGTATCTTGGTTAACTGTTGAATGTCACTGTTGTGTTGACAGACTGCTGCATTGGTACGCAGACTAGAGGCCAATGTGTCCAGTGGCTTCAGGTAGAGGTGCTCTATATGAGGTCAGGAAACAATCAGCTTGGCTGCAGGAGGAAGTTACATTAGTATATTGGTTAACTGTTGAATGTCACTGTTGTGTTGACAGACTGCTGCATTGGTACGCAGACTAGAGGCCAGTGTGTCCAGTGGCTTCAGGTTAGAGGCTGCTCTATATGAGGCCAGGGAACAATCAGCTCGGCTGCAGGAGGAAGTTACCTTAGTATCTTGGTTAACTGTTGAATGTCACTGTTGTGTTGACAGACTGCTGCATTGGTACGCAGACTAGAGGCCAGTGTGTCCAGTGGCCTCAGGTTAGAGGCTGCTCTATATGAGGCCAGGGAACAATCAGCTCGGCTGCAGGAGGAAGTTACCTTAGTTTTTTTGTTAACTGTTGAATGTCACTGTTGTGTTGACAGACTGCTGCATTGGTACGCAGACTAGAGGCCAGTGTGTCCAGTGGCCTCAGGTTAGAGGCTGCTCTATATGAGGCCACGGAACAATCAGCTCGGCTGCAGGAGGAAGTTACATTAGTATCTTGGTTAACTGTTGAATGTCACTGTTGTGTTGACAGACTGCTGCATTGGTACGCAGACTAGAGGCCAGTGTGTCCAGTGGCTTCAGGTAGAGGTGCTCTATATGAGGTCAGGAAACAAAAAGCTCGGCTGCAGGAGGAAGTTACCTTAGTATCTTGGTTAACTGTTGAATGTCACTGTTGTGTTGACAGACTACTGCATTGGTACGCAGACTAGAGGCCAGTGTGTCCAGTGGCCTCAGGTTAGAGGCTGCTCTATATGAGGCCAGGGAACAATCAGCTCAGCTGCAGGAGGAAGTTACCTTAGTATCTTGGCTAACTGTTGAATTTCACTGTTGTGTTGACAGACTGCTGCATTGGTACGCAGACTAGAGGCCAGTGTGTCCAGTGGCTTCAGGTAGAGGTGCTCTATATGAGGTCAGGAAACAATCAGCTCGGCTGCAGGAGGAAGTTACCTTAGTATCTTGGTTAACTGTTGAATGTCACTGTTGTGTTGACAGACTGCTGCATTGGTACGCAGACTAGAGGCCAGTGTGTCCAGTGGCTTCAGGTTAGAGGCTGCTCTATATGAGGCCAGGAAACAATCAGCTCGGCTGCAGGAGGAAGTTACCTTAGTATCTTGGTTAACTGTTGAATGTCACTGTTGTGTTGACAGACTGCTGCATTGGTACGCAGACTAGAGGCCAGTGTGTCCAGTGGCCTCAGGTTAGAGGCTGCTCTATATGAGGCCAGGGAACAATCAGCTCGGCCGCAGGAGGAAGTTACATTAGTATCTTGGTTAACTGTTGAATGTCACTGTTGTGTTGACAGACTGCTGTATTGGTACGCAGACTAGAGGCCAGTGTGTCCAGTGGCTTCAGGTAGAGGTGCTCTATATGAGGTCAGGAAACAATCAGCTCGGCTGCAGGAGGAAGTTACCTTAGTATCTTGGTTAACTGTTGAATGTCACTGTTGTGTTGACAGACTGCTGCATTGGTACGCAGACTAGAGGCCAGTGTGTCCAGTGGCCTCAGGTTAGAGGCTGCTCTATATGAGGCCAGGGAACAATCAGCTCGGCTGCAGGAGGAAGTTACATTAGTATCTTGGTTAACTGTTGAATGTCACTGTTGTGTTGACAGACTGCTGCATTGGTACGCAGACTAGAGGCCAGTGTGTCCAGTGGCTTCAGGTAGAGGTGCTCTATATGAGGTCAGGAAACAATCAGCTCGGCTGCAGGAGGAAGTTACCTTAGTATCTTGGTTACCTGTTGAATGTCACTGTTGTGTTGACAGACTGCTGCATTGGTACGCAGACTAGAGGCCAGTGTGTCCAGTGGCCTCAGGTTAGAGGCTGCTCTATATGAGGTCAGGAAACAATCAGCTCGGCTGCAGGAGGAAGTTACCTTAGTATCTTGGTTAACTGTTGAATGTCACTGTTGTGTTGACAGACTGCTGCATTGGTACACAGACTAGAGGCCAGTGTGTCCAGTGGCTTCAGGTAGAGGTGCTCTATATGAGGTCAGGAAACAATCAGCTCGGCTGCAGGAGGAAGTTACCTTAGTATCTTGGTTAACTGTTGAATGTCACTGTTGTGTTGACAGACTGCTGCATTGGTACGCAGACTAGAGGCCAGTGTGTCCAGTGGCCTCTGGTTAGAGGCTGCTCTATATGAGGTCAGGAAACAATCAGCTCGGCTGCAGGAGGAAGTTACCTTAGTATCTTGGTTAACTGTTGAATGTCACTGTTGTGTTGACAGACTGCTGCATTGGTACGCAGACTAGAGGCCAGTGTGTCCAGTGGCCTCAGGTTAGAGGCTGCTCTATATGAGGCCAGGGAACAATCAGCTCAGCTCCAGGAGGAAGTTACCTTAGTATCTTGGCTAACTGTTGAATGTCACTGTTGTGTTGACAGACTGCTGCATTGGTACGCAGACTAGAGGCCAGTGTGTCCAGTGGCTTCAGGTAGAGGTGCTCTATATGAGGTCAGGAAACAATCAGCTCGGCTGCAGGAGGAAGTTACCTTAGTATCTTGGTTAACTGTTGAATGTCACTGTTGTGTTGACAGACTGCTGCATTGGTACGCAGACTAGAGGCCAGTGTGTCCAGTAGCTTCAGGTTAGAGGCTGCTCTATATGAGGCCAGGAAACAATCAGCTCGGCTGCAGGAGGAAGTTACCTTAGTATCTTGGTTAACTGTTGAATGTCACTAATGTGTTGACAGACTGCTGCATTGGTACGCAGACTAGAGGCCAGTGTGTCCAGTGGCCTCAGGTTAGAGGCTGCTCTATATGAGGCCAGGGAACAATCAGCTCGGCTGCAGGAGGAAGTTACCTTAGTTTTTTTGTTAACTGTTTAATGTCACTGTTGTGTTGACAGACTGCTGCATTGGTACGCAGACTAGAGGCCAGTGTGTCCAGTGGCCTCAGGTTAGAGGCTGCTCTATATGAGGCCACGGAACAATCAGCTCGGCTGCAGGAGGAAGTTACATTAGTATCTTGGTTAACTGTTGAATGTCACTGTTGTGTTGACAGACTGCTGCATTGGTACGCAGACTAGAGGCCAGGGTGTCCAGTGGCTTCAGGTAGAGGTGCTCTATATGAGGTCAGGAAACAAAAAGCTCGGCTGCAGGAGGAAGTTACCTTAGTATCTTGGTTAACTGTTGAATGTCACTGTTGTGTTGACAGACTACTGCATTGGTACGCAGACTAGAGGCCAGTGTGTCCAGTGGCCTCAGGTTAGAGGCTGCTCTATATGAGGCCAGGGAACAATCAGCTCAGCTGCAGGAGGAAGTTACCTTAGTATCTTGGCTAACTGTTGAATGTCACTGTTGTGTTGACAGACTGCTGCATTGGTACGCAGACTAGAGGCCAGTGTGTCCAGTGGCTTCAGGTAGAGGTGCTCTATATGAGGCCAGGAAACAATCAGCTCGGCTGCAGGAGGAAGTTACCTTAGTATCTTGGTTAACTGTTGAATGTCACTAATGTGTTGACAGACTGCTGCATTGGTACGCAGACTAGAGGCTAGTGTGTCCAGTGGCTTCAGGTTAGAGGCTGCTCTATATGAGGCCAGGAAACAATCAGCTCAGCTGCAGGAGGAAGTAACCTTAGTATCTTGGTTAACTGTTGAATGTCACTGTTGTGTTGACAGACTGCTGCATTGGTATGCAGACTAGAGGCCAGTGTGTCCAGTGGCCTCAGGTTAGAGGCTGCTCTATATGAGGCCAGGGAACAATCAGCTCGGCCGCAGGAGGAAGTTACATTAGTATCTTGGTTAACTGTTGAATGTCACTGTTGTGTTGACAGACTGCTGTATTGGTACGCAGACTAGAGGCCAGTGTGTCCAGTGGCTTCAGGTAGAGGTGCTCTATATGAGGTCAGGAAACAATCAGCTCGGCTGCAGGAGGAAGTTACCTTAGTATCTTGGTTAACTGTTGAATGTCACTGTTGTGTTGACAGACTGCTGCATTGGTACGCAGACTAGAGGCCAGTGTGTCCAGTGGCCTCAGGTTAGAGGCTGCTCTATATAAGGCCAGGGAACAATCAGCTCGGCTGCAGGAGGAAGTTACATTAGTATCTTGGTTAACTGTTGAATGTCACTGTTGTGTTGACAGACTGCTGCATTGGTACGCAGACTAGAGGCCAGTGTGTCCAGTGGCCTCAGGTTAGAGGCTGCTCTATATGAGGCCAGGGAACAATCAGCTCGGCTGCAGGAGGAAGTTACCTTAGTTTTTTTGTTAACTGTTGAATGTCACTGTTGTGTTGACAGACTGCTGCATTGGTACGCAGACTAGAGGCCAGTGTGTCCAGTGGCTTCAGGTTAGAGGCTGCTCTATATGAGGCCAGGAAACAATCAGCTCGGCTGCAGGAGGAAGTTACCATAGTATCTTGGTTAACTGTTGAATGTCACTGTTGTGTTGACAGACTGCTGCATTGGTATGCAGACTAGAGGCCAGTGTGTCCAGTGGCCTCAGGTTAGAGGCTGCTCTATATGAGGCCAGGGAACAATCAGCTCGGCCGCAGGAGGAAGTTACATTAGTATCTTGGTTAACTGTTGAATGTCACTGTTGTGTTGACAGACTGCTGTATTGGTACGCAGACTAGAGGCCAGTGTGTCCAGTGGCTTCAGGTAGAGGTGCTCTATATGAGGTCAGGAAACAATTAGCCCGGCTGCAGGAGGAAGTTACCTTAGTATCTTGGTTAACTGTTGAATGTCACTGTTGTGTTGACAGACTGCTGCATTGGTACGCAGACTAGAGGCCAGTGTGTCCAGTGGCCTCAGGTTAGAGGCTGCTCTATATGAGGCCAGGGAACAATCAGCTCGGCTGCAGGAGGAAGTTACATTAGTATCTTGGTTAACTGTTGAATGTCACTGTTGTGTTGACAGACTGCTGCATTGGTACGCAGACTAGAGGCCAGTGTGTCCAGTGGCTTCAGGTAGAGGTGCTCTATATGAGGTCAGGAAACAATCAGCTCGGCTGCAGGAGGAAGTTACCTTAGTATCTTGGTTACCTGTTGAATGTCACTGTTGTGTTGACAGACTGCTGCATTGGTACGCAGACTAGAGGCCAGTGTGTCCAGTGGCCTCAGGTTAGAGGCTGCTCTATATGAGGTCAGGAAACAATCAGCTCGGCTGCAGGAGGAAGTTACCTTAGTATCTTGGTTAACTGTTGAATGTCACTGTTGTGTTGACAGACTGCTGCATTGGTACACAGACTAGAGGCCAGTGTGTCCAGTGGCTTCAGGTAGAGGTGCTCTATATGAGGTCAGGAAACAATCAGCTCGGCTGCAGGAGGAAGTTACCTTAGTATCTTGGTTAACTGTTGAATGTCACTGTTGTGTTGACAGACTGCTGCATTGGTACGCAGACTAGAGGCCAGTGTGTCCAGTGGCCTCTGGTTAGAGGCTGCTCTATATGAGGTCAGGAAACAATCAGCTCGGCTGCAGGAGGAAGTTACCTTAGTATCTTGGTTAATTGTTGAATGTCACTGTTGTGTTGACAGACTGCTGCATTGGTACGCAGACTAGAGGCCAGTGTGTCCAGTGGCCTCAGGTTAGAGGCTGCTCTATATGAGGCCAGGGAACAATCAGCTCAGCTCCAGGAGGAAGTTACCTTAGTATCTTGGCTAACTGTTGAATGTCACTGTTGTGTTGACAGACTGCTGCATTGGTACGCAGACTAGAGGCCAGTGTGTCCAGTGGCTTCAGGTAGAGGTGCTCTATATGAGGTCAGGAAACAATCAGCTCGGCTGCAGGAGGAAGTTACCTTAGTATCTTGGTTAACTGTTGAATGTCACTGTTGTGTTGACAGACTGCTGCATTGGTACGCAGAATAGAGGCCAGTGTGTCCAGTAGCTTCAGGTTAGAGGCTGCTCTATATGAGGCCAGGAAACAATCAGCTCGGCTGCAGGAGGAAGTTACCTTAGTATCTTGGTTAACTGTTGAATGTCACTAATGTGTTGACAGACTGCTGCATTGGTACGCAGACTAGAGGCCAGTGTGTCCAGTGGCCTCAGGTTAGAGGCTGCTCTATATGAGGCCAGGGAACAATCAGCTCGGCTGCAGGAGGAAGTTACCTTAGTTTTTTTGTTAACTGTTTAATGTCACTGTTGTGTTGACAGACTGCTGCATTGGTACGCAGACTAGAGGCCAGTGTGTCCAGTGGCCTCAGGTTAGAGGCTGCTCTATATGAGGCCACGGAACAATCAGCTCGGCTGCAGGAGGAAGTTACATTAGTATCTTGGTTAACTGTTGAATGTCACTGTTGTGTTGACAGACTGCTGCATTGGTACGCAGACTAGAGGCCAGGGTGTCCAGTGGCTTCAGGTAGAGGTGCTCTATATGAGGTCAGGAAACAAAAAGCTCGGCTGCAGGAGGAAGTTACCTTAGTATCTTGGTTAACTGTTGAATGTCACTGTTGTGTTGACAGACTACTGCATTGGTACGCAGACTAGAGGCCAGTGTGTCCAGTGGCCTCAGGTTAGAGGCTGCTCTATATGAGGCCAGGGAACAATCAGCTCAGCTGCAGGAGGAAGTTACCTTAGTATCTTGGCTAACTGTTGAATGTCACTGTTGTGTTGACAGACTGCTGCATTGGTACGCAGACTAGAGGCCAGTGTGTCCAGTGGCTTCAGGTAGAGGTGCTCTATATGAGGCCAGGAAACAATCAGCTCGGCTGCAGGAGGAAGTTACCTTAGTATCTTGGTTAACTGTTGAATGTCACTAATGTGTTGACAGACTGCTGCATTGGTACGCAGACTAGAGGCTAGTGTGTCCAGTGGCTTCAGGTTAGAGGCTGCTCTATATGAGGCCAGGAAACAATCAGCTCAGCTGCAGGAGGAAGTAACCTTAGTATCTTGGTTAACTGTTGAATGTCACTGTTGTGTTGACAGACTGCTGCATTGGTATGCAGACTAGAGGCCAGTGTGTCCAGTGGCCTCAGGTTAGAGGCTGCTCTATATGAGGCCAGGGAACAATCAGCTCGGCCGCAGGAGGAAGTTACATTAGTATCTTGGTTAACTGTTGAATGTCACTGTTGTGTTGACAGACTGCTGTATTGGTACGCAGACTAGAGGCCAGTGTGTCCAGTGGCTTCAGGTAGAGGTGCTCTATATGAGGTCAGGAAACAATCAGCTCGGCTGCAGGAGGAAGTTACCTTAGTATCTTGGTTAACTGTTGAATGTCACTGTTGTGTTGACAGACTGCTGCATTGGTACGCAGACTAGAGGCCAGTGTGTCCAGTGGCCTCAGGTTAGAGGCTGCTCTATATGAGGCCAGGGAACAATCAGCTCGGCTGCAGGAGGAAGTTACATTAGTATCTTGGTTAACTGTTGAATGTCACTGTTGTGTTGACAGACTGCTGCATTGGTACGCAGACTAGAGGCCAGTGTGTCCAGTGGCTTCAGGTAGAGGTGCTCTATATGAGGTCAGGAAACAATCAGCTCGGCTGCAGGAGGAAGTTACCTTAGTATCTTGGTTAACTGTTGAATGTCACTGTTGTGTTGACAGACTGCTGCATTGGTACGCAGACTAGAGGCCAGTGTGTCCAGTGGCTTCAGGTAGAGGTGCTCTATATGAGGTCAGGAAACAATCAGCTCGGCTGCAGGAGGAAGTTACCTTAGTATCTTGGTTAACTGTTGAATGTCACTGTTGTGTTGACAGACTGCTGCATTGGTACGCAGACTAGAGGCCAGTGTGTCCAGTGGCCTCAGGTTAGAGCCTGCTCTATATGAGGCCAGGGAACAATCAGCTCGGCTGCAGGAGGAAGTTACATTAGTATCTTGGTTAACTGTTGAATGTCACTGTTGTGTTGACAGACTGCTGCATTGGTACGCAGACTAGAGGCCAATGTGTCCAGTGGCTTCAGGTAGAGGTGCTCTATATGAGGTCAGGAAACAATCAGCTCGGCTGCAGGAGGAAGTTACATTAGTATATTGGTTAACTGTTGAATGTCACTGTTGTGTTGACAGACTGCTGCATTGGTACGCAGACTAGAGGCCAGTGTGTCCAGTGGCTTCAGGTTAGAGGCTGCTCTATATGAGGCCAGGGAACAATCAGCTCGGCTGCAGGAGGAAGTTACCTTAGTATCTTGGTTAACTGTTGAATGTCACTGTTGTGTTGACAGACTGCTGCATTGGTACGCAGACTAGAGGCCAGTGTGTCCAGTGGCCTCAGGTTAGAGGCTGCTCTATATGAGGCCAGGGAACAATCAGCTCGGCTGCAGGAGGAAGTTACCTTAGTATCTTTGTTAACTGTTGAATGTCACTGTTGTGTTGACAGACTGCTGCATTGGTACGCAGACTAGAGGCCAGTGTGTCCAGTGGCCTCAGGTTAGAGGCTGGTCCATATGAGGCCACGGAACAATCAGCTCGGCTGCAGGAGGAAGTTACATTAGTATCTTGGTTAACTGTTGAATGTCACTGTTGTGTTGACAGACTGCTGCATTGGTACGCAGACTAGAGGCCAGTGTGTCCAGTGGCTTCAGGTAGAGGTGTTCTATATGAGGTCAGGAAACAATCAGCTCGGCTGCAGGAGGAAGTTACCTTAGTATTTTGGTTAACTGTTGAATGTCACTGTTGTGTTGACAGACTACTGCATTGGTACGCAGACTAGAGGCCAGTGTGTCCAGTGGCCTCAGGTTAGAGGCTGCTCTATATGAGGCCAGGGAACAATCAGCTCAGCTGCAGGAGGAAGTTACCTTAGTATCTTGGCTAACTGTTGACAGGGTGTCTAGTAGTCGGGAAAATCGGGAAAGTCGGGAATTAGTATTGAATTTTAAAATGGTCTTGAAAAGTCGGGATTTAGTCTTAAATTTGATTTCAAAGTCGGGAATTTTCATGATTTTGCCGCAATCGTCGTCTTGCGTTTACGTAACCGCAAAAGCCAATGATGATGTCTACAGGGCTTCGGGAAACGTTCACGATTTTGCCGCGATAGTGGACGACGACGATGACGTTTCCGAAACCACGAGAGACGACGATGACGTTTCTGTGACAGGGGGAGATTACGATAACCTTTCCGTGACCGCGGGAGACGACGATGATGCCTACACGGCCGCGGGAAAGGTTCACGATTTTGCCGTGATTGCGGACGACGACGATAACGTTTCCGTGACCGCGGGAGATGACGGTGATGTCTAAACAGCCGAGGGAAATGTTCATGATTTTGCCGCGATCGCGGACGACGACGATGACGTTTCCGTGACCGCGGGAGATGACGATGGCGTTTCTGTGACCGCGGGAGACGACGATGGTGTCTACACGGCCGCGGGAAATGTCCATGATTTTGCCGCGATCGCGGACGACGACGATAACGTTTCCGTGACCGCGGGAGATGACGGTGTTGTCTAAACAGCCGCGGGAAATGTTCATGATTTTGCCGCGATCGCGGACGACGACGATGACGTTTCCGTGACCGCGGGAGACGACGATGAAATCTGCTCGGCCGCGGGAAATGTTTATGATTTTGTAACGATCGCGGACGACGACGATGACGTTTCCGTGACCGCGGGAGATGACGATCACGTTTCTGTGACCGCGGGAGACGACGATGATGTCTACACGGCCGCGGGAAATGTCCATGATTTTGCCGCGATCGCGGACGACGACGATAACGTTTCCGTGACCGCGGGAAATGACGGTGATGTCTAAACAGCCGCGGGAAATGTTCATGATTTTGCCGCGATCGCGGACGACGACGATGACGTTTCCGTGACCGCGGGAGACGACGATGATATCTGCTCGGCCGCGGGAAATGTTCATGATTTTGCCGAGATCGAGGGAGATGACGATGACGTTGACGTGACCGCAGGAGACGACGATGATGTCTGCTCGGCCGCAGGAAATGTTCCTGATTTTGCCGCGATCGCGGACGACGACGATGACGTTTCCGTGACCGCGGGAGATGACGATGACGTTTCCGTGACCGCGGGAGACGACGATGACGTTTCCGTGACCGCGGGAGACGACGATGACGTTTCCGTGACCGCGGGAGACGACGATGACGTTTCCGTGACCGCGGGAGACGACGATGATGTCTACAAGGCCGCGGGAAATGTTCATGATTTTGTCGCGATCGCGGACGATGGCGATGACGTTTCTGAGACATCGGGAGACGACGATGATGTCTACAAGGCCGCGGGAAATGTTCATGATTTTGCTGTGATCGCGGACGACGACGATAGCGTTTCTGTAACCGCTGCAGTCAATGATGATGTCTAAACGTACGGTACGTGGAAGATTTCATGATAAAAAAAAAACCAAATCTGCTAGTTAGAACTTTTTATTGCTGCATTATTTCTTTACTTTAAAACACCACATTGTTATAATACTACTTTATGACAAAGACAGGGGTTGGTGTAGTATTATTCAGAAAATTGGGTATAAATAATTTGCTATAAAAATTGGTATCGGTATCAAGAATTGAGAATTGATACAGTTTGGTATCAACACCCACTAATTGTTGAAAAAACTAGTCTTGAAAAATCTGGAATTAGTCTTGAAAAGTCTGGAATTAGTCTTGAATTTTATAATGGAAATAAACTAGACACCCTGTGTTGAATGTCACTGTTGTGTTGACAGACTGCTGCATTGGTACGCAGACTAGAGGCCAGTGTGTCCAGTGGCTTCAGGTAGAGGTGCTCTATATGAGGTCAGGAAACAATTAGCTCGGCTGCAGGAGGAAGTTACCTTAGTATCTTGGTTAACTGTTGAATGTCACTGTTGTGTTGACAGACTGCTGCATTGGTACGCAGACTAGAGGCCAGTGTGTCCAGTGGCTTCAGGTTAGAGGCTGCTCTATATGAGGCCAGGAAACAATCAGCTCGGCTGCAGGAGGAAGATACCTTAGTATCTTGGTTAACTGTTGAATGTCACTGTTGTGTTGACAGACTGCTGCATTGGTACGCAGACTAGAGGCCAGTGTGTCCAGTGGCCTCAGGTTAGAGGCTGCTCTATATGAGGCCAGGGAACAATCAGCTCGGCTGCAGGAGGAAGTTACATTAGTATCTTGGTTAACTGTTGAATGTCACTGTTGTGTTGACAGACTGCTGCATTGGTACGCAGACTAGAGGCCAGTGTGTCCAGTGGCCTCAGGTTAGAGGTGCTCTATATGAGGTCAGGAAACAATCAGCTCGGCTGCAGGAGGAAGTTACCTTAGTATCTTGGTTAACTGTTGAATGTCACTGTTGTGTTGACAGACTGCTGCATTGGTACGCAGACTAGAGGCCAGTGTGTCCAGTGGCTTCAGGTAGAGGTGCTCTATATGAGGTCAGGAAACAATCAGCTCGGCTGCAGGAGGAAGATACCTTAGTATCTTGGTTAACTGTTGAATGTCACTGTTGTGGATTGGCATTGGACGCTGCATTGGTACGCAGACTAGAGGCCAGTGTGTCCAGTGGCCTCAGGTTAGAGGCTGCTCTATATGAGGCCAGGAAACAATCAGCTCGGCTGCAGGAGGAAGTTACATTAGTATCTTGGTTAACTGTTGAATGGCACTGTTGTGTTGACAGACTGTTGCATTGGTACGCAGACTAGAGGCCAGTGTGTCCAGTGGCTTCAGGTAGAGGTGCTCTATATGAGGCCAGGAAACAATCAGCTCGGCTGCAGGAGGAAGTTACCTTAGTATCTTGGTTAACTGTTGAATGTCACTGTTGTGTTGACAGACTGCTGCATTGGTACGCAGACTAGAGGCCAGTGTGTCCAGTGGCCTCAGGTTAGAGGCTGCTCTATATGAGGCCAGGGAACAATCAGCTCAGCTGCAGGAGGAAGTTACTACTACTGCTAGTAACTATGAGGCCCAGCTCAGCACAATGTCTGAACATTTAGCCAACATGAATGAAAAATTGGCACAGCAAAAAGAAGTCATTGATCAGCTGGAATATCAGATCTCCAACAAGGTGATTTTGAAAATGCAATTTCTTGCTACATAAAACTAGAGAAACTTAGGAAGCCTATTTAATAACAAGCGTACTCAATCTGTTTACAGATAATCAATTTGGCTTTGGATTAGAAAAAACACAATATCAGCTGTCTCTGATTTCATAAAACAAGTGTTGGCTTGGATGGATCTCAGAGTACTGCAGCAGTGTTCTGTGATCTGTCCAAGGCATTCGATTGTGTGAATCATGATGTATTAAGTAATAATCTTAAATATTATAACTTCTCTGATCTGGCACTGTCTTGGATACAATCTTATAAAAAAAAAAAACAGGCAACAGAGAACTGTCATTATGACAAATGGTAAACATTTCATTTCAAAATGGCAAACCACCAATTGTGGTGTACCCCAAGGATAAATTTTAGGTCCCTTGTTATTTTTAATATTCATTAATGATGTTCCTAACAATGTATCATCAAAACGATGACACCACAGCCATAGTAAAAGCAAATGATGTACTTTTAGATTAGAGCTTGATCGTTCAATTGTGGACTTAACTAACTGGTTTGCGGCAAATGGTTTAAAACTTAATAATTCTAAAACACACATTATGCAATTCCAAACACTACAAAATAAGCAAAACTTAAACATAATTTTTGAATTACCGTATGAAAATGATATTTTAGCTTTTGTCGAACAAACAACATTTTTAGGCTTAAATATTGATAAAAATTTGACATGGAAACGTCACATTGAAATATTAGCTAAAAAATTACGTACAGCTTGTTTCCAGATGTATGTTTTAAGAAACATAATTGATTCTAAAACAAAGGTCATAGTTTATTATGCCATATTTTTTTCCATTATGCAATATGGTATTGAGTTATGGGGCTCAACATCATATGCCTCAACTATTTTTAAGATACGAAAGAAGTTTTTAAGAATCTTATCATTTACACACAAAAAAGTCACGCCTTTTGAAACATATGGAATTTTAAGAATGCCTTAACTTTACATTTTTATGAAATTTTGGTATACTTCAAGAGTAATGCACAATTATTTTTAAACAATCTGTTATTTCATCAATACCCAACACGTTCAAAAAATAATTTGCAGTATCCAAGACATTAGGTATGCCTTTAGGAAAGATCGCCGTACTATACTGTTAATACTGTTATACTGTTAATACTGTTGAATGAAATGGCGACCATACAAAGTAGGTATTTTAAGCCAAGTATAAATGGAGATGAGTGGCGCGATCTTGTAGTCTTGTTAGTGACTAAGGCCAACATTCCTCAGACACAGCTGTTAATTAATAGCCCATACAGCTGATGGCAACTAAGGGACCTACAGTTTATAGTGGAATCCGAACCATATTTTTGCCTTGGTATATACGAATTGGTCTAATTATCAGGAGTATTATAGTACCTAATTATTATTATAGCACCACGGATAGTTGTATTACTCACTAGTGCGGACGTTAATCCACACCAGGGAGTATCACATCCTCAGTACATGCTTATAAATATCCACAATTCGTGACCTCCTAGTAGCTGGATAACAGGACGACGCCACCCGTTTATATGAGTCTGAGGCTTTACAACGGTCTACCTGCTCATTTTAAAAATATCAATAATATTGTAAGGTTTAAGAAAGACTTAAAAACATTCCTTATAAAAAATTAATCCTACTATACAATAGAAGAGTATTTAAATGATTTTTAAAAAGTGACTAGTTTAATTTTAATTCTTAGTTATAATTTTTATTTTTGTTACACAAGAAATGACAATGTCATCTGTTTCATCAGCTTTGCTGGAACTTGCCAATTACAACACTTAATAAAACTAGTAGTACGCTTATTCTGCGCGTAACGGGATGAGTGAACGTGAGCGCAACAATGGAAGAGTCCACCCACACCTAGCCTACTTACCGGTGTCACTGGTGAACACAATCAACCAAATCTCAGTCAACAACAATCCTAACTTCTCGTCCAAAGTCTTAACCAAAGTCATTGGTAATATACGTAATGGATTTCCGACAGTTATCGATAGGAGGTAAATCCGTCGTTCCTGTACAAAACGTCTTTTGATTAAATGAGGCCTATTTCCTTATTTGTTATGAGGCCTATCATAAACAAAACTAAGCCAAACTGACCTAATCTAACTTAACCTAATTGCCACAGCTCGGTGTAAAGGAGTCTTCTTCAAAATATCGTATGGCTTATAATGATGTTATATAACACATACGAACGATAGCACTATTATTACCTAAACATGATTAAAAATCCAATATATTTTTATCTCTAACCAATGAATCTAAATGCCTTAAACTGTTCCCACACTCCGCACTGCTTGCCTTTACAACTTCTATCGCTACTACCTACGTCGTGGACGTGTTTACCTCTCATTCCTCGGCATTTTAGTATTGCGTGTACATTACTCTAACTGCCACAAACAGTTCCCACACTCAAAACTTCTCGCCTTTAACACTTCCTTCCCCACTTCCTACGGGGTAGCGGATTTCTACCCCCGGATATTTACCCCCATGAAAAAACACCTACGTCATTTTGACGTCACGAGGGGCGGGGCCTATACACGGTCGAGAAACAGCCCGCGACTGGAAATTTACCCCCAATATATTATTAAATAATCAACATGTAATTGTTTGATTATAAAGTGATTTGCCATAGCACGGAAATCTACCCCCGGACATCTACCCCCGGATATCTATCCCCGGAAATCTACCCCCGGACATCTACCCCCAGATATCTACCCCCAGACATCTACCCCCGGACATCTACCCCCGGACATCTACCCCCGGAAATCAACGGCTCTTCGGTTAAGCATTGTCTTGTAATATCCAGTATTAAGCATGTGATATGTCATTGTCTTGTTTAACATTATCTATCTTCCTAATTCAATAAGCTGTAACAGTCCTTTTTTCACCCGACCTACTTCGCCGATTGTTACGATTGAGGTGTCATTTTAAAGCTTAAGATCTTGCGCAGAGCAAAATGGTAATTAAAAAGGATATTTAGATTAGGGCTTCAAAAGGTTGACCAACTTTCACACTATACAGTAACAGTTATAAAGGTGAAATGTGAGCACATTACTAATTAGTTCCATTTTTAAGTCAGGTTGAAAACCAGAATAGATCGTCTGCAACTGTAAACAAGAGATGAAACACTACCCCAAAACGACTTTTCGTTCTCAATTGGCCCTCTATCAATAACCTGTGTTGCCTGTACAGCGAGGCATTTTGAGAAGGAGAAAACCGGCCAGATGAATGCTTTAGGTTTATCAATAACGAAGATAAACATGGTTTTAGTTACACACCGAGAATCTTTGAGTTGACTCATTTAAACTCATTGTAAATATTCATTGTTATTCATTTTGAAATAACTCCCTTAATACTTTGCAATTGCTCGAATTCGAGCAACATGTACACTAGTTACATATTATTGCACTTACGATTTATTTGATCCGTTTATTTACGTGAGTCACAACGTTTTTAATCTTACTTGGTTTTGGATTTTATTACAAACTAGCTGGCCCGACAGACGTCGTCCTGTCCTATTGTGGTTTTATGTCACATGCTCGTTCATTTTCAAGATGAGCTCGTTCGCATGGCTCAATCACGTCCTGGTTGAAGTTCGTTCGCTACGCTCACTCACCTTTATTTTGGAGCTCGTTCGCTACGCTCACTTGCCTTCAGGTTAGCTCGTTCGCTACGCTAACTCGCCTCCAGGTTGAAGTTCGTTCGCTACGCTCACTCACCTTTTGGTTGCAAATTAGCTGTTCTCATAAATTAAAAAAAAATATAGTGCTGCACCCTGTTGGTAAACCTATTAACTTTTTAATGCTATTGAACATCACAGTATCAAATTGTTTAGCTGCACCAGCTGTTAAGATTCTTTAATTCCATTTAAATATGAGTACTCATAAGGTTAACATGGGAAACTCCAGAGCCACTGGGGCGGAGCCCTATTGACGGATCTGCACCAAACTTCACACAAACCATCCTTGAATAATGCTTAATAATACCTAAAAGTTTCATTACAATCTGTCTAGCGGTTTCGGAGTCCATAAAGGACAAACATACAAATATACAAACATACAAATATACAAACGTACATTGGATTTTATATATATAGATCATGATCGGAAATGGTTGCAGTATTTGTAAACTAAATGTAATAACAAATTTCCAGTGACAGCTAGAAAAAATCATCTTTATCCAGCTTTTCATCGTTCACAGCTGTTCGTTATTTCATTGATGTCGTATCCTCCAAACAAATTGTTAGTATTTCATTAGGAGTAGCCTAAACTTGACAAAAATGCAAAAAATTGGGGGTTTGAACCAAATTTATTTTAATTCAAAAGTAGTGAGGTCATATTTTAATGGCTTAAGTTACTCATGTCAATCCACCGAATCCAAAAAGACTATTTAAATCGAATCACAATGGATGCTCTAGTTTTTGAGAAGAAGGCCACGTAAAATGCCTTCTGGGCCTTGACAGACAAGACAGAAATTGAGATAAAGACTTGTTTTGGCTTCTTTAATGTATGAAACGTAAAAATTACCAAAAAATATATAATTTTAAGCAATGTTCATACTAAACTCTAATTTCATTAAAATAAATTCGTAAAACCAAAAGAACCATGAGGTAAAAATACCTTCCCTATCCCGAAATATCCAATTTTATTCTTTTACATTATTCTCCGTTATTTCACAACCAGCATTGACAACCAGAAACAATCAAAAAATATGTTTATGTTTTATTTTTTACGATTAATTATTTGTGTAAACAACTAGACTTTTTAGCCAATTTAAAACTCCGGATAGTGTCTAAGACATAGGGATTATGCTATTTCGTATTACTAGAAGGTAATTGATAGTGAAAAATTATTAATTCATTAATCAACCAGTGGCAGGCTTTTTATCAGCATTTAATTGCATTTTTACCACTAGTAATCAGAAAATAACCTCCTTCAGTGATATGTTTTAAATTTCACGATCTGCGCTCGTGCATGTGCCGTTAGCTATGAGTGTATGTGAAAATTGGTTAACAATTTAAATCACTGTCTGAAAATAAATCAAATGCTTATGGGTTAAACTTTTGGAGCCCTTTATCAAAATATCCTTTTTAATTACCATTTGCGTTGCACTGAATCTTAAGCTTAAAAATGACACCTAAATCAGTAACAGCTTAATGAATTGGGAAGATAGATGATATTAAACAAGACAACGACATATCACATGCTTAATACTAGATATTAGTGAGTAATTATCAAACGAAGGGCCATTGCTTATTTTAATAAACCAATTACTATAATCAACTACAACAATGGATATTGACCGATACGTAGTGTAGCACGGGGGGTAGATTTCCGGGGGTCGGAAATAAATAATTCCGGGGTCGTACATTTATGATTTGACCACTGGGGGTACATTTCTGGGGGTAGATTTCCGGGGGTAGATATCCGGGGGTAAATGTCTGGGGGTAAATGCCCGGGGGTAGATGTCCGGGGGTAGATGTCTGGGGGTAGATTTCCGGGGGTAGATGTCTGGGGGTAAATGTCCGGGGGTAGATGTCCGGGGGTGGATGTCTGGGGGTAGATTTCCGGGGGTAAAGTTCCGGTATCAGGTTTATTAGCATTTTGATTAATTACAACTGTTAAGTAAACCGTGAAATGCGAGTTAATTGAATATACAATAATTTATCCATCCTAAAAGTTCGCGGCCGGAAATCTACCCCCATACATGTGGACGTAGACGTTTTTTCATGGGGGTAAATATCCGGGGGTAGAAATCCGGCGACCCCTTCCTACGACGTGCACCTGTTTTCCTCCCTTACCATAGCCTTTTAGTATTGCTGATTATTGCATTAATCTAACTGCCACCAATGGTTCCCACACTCCGCACTGCTCGCCTTGACTACTTCCTTCACCACTTCATACGTCGTGAACAGGGCTAGAGATATACAATACAATATGTATATCTCTAGCCCTGCGTCGTGAACCTGTTTTCATCCCTTCCCATAGCATTTTTAGAATTGAAGATACGTTATTCTAACTGTAACAAAGGCTTCCCACTCTCCGGACTGCTAGCCTTGACTACTTCCTTCACCACTTCTTACGTCGCGGACCTGTTTTCATCCCTTCCCATAGCCTTTTAGTATTGCAGATGCATTAATCTAACTGCCACTAATGGTTCCAACACTCTGCACTGCTTGCCTTGACTACTTTCTTCACTACTTTTTACGTCGTGAACCTGTTTTCACCCCTTCCCATAGCATTTTAGTATTGCAGATAAATTAGTCTAACTGTAACAAAGGGTTCCCACACTCCGAACTGCTCGATTTGACTACTTCCTTCACCACTTCCTACGTTGTAGACCTGTTTCCCTCCCTTTCCATCGCATTTTAGTATTGGAAATACATTAATCTAACTGCCACCAACGGTTCTCACACTCAGACATGTTCACGTTTAACACTTCCTTAGTCATAGACCTGTTTCCCTCCCTTCCCATAGCATTTTAGTATCGCAGGTATAATATTCTAACTGTCAAAAAGGCTTCCCACACTCCGGACCCCTCGCCTTGACTACTTCCTTTATCACTCCCTTCGTCGTGGCCCTGTTTCCCTCCCTTCCCATGGCATTTTAGTTTTGCAGGTACATTCATCCAACTGTCACAAATGCTTCCCACACTCCGGACCGCTCACCTCTTGACTACTTCCTTCTCTACTTCCTACATCGTAGACCTGTTTCCCTCTCTTCCCATCGTATTTAATTATTACAGATACATTATTTTAACTGTCAAAAAGGGTTTCCACACTCCGCACTGCTCACCTTTACCACTTCCTTTATCACTCCCTACGTCGTGGGCCTGTTTCCCTCCTTTCGCATAGCGTTTAGTATAAAAATAGACGAATATCATAGCTGAAGCATAGTATAGATTTCCCATCCTTATGGAACAGCTAAACATAATTGTATTATTAGTTCCCTCCGGTTTTCTATAGATGTCGTTTTTTGTTTTAATTAGTTTCTTGTTATTCCAGTATTTTAAAACCTCGTTTGAACAAATAAAACTATCTAATTATAAACAATAACTCGTCCAAAACACCAAACAGTGATATAACCAAACAGTGAGACACAAATAATGAGAAACTAACCCTAAAAAATATAAACAAATTGTAAACAAAACACGACATCTACAGACAACCGGACAGAACTAACAATAAAATAGGCTTCAGCTGTTCTATAAGGATGGGAAATCTAATGCTAATATCTTTGACTATTTAATAGTCAATGCCACCATTAAATTGAATAATGTAAAAAGCTGCTTTTTTCTAAATATATACATATAGATTTTTAATGTTAAGGCGAATTTTAATACTGAACATAAACTGTATATAACTGCCGACTAATATTGTAAAGTTCAATTTATTATTCTGAAAGTTGTGAAATTCTAATGATATATATTCATAGGCGCCATAACTGTTTACTCCATGAATGAAAGAGCTAAGAGTAAAAGTAGTTCTCTCTGTCTTAAGGAGACAACAAAATTGTTTTTCGTAAAACGTAAACAAATAAAAAGAAGAAGAAGGTAGCTCCTAATGTTATTCTTATGGGACAAATTTAAAAATAGTTTTTAAGTATTTTATAATTACTACTGAGCGGAATCGTCTAGAATTTTAATGAGGTCTTCCCACTGGTGTCATAATTATTTGTGCAAAATTTGAACGCTATAAGTGCGACGGTTCTTGAGTTTTTGGTGCGAACACACAGACACACATGGACAAGCGGACAACTTTTCTCCGACTCCGCTATACACGATACATAGATTCGTTCACTCATCTATAAAAGGTTATCTTTAGTGTGTCGAAGGGCTGCAGAATGGAAATTTAATGATATTGGATTTTATTTTTTCAGAAAAAGGGGAAGAAATGATGAAGTTCATAGTTAAGGTCTGGATCACCTTCAGGTAACTGACATAGGCATTTCAGCTCCCAATTTATTTTGCAACCATCATAGACAAGTTATTATTCTGTTGTTTTAAGGTCTTGTTATTTTTTTATTGCGCTATATCTGTATAGTATAATTATTTAGTTATCACCATTGTACAAAGCTCTTTAAGGGATATTGCATACAAAAATGTATGTTTTGCAGTGTTATGTCAATATTGTTAATCAATTAATTGTGATATTTATTTGTGAAATGTAGATAACTATATATTTTTATAGTGTATAGGTACTGTAATAGGAAATTCATTCATACTAGTTAATTACTGTATTTTTATTTATATCCTAAACTATAAGACTTAAAGTCAACTTATACGTACTGTATATCATATTTTTAAATACTTTGTAACTTTACCCGCAAATATTGTACAACCAATAGAGATGAAACACTGTTTTATTCTATTCAATATTGATAGCAAAATCTGTTCTGGATGTATTGGGTCAAAGATTTGTCATTTAGAAAATACTAAAGGTTGATTAATAAGTTTATTTTAATGGTAAACTATAGCATTACATTGTATTGCCATAATTTTAAAGTGATGTGATGTGGTTTTGCATATTTTACAATCCAACTAACACCAGAAAAGAGTGTTAGTCCAGTCTTCAGACTGCAACTAGCCACGAGGAGAAGTCACTCGATAAACACTTCCCACAGTTGTGGGTGCCACAGTATGCGTAGGGATGTGGCGACCCCATCGCTCAGTCTTCAGACTGCAACTAGCCACGAGGAGAAGTCACTCGATAAACACTTCCCACAGTTGTGGGTGCCACAGTGGCAGCGTAGGGATGTGGCGACCCCATCGCTCAGTCTTCAGACTGCAACTAGCCATGAGGAGAAGTCACTCGATAAACACTTCCCACAGTTGTGGGTGCCACAGTGGCAGCGTAGGGATGTGGCGACCCCATCGCTCAGTCTTCAGACTGCAACTAGCCACGAGGAGAAGTCACTCGATAAACACTTCCCACAGTTGTGGGTGCCACAGTGGCAGCGTAGGGATGTGGCGACCCCATCGCTCAGTCTTCAGACTGCAACTAGCCACGAGGAGAAGTCACTCGATAAACACTTCCCACAGTTGTGGGTGCCGCAGTGGCAGCGTAGGGATGTGGCGACCCCATCGCTCAGTCTTCAGACTGCAACTAGCCATGAGGAGAAGACACTCGATAAACACTTCCCACAGTTGTGGGTACCGCAGTGGCAGCGTAGGGATGTGGCGACCCCATCGCTCAGTCTTCAGACTGCAACTAGCCACGAGGAGAAGTCACTCGATAAACACTTCCCACAGGTGTGGGTGCCACAGTGGCAGCGTAGGGATGTGGCAACCCCATCGCTCAGTCTTCAGACTGCAACTAGCCACGAGGAGAAGTCACTCGATAAACACTTCCCACAGTTGTGGGTGCCCAGTGTGATGAACCTAAGAGATTGTTTAAATTTACCGATGATTTTGTTGTCAAAAATTATTAATCTAGACAGTTAAATTAAATAAGTTATCTACGTCTATTGTTGGAAAATATTTTTTACTACAAACATATTGATAATCACAGCTTTTTTTACACCAATGAAATCACGGGTGACAACTGCTAAGATGTCATGATCACAAGGATATTATTGAAATGTTACTGGTAATGCAGTGGAAGATTGATCTTGGATCTTGCCACAATCTTAGGACATTCTGAATGTCCGATATTATCAAATTCAAATTTACGAAGTACCTAACTTCCTTCGAATCGACGGTTCCTGGATACAGCTATTAAGAATAGCTGGAAACTGGTATTAAGAATCTGAATCAGCTCTCCACAAATGTTTTATTTTGGCTTAGGTTTATCACATTGGAGGGTGTTAATACTGATTTTAAAATGCATTAAAAAGTTTTAATCACCTTAAAATATGACGATGATGATGAAATGATGATGATGATGAACTAGGTGTTATCAGACTGGTTTTTGCTTAGAAAGATTTTTACCAAAACTCTGCTTTCAATATATTTTTTATCTTTAAATTAAAATTGGTAATAAAAAACTTTTAGAAGAAAGTGATTTAAATTACTTGTATGTAAAATGCTAATGGAATCACATATCATCTAAGCTACACAGTCTGAAAATACTCAGGATGGAATTCTCAGTGTTCAGTGTTATCAAAATGAAGTGAATCCACCTATGTGTATTCATTGGACTGTGCCAACATTGCATGAACCTTGAGGAGGATCCTGATTAACTAACCCACCACAAGGTGGAGGGTTACTCTTTGTTTTCAACACCGGAAAAAATATGATTATTTCTAAATTCATGAAGAAAACTTCTTTAAGTCCTGTCTTACTGACAAAGTACCTTATGTCCACTTTTAGGCGCAAAGTAATTGATTTTTAATATATTACATCATCCAATCTGGCATAAGAACTGTAATTTTTTTTTTTTTTTGTAAACTGGTTTGCGTTTTTTTTATTTATTTCATAAATAGCTTTTGCAAACAGCTCTATGACTAAGGTGTAAGTAATTGTGTAGAAAAAAAGGAGTAACCTTATCCTGAGCATTATTAGCACTCAGCTTTTATCTCAGAGAGAAGAGGAAGAAGAAAGAGAAAAGAAGAAGAAATTTAACACGTTAAGCACCTGCTTGCAGGTGTAGCAGCGTGTTCGTGAACTTGGAACTACCAAGTTAGTGGTCTGACATGGTAATTCTATCTTCACAGGCCAGTCCTTGGCTTAACTGTACAGAGGTTGAACTGGACAGCATCTTCTGTTAAATACATGAAAATCCTTGATGGAAAAAGGAGTTCTTGTATTTCTATGTCCATATTATAGATTTATATAAATGTATAACCCACTCTTTTATAGTCCTCGCCACCCTAAGTTGAGGCAGCCCAATGGCTGCCTCAACTTAGGGTGGCGAGGACTATAGTGTAAATGTAACGAATGCTTTTAAGTCTTCATAGTTAAATTATGTTAAAGCCCCTTTTGAAATAAAAATCCAGCATCTTAAAAATACCTCACAATAATAACAATTCGTCATTTAAAATGCTTCAGTTGGATTTAACAACCTTTTTAGGGAACTGGTAAATATTACAAAAATATTAAATATTGACAACTTTTGCTCAATACATCCATCCATTCCAGTTATGTAACTTATTAAACAAAATTACTTTTGGGAACAGATTTGAATTTGTAACAATACACTTATTATTAGGATTTAAGTAGTTTAGAAAATAAATACTCAGAGAGTTGCAGCTTAAGTTTAACCAGAAATTCCTAAACTGTCTAGTTAATTATTCAATCATATTCCTTTAGCATAAGAAGTGTTTTAGGCTACTGTAAAATTTTAAGTATAAAGAATAATATCACTCATTGAATTATTTAGCTTCCTCTAGTTACTTTAACGATTTTGTCCTCCTTTTGAGTTAAATTTGTTTGGTATGTAGCCTATTGTATCAATAAAAAAATATTGATTAAATAAATGAGTTTTTTTTCATCCTCTTGAACATTGATGATAACCTGTCAAAGATTTATATTGTTTACAACTGACGATTTTATGTTAGGCATATAATTAATTAATCCTTGATTTTTAGGATTGTGTTGAATGATCAGTCAACAATTTAATCTTCTAACTGGTATATTTATCTCTTGGCCTAAATAATTATACGCATAGACCTATATAACCCAGTCATGTTTAAACGTTTTGATACAAGGTTTTTAGTGCTCTAAAACTCATAATGGCTTTTGTACCATATTGAAATGAAATAACAAATTCTTTATTCATTCAGGCAAAGTTATGGCCCTTTCTTACACTTAACCTGAATTATAATATTCAGTGATTAGAAAACAACTTTCGTTATTTTTAAAGAACTAAGCCAAATTGCAATCATAGAATAAATTTTTTATTAAAAACAACTAGAAGACCCATGATGCTCCGCAGCGTTAAAATAAATATAATATCCAAGAAATAATAACATTTCTGAATTTTTATTGAGTAATAAAGTATCTTAATCGCTTAAATAAAAGCCGATATTTCACTGAAAGTTCTTAGACCAAAATATATAGGATTATATGATTATAACTGGTGAAATACATCTCTAGTCGGGACCACATAAGTTTGCAGTTGAGGGAGGAGCCTATTTACCATATGGTTTTAAATGAACCAATGAGAACAGTGCGGTGTTGCCAAATCTAATAACACCAGCTGATTTGAACTATTGCTTTGTATATTTCAATTACTGTTGTCAATGAGCGATATGGCAACGTCGCACTAGCCTTGTCTTGTGATTGGCTGCCACCAACTGCAAACTTACGTGGTCCCGACGTTAGAGGACCCATGCTGCTCGACAGCTCTAAAATAAATATAATATCCGAGAAATAATCAAATTTCAGATTTTTTATTGAGTAATACAGTATCTTAATCGCTTAAATAAAATATAAAATATTTCACTGAAAGTTCTTAGACCAAAATACATAGGATAATATAATTATAACTGGTGAAATACATCTCTAGAGGACCCATGCTGCTCCGCAGCGATAAAATAAATATAATATCCAAGAAATAATCAAATTTCTGATTTTTTATTGAGTAATACAGTATCTTAATCGCTTAAATAAAAGCCGATATTTCACTGAAAGTGCTTAGACCAGAATATACAGGATAATATAATTATAAGTGGTGAAATACGTCTTAAATTGATGTAAGAATTCCAAAATTATTCAAATTATGTTTTTTAGGCGAGTAATACAGTAGGTAAGTATATGTCGATGCTTGATGGGAAATCTTTGCGTGCATGACTTCAATTTGAGACTTTAATAATGAAAATCGGTCGGGTAGAAGCATAGATTAAATGAGTAGGTAGAAGAGCCAAACGAAATCGTAAAAGAAAAAACAAATTTAACTCCCATAAGAAATGCATGGGGAGCAAATTTCGTTTACATATCAGCCGACTGGGATTATATATAAATATAGGCCGATGCTTGATGTGAAATATCTGTGTGCATACCTTCAATTTGAGACCTAAATCATGAAAAACGGTCAGGTAGAACCAATCGAACTCGGAAAACAGAATCCAAATTAACTCCCATAAGAAATACATGGGGAGCGATTTTGTTTACGTATTTGCCAAGTGGGATTACAGATAAATATATGCCGATGCTTGATGGCAAATCTGTGTGTGCATACCTTCAATTTGAAAATCGGTCGGGTAGAAGAGCCAAATGAACTTGGCAAAGAAAAACCAAATTTAACTCTCATAAGAAATACATGGGGTGCAAATTTCGTTTACGTATAAGCAGAGTGGGATTATAGATAAATATACGCCGATGCTTGATGGCAAATCTGTGCGTCCATACCTTCAATTTGAGACCTCAATCATGAAAATGGGTCGGGTAGAAGAGCCAAACAAAATCGGAAAATAAAAACGAAATTTTTTTAATATAAAAGATTACTTATAAATAAATTATGGAGAAGGGTTAAGAATGTTTTTACACATTTAATTTCGCTAGACATCCTAACTAACTGCATGGTAATTTTCTGTCGGTTATGTCGATATATGTTTAGTATTGAATTTAAACTTAAGTGTGAATGTAGCGCAATAGAAAATCCATTAAAGAATATTTTTTTATTACTGTGACGTTGCGGAACTGATGTGTGTGAATCAACAACCATTATTTTATTGAGGTTAAATATATAAACTTCGACTTACATTAGGTACTTTTAACATTGTGATTTATGGAGATTTCTAGGGGATTATAAAAATAAACGGTATCAGCATTCTGACACATACTTTCTCTCATAAGCTTGTCAACAACCTATATCATGGGTAAGCAGTGAGAGTAAATATGATATTTTGTAGTTAAAAATCACAAAAGTTACAATTACTTTTGAACCGTAATTTTTACGGAAATGGGAGTACCATTTTGTTTAGAATTTAAAGGACTAAAACATACTAAATTCTTAAGAAAATCGTTCAGGCCATTTTCGAGAAAATCCTATTTTTCTTTTATTTTATGGGAAAATCCCCATTAAAAATTAAACAAAAAAAATGAATGAACCTTAAAAATTTAAAGGACCATAACATACTTAGTTAAATCAAAATCGGTTTTTTTCTAAAATCCTATTTTTGTTTTTTATGGGGGAAAAAACATAATTTAATTAACAATAACTTTTGAACCGTAATTTTTACAGAAATGTGAGTCATGCCATTTTGTTCAGAATTCAAGGGCTAGGCCTACAACATACAAAAATTTTTATCAAAATCGTTAAGGCCATTTTTGAGAAAATCAGATTTTTCCGTTATTTTATGGGAAAACTAGCTGTAACCCGCGGGCTTTGCCCCGTTTAACTTCTTAATTTTCAAGATGATCTCGCTCGCATGGCTCAATCACGTCCTGACGTCCTGGTTGAAGTTCGTTCGCTACGCTCACTCACTTTTGGGTTAGAGCTCGATCGCTGCGCTCACTTGCCTTCAGGTTAGCTCATTCGCTACGCTAACTCGCCTCCAGGTTGAAGTACCCCCAGAGGTCGGAGGGTTAAATCCTTTCTTAGTGAGCGTCTACTACCCAAAAGGAAGATGCCTGCCAAGTTTCAGGTTCCTAGGTCTTATGGTTTCTAAGATTTCGTGATGTGGGAGTCAGTGGTATTTGAGCTTTATATATATAGATTAACATTCAAAATCATAATGATAAAAACGCCTGGAGATACCATGGATTAGAACCTACACACCAAATTTCATCGAAATCGGATCACAAGTGTTAGTCCCTAGATCTGTACACATCCAGACACACACCTACACGGATTCACTTCGAAAACCACTTTTTTGGGTCCGGGGTACCCAAAACGGATTTATCCACTCAAAACTCACACTCGACAATTTTGACGAAAACAATACTTTTTCCATACACTATGTAGGGGGAGAAAGAAAAATTGAGATACGTATCAAGAAATTCAAGAGATCAAGGTTCAAGTTATTAAGGTCCTGCTATATAACATTTAAACGCTTTTACAAATTTAACTTAAGTTAAATCATTACAAGTAATTGAAGAAGTAGACACAGTTATGAAAATTATAATATTCTTTATCAAGTGTACAATATTTTTTTGAAGTGTCTGATAAAAAAAATATTAGGTAAGACCGTAGATGGCACGGTAAGACTTAGGCCCGGGACCGATTTCTTTTTCATTTTGATGTCCCCAGAGGCCAAAAACACAATTCGTTCAAATTTGTATATATATATATCTATACTAATATATAAAAATGAGATGGTGTGTGTTTGTGTGTGTCTGTCTGTCTGTCTGTTACCTAATAACGCAAGAACCACCAAACCGATTGAAAGAAAATTTTGAATGAAGGTAGCTTATATACCTGTTTAACATATAGGCCTATTCCTGTTATTATATTCACGTAAACTTCATAACATAGCTTATCCGATCCAGGCCGATTAATTTGGCATGATTCGCCCTGGCACAACGTTAGGTTCTTGATTACTTTTGAAAAAAAATCTTTAATGCATATTGTTACTCAATTCTTAGTACAAAATCAAGGTATGGTAAGCGGCTATTAATAAGCAAAAAGCACAGAGTAAGTTTATTGTATTTTCATTTGCAAAGTTAATATCGACACATAGCAATCATTAGTTGTTTATCTTAGGCTCAATTACATTTTCTTAGTATATTTTACAGCTCTTTCAAGAATCAAAATACCCAGGCCTAAACCTAATTATTTAGGAGGGCCTATATAAACTGAGTAACAAACAATGAGGTTATAATAGCAGCAAAGTTACTATCATCATTCTAGTTCATAAGATTTTGATTGCTTAAAGCATACAACTCAATAAATAAATATATGGGAAACAAAAAACATTGAAACCTGAATAGCCAACAATATAAGGCAAAGATACAGAAAATGCAATGACATAATTTGAAACCAAGCAGGCCTACATAGTGATAAAACATTAATGCAAACAACAATGCTTGTGGTTTTGTCAATTGACAGATAAAATGTCCATAAAAAAGGGGTTAACTTACAAAATAAGACTGTAGATTATTTACATGTTTAATATGAAACCATAAACAGTTTTATGGCACTAGGCACTGGCCAGCGGCACAAGTAAGAAGTGAAATTTAACAGCCATTATAAAGCTATTATTTTCACGATAAAATAGGTTTGGGATCTAATAAATAATAATTACCCTAGTAATAAAAAAAGAAGTTGTAAAGGAATAAAAGTGATACAACTTTTATGAGCTAGCTGCTGAGTCAACAGTTCTTGGAAGTACTTCACTTGACACTTGATTGTCATGATAAAATATTAATGGGTTTGAGATTGTTAATGGGATTTTTATTGCATAATTACTCTAGTAATAAATTATGAAAATGTAAACAAACATCTGATAAACCTTTTATGTGCTCCTAACCAACTACCGATCAATAAAATTATGGCCCATTAACACATTCACTGCTAATGATATGTAATACTTTTATAAATGGCTAAAAAACATAAACATTAACATGATCATGTTAATTGAGTGACAATATATCTTTAATTAAATAAATTTTATACTATAAATTGTGGATTAAAATATATTATGTAATTATATACATCATGAATTATATATCTGCTAATATACTTATGACGCACAAGTGCGTCATTAGCAGTGAACGTGTTAAAAATTTAAGGACATAATCTGGCATCTAAGGACAATTCCCGTACATTTCATGGCCAGTAAAAATTTAAGTACAATTCCCGGATTTCCGGTTGGTAGACACCCTGCAACATCATGTCTAGCCATCATAACGATAACGTGTCATGCAGAATATCCAGATTGTGGTGGCTGCCCTGATTTGAGAGTGTGCACGCAACTTTGGACTCTGCCCCAAATCGCTCATTCTGAAGCATTGGAATGACGTCACAGCACCCTCAGCACTGTTCGGTTGTTTTGCCATATACTACGTACGTATTGGGATTGGGATGGTCTGGCCGCCGTCAGCGCCAGACTTTGGACTCTGCCCCAAATCGCTCTTTCTAAAGCATTGGAATGACGTCACAGCACCCTCAGCACTGTTCAGTTGTTCTGCCATAGACTACGTACGTATTGGGATTGGGATGGTCTGGCCGCCGTCAGCGCCGTCCTTACTAAGCAAGCGACAATCAAAAATAAGTCATTACTGAAGAAAGTAATTTTAATTTAACTAAAGAATATTAAATTGTAATTTATTTATATATTGTTGGGAGGGCGGCGTCAGAGAGTCCTTATGGACTATCCTCCACTGCCCTAACTTGAACCTTCCGACAGTGTTTTCTTTCTTGCTTACAGGTAATGATGTATTTTCTTGATAGACCTATCTAAGTAAAACTATTTATTTATATTTCGAGTGTATAAGTGTAATTAAACCATCAACTAAGCCAATCAAACATTCAAGTGGATTTAATGTATCTCCTGACCTGATGTGTTTGACGGCTACATTGCCCCATTATATGTAACACATGATATTTACCATTTTGAAACTGCTTCGGAGAGATGTTATTTTAAACTCATAATAAATATAACCAATACTGCAGTTCTGGGGCTATTGTAATTAATTCTACTACTTTTTCCAGGATTCATAATCATTATTTTTAAATTAAATAACTATTCATAATCCGATAATATCTTTTTTTACAGTCTTTCCTCAAATTATGCCTTTTCACCCTTATCACAGGTACAACTAGGTAATAAATGGTATATCATGAGTTTTTTTTAACTATTAATATTTACATTTTATTCATCATAGGACCTAATCATAGTATCACAAACATTTTCACTACCAGTTCTCAGCAGAAATTATTCAAGTTTAACAGAGAAGGAGGCGCCGCAGGAACACCCCTGCTCAGCCAAGGGGTTGTTGACCACCCTAAAGGAAGCTTTGATGAGCTCCTGTTGGTAGTCTATGGTTGATCCTTTTATATACTGCAGGGATGTCTCATCCACTATCACACGGGCTCCATCTTTCTCAAAAATCCTTAAAAATGTGATATAATTTATTATAGTTTTTTAGTTTATGGTACGGTATCTTATTCTGAAAGTAAGCTTTATTATGGACTTAAAAGAGTGTTAGTGCTCATCCTATGGTTAAATCTGAGGCATGTTTTATATGGAAACGGTTGTGTGTGCCATTCATTGTCGATTGAATTAAATACCGGTAGTTAAATGTTTTTATTAGCAAAATAACAATATTATTCTTATACAGTAGAGTCCCGCTAATCCGAATTTTTGTCTTAGGGCGCTAGGCACGAGCCCGGGATTGTTTTTCACATTACTTAAGGCTAGACCTAGTGCAGCCACTAAAATCCATTTGTGGTTTGGCGGGATTGGATGAAAATGAACCCGGGACAAAAATGAAAAATGTTAATAACAAAAATGGTGAAATATTTACTAAAATACTCAACAAGAAAAGTCTATCTCGCTCGGCTGCTACAGAATAATTTGACAAGGTACAGCTAAGCTAACTGTGTTAAAAATTATATAAAAAATTTTAAAATTTAAACTTTTTTATTATAAAATTAATTTTGTTATTATAAAATTAATTTTTTTATTTTCAACTCACTCGTATTCAAATTAAACAACTAAATGCTCACTTAAATGAAATTCATAAAAGAAAAGAAGAATTCAACAACAATCTGCAACGGGTTAATAATACTAATTTTTTTAATATCTTTTGGTTTTGGATTAAGCGGACTTTCGGATTACCGAAGTTCGGATTATCGGGACTCCCCTGTATTATTGGGGGTTGAAACAACCCAAACAATTTTTCACCTAAATGCACTCTAGTTTTAGGGTAATTTTTACCCTAAAACTATTAGTACAGGTAAAATAGGGTTTTATAAACAACAAAATTTGTACATTCATGAAATTTCACCTGTGAGTTACTAATAATATGAGAAATGAAGATCCGATGAGTCCCCAAAATTTTGGGTGTCCTAAGGCCCTTTTTGGGGCCCTTTATGGTCCGAAGGGCCCTTGTTCCTGAATAATTTTGTTTTTACGTTTAAGGTCGAGTGAGGTGTGGTTTTCGATGGTTTTAGTTATTTTAAATCGATTGGGACTAGTTTTAAGTGTATTAAACCACTCCATACAGGGTGTTTAGAAATGTTATTACTTTTTACGATATTTAAACATTTATTCATAGAGTAATAAAATTAGTTACCTCCATGCTCTACATAAAAGGGGATTATTGAAAATAATTGTAATTTTTTACTACGTAAGGGGAAAGGATCACAAGGAGTAAGAGAAAATATGAAATACCCCCGTCACAGCAAACCTGCAGACTAAGCGAAATTCGGTTTTACTTACTTGATTTTCAATTAAATCTAAAATAGCATTGCGTTTAACGATTACCTAGGTTTGCTGCTACAAGGAGGCTATTAAAGTGTGTCTATATTAAAATATTAATAGCCTAGTATAAAAGAAATAAATTTGACAAGTAAGTTTGATCAAGGAAACAAAATCATTTTACACTATTCTACATAAGAATAACATGGGAATTTTAAATTTACAAATTGAGTATTTTATCCGTAACTAATAGCCATACAAAAACACGTTAATATACTAAATTATTTGTTTTTAAGCTATTTAAAATGTTCTAGAGAAAAATTGGGGAACTTTGTGTTTTGAGGGTGAAGTAAATGAGAAAACCCAATTTTTACCCTATAAACCTCGTTCCCATTGTTCAGGACAAAAATGCTTGTACCGACAATGCTCTGATGTCTTAGTGCTGTCCTGGTCATCATAACCACGAAAGACAACCGTACTTGTATTGATTGAAAATAATTGTGAGGAAATTAAGATACAAGCTGCAAACGTCATTATGTATGAAAGGTGTTTTTGTACCAAATCACATTGTTCGTGCTTTAAGATTGGTGTTGCCTGTTCTGCAATATGCAAGGTTTGTAAAGGGGAATCCTGCTTGAGCACCAACTTGGACAAAATCAGTAAAGATGGACAAGTTGCTAAGAATAATAAAATTGTTAATGAGTCGTCTGAGAATAATTATTGTGATGATGAAATTGTAAAGAGAGATACTACTGAAATTGTAGAAAAATAGCTTTAGTTTAAGTACTTCATTTTAATATGTAATGTAAGGTTTTATACAAATACAATTGTTTTAATTTTTAATAAATGCAAAAAAAAAAAAAAAAAAAAAAAAAAAAAAAAAAAAAAAAAACTTAAATAACTACCTAAGAAACATACATATCAATTTGAAATTAGTCATAATAGATTTGCATGAAAAACACATTAAAAGATTATTCACATCACCTTATAATCAAGTTGAAATTTTTGCGTAGTAACCTATGTTATTATGTTATAGTGTAAAACTTAATCCATCCCCTTTTAGCGAACTTCCCATATAGGAAATAAGCTATTACCGAAGGTCTTATGGTAAAACAAAGACCCGAAACCGATTTACGTTTTCATTTTGATGCCCCCAGAAGCCTAAAGCACCCTTAGAGGACTGCTGTTTAGAAGGTTGCGAGATAACTCAAAATATTACATAAAGGGTTTATAAACATATATATATATAATATAATTAAGAAAACTGTAGTGATTAGGGCTACTATTTTGATATATAAAAACATTATTAAAAACTAAGTACCCTTTTTTAATTCATTTTATTAAAATGAATTAAAAAAAGGGTACTTAGTTTTTAATAATGTTTTTATATATAATATAATATATCCATGTTATATACGTGTCCGTAAACATGATAACTCGAGTAATTTTGGTTCAATTTTAACGAAACCGGCAAAATCGGTCCTTGGAACAGGGTTTTATGTGGTATAAATTTGTAATCTTTGACCCTCAAAACACAAAGTTTCCCAATTTTTCTCTAGAGCATTTAAAGAGCTTAAAGAAAACAAATAATTTAGTATATTAACGCGTTTTGTAAGTGTATTAGTTACGAATAAAATTCAAAAATTGTAAATTGAAAATTCCATGTTATTCTTAAGGAGAATAGTGTAAAATGATTTTGTTTGTTTGTTTATAGATATGTCTTAATAAAACTTGTCAAATTTATTTGTTTTACACTAGGCTATTAATATTTTACTATAAACACACTTTATTAGCCTCCTTGTAGCAGCAAACCTAAGTATTCATTAAACTCAATGCTATTTTAGTTAATTGAAAATCGGGCAAATGGAAATTCGCTTAGTCTGCAGGTTTGCTGTGACGGGGGTATTTAATATTTTCTCTTACTCCTTGTGATCCTTCCCTCTTATATAGTAAAGAATTACAGCTATTTTCAATAATCCCCTTTTATATAGAGCATGGAGGTAACTAATTTTATTACTTTATGAATAAATGTTTAAATATCGTAAAAGGTAATAACATTTCAAAAAACCCTGTATAGAGTGGTTTAATACACTTAAAACTAGTCCCAATTAGTGATGTAAAATACCCGGGTATTTAAAACTCGGGGTAAATACCCTGGGTATTTACCCGGGTAAATACCCAAAATCCATAAATACCCGGGTATTTTGGGTATTTATGAAATCGATTGAAATTCATTTATATTTACCCCTAAATATGTTATAGTTATCATTACATGATAAATTAGGATAGACTTTAACACCTTTTACAGTAACTTGAAGCTTTGATAGTACCTTTTAATGATTTAGCACTTTTTTTTAATAATACATAAAGTTTTTAATTGAGAATGGGGTTTTGTGTCTTAAATCGAGTAACATCAGTTATTTAACTTACTAAAAAATAGTATATTAAAAAAGGCTTTCAATTTTTATAATTTTATATATTTATAACCAATTAAATAACATAAACAAAATTATTTGAATTTATAAATATCCAGGAATTGTTGAAAGATTTATTGTGCTATAGATTCAAATGTTTTGTATCACAAGTTTATGAAATTAGTTTTGTTTTTATTTTGACACCATTGATACCAACAAAAGATCTAGAACAAAATAAAAAAAATAGAAAATATTATTAAATCCTGCCATCCTACAGATTGAATTTTAATTATTTTCTTAAGTTGTTTACACATAGGCCACTACAAGGTTAAATTTTCCTTTTTTTCTAAATAATAATTATTACTTTACAAATTCTTTTTCTTCACTTTCAATAAAATGAATTCATCTATCTATCATAGAAATTAAAAAATCATAAGTAGTCAGGACCAGTGCAACCATGCGACCAGGATATTTATGCCGATTAAGCTTCATGCTCAGACCTGGGTATTTATGGCGATTATACCCAGAAGTAAAATGCTAGTAGTGACCATATGAAATTTTGTTTGGCACATTTTATCATCATTTTACTATCCTTACAGGGTAATAATTGCAAAAAAAACATCTCAATCTTCTCTAACTTTAATAAAAATTATAAATACCCAGTTTTTGGGTATTTACCCGGGCCTGGGGTAAATACCCAGGTAAATACCCAATTTATATTTACCTACCCACTGGGTATTTACCCGGCCCACATCACTAGTCCCAATCGATTTAAAATAACTAAAGCCATCGAAAACCACACCTCACTCGACCTTAAACGTAAAAACAAAATTATTCACGAACAAGGGCCCTTCGGATCAAAAAGGGTCCCAAAAAGGGCCTTAGGACGCCCAAAATTTTGGGGACTCATCGGATCTTCATTTCTCATATTATTAGTAACTCACGGGTGAAATTTCATGAATGTACAAATTTTGTTGTTTATATGGAGTGTTTTTGTATTATTTTCCTACTATATGATTAGTGCTCTATGTACTAAACATATTACAGTATCAGAAGTCATGTAATAGTTTTGTTGAACCCTAAGGATTATAAAATAACTTTATTCTACAGAATAAATAAGAAGTATGATTCGGGTGTATGTTAATAATCTTTTTTTGCTCCGCTCAATTTGCAGACCAGAAACCATATACCTAGTTATTTATTGTTCCGTAGCAAGGCAACTGCACTTACCTATCTTCATCGGTGATGTTTTGGTCAAGCTCAAATTTATATTGGAATCCAGAACAACCACCTCCTTCAACAACCACTCTTAGTGCACTCCCATCACTCACTATTTTGTTGAGCCTTTTGGCACAAGATTCAGAAATGGACAATTCTCCTAATTTTTCTCCAATTACAGGTTTAGCGGAACAATAAAATCTGTAAAAGAATATCACATAAGTATTGTTGAAGACTTTTTTCCCTTGTTCAAAGGTTTATTGCGGACATTTTCCATCACGATTGTAAAAAACAAATTGCTTTTTACAATCGTGATGGAAAATGTCCGCAATCAACCTTTGAACAACATTAACTCACCGTCACCAGCAATGAACTTCAAACAATAGTATATTTCATTACTAGGACCGAAAGTGGCATTTTCCGTCGCGCGCTCAAGTTTTTGTGTGAGGCGAAGCCGAACACAGGGAACATCAATTTCACGTGCGAGGCGAAGCCGAGTATGTGAGAGTTATTTTCACGTACGAGGCGAAGCCGAGAACGGGAATAATGGAGCAAGTGCCGGATAATAACTTTCGGTACGAGTTATGAACGATACTTTTCATCACGACGCAAAAATACACAAACACAGAATAGCAGACCTCTGATATTACAAATATTTTATTTCTCAATTAATTTGATTGAACATTAAAATAAAATAAAATAAAATTTTCTAAAAGGAAACCTACGTATATTTCTCAATACATTTTAATTAAATATCAAAATCTATATAAATAAAATTACAGTTTTGTCTGTACATTGCTTAGAATCATGCAGTTTTTGGTTATTTTAACGTTTCATAGCCTAAGAAAGCCGAAACGAGTCTTATCTCAATTTCTGTCTGTATGTCTGTCTGTCCATTCTGTGACTCGGTCTGTAACGCCAAAATGCCATTTTACGCGGCCTACTCCTAGAAAACTAGAGTACCGATCAAGTTTCTAATCATTTTTCTGTATTTACTGAATTGGTGAGAGTGTCTTTGGCTAGAAAAACATGGCCTTGCTTCTTTGAAAAAAAAATAACAAACCACCAAAAACCCAATTTTGTTCGATTTTTGTCAAATTTTCTCCCAATGTTTACTATTACATTTTATGAAATAACGATCAGCTGTTTGGATTAGTTCTCACTTCTAGCTCTCACTGACTGATATGTTTACATTCAAAGTTGTTTACAAATACCGCAACCATTTCCGATCAAGTTTTGTTAGCACATCCAAACCAAGTGAGATTAAAAACGTTGTGCCTTACTTTACCGGTTTAATTAATCGCAAATGCAACGATTGTTCTTGAGTTTTGATAACCGGGGAAAATACCGTGAAGCAGTGTTGTATTAGTGCAAGGAAACTTACATTTTTTTCATCATAGTCACCAATAGCTTACAAAAAAGGTTTCCACTCATTGACGGCGCCTTAAGGACAGTTGTGTTAAGTGCAAAGTAAAAAATCACAACTGCAGTGGGTGATCGTGGATGTTGCTGCAATCTTGGAAGATCTTTCTGATTTCGCTGTGATCGTACCGTAACAGAGGTTTAACTTAACAGATGTAGCTAAACTCGCTTATCCAATGTGTCACTTTTGGTTTCTACTTACTTACATTTCGACAACGATATCGGTACTTTTCCTACTTAGGAAATACAACTACAAACGTACAAAACCCCAGATTTGTGCATTTTTGTCACATTTCCTCCGAATGTTTGCTAGATATATGTACCGATTATCGTTTAGAGATTACGTAATATTTTAAATAAGAAACCTTTGTTTGGATAAAGGTGGTTTCTTCAAACTGTCATTAATATGTTAACATCTTTTCTTAAATGTAAACGTTGGTTTTTGATACTGCTACTTTTCTTTAGAACCGGTGGTAGCAGTAAGAATCATTTTTACATACAAACACATCACCATTTTCAATATTTATTTATAAACACTGCACCTTATTGCTTATTAAATTTAATTGATGTCTTACTGTATAATTTTTAGCGTTTTCTGTCTGGACTCCAAAATGTTGTGTGGACTCAATTCTGTATTTGTGTGTGTGTGTCTGTTGGTAACGCATTAATGTCCTTATTTTTCGTTGAAAAGACAAGAGAAACATTGTTAATAAAAATGTCAACCCGAATAAAGTGTGCAGTAGTGAGGTTGAGGTAGTGTTTTAACTACTTTTAACCAGTGTGAAAAGCAACTTTCAATTACAGGCCTACCTTAGGGCTATGCCTCATATATCTATACTGTAAAGCAATTCCTTTTATCGTTAGATATAAAATATGGACTAACACGATCGGGTGACATTTAATTGCGAAGCATTCGTTTTGGATTTGAAACTGTCAGATATTGTATTTGAGAAGGTGTATATGTATTCCTAAACAATTATAGTTTTGCCATCATATCTGGAAAAATGCACACTAAATATGCAAACCAACTCCTGTTCTGAATATAAGGTTTTAACTTACTACAAGATTCCCGTACGTAGAACGGGCAAACAGCTAGTAAAAGAATAAAACAACTTTGAACAATACATACAGCTGATTCAAATCATTAAATTAAACCATAACAAAACACTAGCGCGCGTAGTGAATAAATGGAGAACTAATTGAGAGCGAGGGAAAGTAAATTTAGAGCGAGGGAAAATCAGCTGATCGATTTTCCCTCGCCCTAAATTAGAGCTTGGGAAACGACTACTTTCATTGATGTCAGCTGTTATCGAAAATAGTTACTTTCGTTACGGAGTGATGAAAAGAATTTTTCCCCTTGATCTGCATTTAACATATGTGTATATTTATCATGTTATTATTTCATTCTGTTTATTTTTTATTACATTATTTTTATTGCTCATAACATGGTTAACATGGTTTCTTTTTTTAAACGTTTTTATTAGCTCGCTTTCTTGTCCGGTACAAATTTTGCAATCAATTTTATACTAACTTCCCGATGAGCTAGAGACTTGAAACATAGCTCACAAATGGATGACAATGCAATATTATAACATTTAATTTTCATATTTCCCTTGGGCTACGCCCCATTGGGCTTCCAAATTTTCCATGTTTACATTTTGAACGAATGTAAACATCAATTAATTTGAGTTAGCTGTAAAATACTTAAATTTACAGTTCGAAGAGCAAAGGTAAAGAGGTCAGGTTATGCTCCCAAGAGATTCTTTATACAAACAAACATTTCAAAATAAAGATAAACAATCTGATTGCAGATATAAAGGTGTTTGTTAATAATGTCAACTGTTATTTAGTATTCTATAAAGTAAACAATAAATTAAATAGATTGATATATTTATAGTAAGTAGGTAGGCCATACATTCAATCTAATAATTATATGAAAAGAAACTCAAATAAACCTTAGATTTTCTACATGCCTCTGTCTTAATCTGATATAGAGATGCTTGAAATATATTTAACCCTCCCAGTGTTACTTGACGAAAATTCGACAAGCAGCACACTTTGTGTAGTGTTACTTGTCGATTTTTCGACATGCAGACATCGTTTACGGCGAAGGCTCTATGACTGACTGAATCGGATTGAACTGGATCGAGTTAGGTATCGTTCTTTCCGTAATATTCTAAGCTTTCTCCAGAGGTCTGTCTCTAAGCGCTATTCATTTTAGTTCCGAAAATATTGTAGCAGACAGCTGACGTGCGTGTATTTGTAAACAGCTAGGTTCCCCCGGACCGATGACTGATGTGTTTTATTACGTTTATCATTGTTTTAGTGTTAAAAATCAAAAGTAGTGATATACGTGGTGCATTATAAGAAGATTTAAGTGGTTTTGAAGTGCTGGTTGATGATCCTCAAGAAGTAGGTAGTGATATTGATGTAAATTATCAGCCAGATTCCTAGCTATGGTTAGGCTATGCATTCTTAGCTAAACGCTATGTACTGAAATCAGTTTTTTGCCCATAACTTATTTATTTGCAAATATACTTCCTTATATTATTATATAGTTGTAATCCTCATAAAATTTAGAACAAAGTGGCTATTTTCAAATATTTATAGGCCTATAATTTATACAATTTCATTGAGCGCGAACTTATTTTTATTTTGAAAATTTTCGAAATTATATTTTTTTTTTACCTAAAAATTTTTTTTTTGAAAAAATGTTCCTTATGTTTTATATATAATATTGAAGCCCATGATTTTCCAAACAAAATGGTATATAGAACGTTAGAATTAACATTGTTTTAAGCTTCTCAGATCCGTTTTAATAAAACCTTGCAAATGCGCCAAAAATAGGTGGACATTAAGGCCTAAACTATGGACACTTGGAGGGTTAACATCCACACACATTAAAACTAAAAAGTAGAAAATAATTTTAAAATAAAATCTTTCATAATTCATAATAAATCAAAACGTTTTTAAACACACTAAAAAGTAGAAAATAACTTATAAATGTGTGAAGTATAAATACTTGTAAGATTTAAAACGAAAAACTTGGGGTGCATGCAATTGATAATACTGTAATACATTAGTTCAATAGGTGAAGGTAATTGTAAATTATCTATTGCATGCGCCCCACGTTTTTCATTTTAAATATTACAAGTATTAATACTCTCCACATATTTATAAATTATTTTCTACTTTTTAGTTTTTAATTTATAATTTTAATATTTTTCCATTTCCTAATACAACATTTGGTCCAAATTCGCAGTGAGATGAAAACCTGGTAATTATATTCATTACTTGTTAACATTACCCCATTTTTTATCTAAATGTTCTACTCAGTTCCCTTACAGTTCACTACTAACTGTTTGGTTTTGGAGTTTACCTGATTATAATCTTTTTGGACACAGATCACGGTATGGAATGAACTCTTTGCTTACTTAAAATAATATTATTTTTGGTGTCAATAAAAACAAGTTCAAGTTAAATTTATTATTAACTTTTTGGTTAAAGACTTTATTGAAAGAAACTTATCATTATCTACATCTTTGATGCACAATTCTTCTTTTTGACTTCATACTGAGATTTTGTGTGTGCTCAAGACCTTTTTATATTGTGCGTGCTGCTGGTAAATTTTGTGTTCAACTACTCCAATGGCTCCTAAAACTTCCGATTTTAAGTCATCAATCTACACTCGCTCAACATATCTCATTAAAACTCGTTTTAATAAACTTAAAGATACTGTTGATGAATACTCTACCTCAAAGGAACAACACACTCGTATTCAAATTAAACAACTAAATGCTCACTTAAATGAAATTCATAAAAGAAAAGAAGAATTCAACAACAATCTGCAACGGGTTTTAGCCTTAGAAGAGGATCCTATCTCTGGCGAGACATTGTCTCAAGACCTGGATGAAATTGAAAGTTTATTTTCTCATATTGAGACTACTATTGAGTTTTAATGTCCCCTCCTGAACCTTCAAATTCTGCTATCTTAAGCGACTCTTCTTCCATTACTGTTCACCAAACTTCTATTTCGCAAGCAGTACGACTTCCAAAATTAGATTTACAAAAATTCTCCAGTGACCCGCTATCTTGGACAAGTTTTATAAATTTGTTTGATACTGCAATAGGTACACCACAACACGTCGCTTTCCAGTGTTATGAAATTTCAGTATCTCTTAAGTATATGTAACGGGGAACCCCTCGACTTAGTCAAAAGTTTGAATCTCACTGAAGCTATTTATTTGGTTGCATATAATCTCCTCCGTGATAGATATCACAATGAACGCCGCTGATAGATATAACAAGGAAAATGTAAGAATTTGTTGACGGAAAGCAAGTATACAGATCAGGCGGCTGTCAGAATGTCAATGGTTGTTCTGCGTTATCGTTTATTAACTTATCAGCAGGTAAAAATCAGTTTAAGTAGGTAGGTTTGGTTAGGTTAGGTTGGATTGCCTTGTTAGGTTAGGTTGGTGTTTGTATTTTAAAAAAATTGTTTTCCAACAAAATCAAATAACTGAATAAACTAACCTAGCCTTTGTATAAGTTTACTTGCTTTCCGGCAAAAAAACTCTTGCATTTTCATGTTACTAATAAAAAAAAAGAACAATCAACTGTAATACTTATGAGAAAAATTGAACCCATACCATTGACTATTGGATACAGAAGAAGACATCCCATCTATATGGATCAGCTGTCGACAATTTTTTACTGAAAAAGAATGTAGTTGTGTGAGCCAGTCACAGATTGCGCTAGTGTCTAAAACTCTATTTTGTACCTTATTTTTGTTACTGACATAGTTGCTGGGTCACAACAGTTGCTATAGCTCATAATAAGTCATTCCATTAGTTTGAATTGGTAAAAACCATTGTGTAATCGGCAGAACCCATAAGTTACTTAGCTCAGAATTACCTACCTAGCGTAAAATGTACAGGGGAATATTTCATCACTAAGTTAACTTGGAGTCTAAAGAGACTCTTTTTGACCTGACCTCATTGAGAACAATCAATTTGTGTTTAAATATTTCTCAAAAGTAGGCTATTGGATTAATGTGCTTGCTCTGTTTAATAGGCTATACCAAAACAGACAACTTTATTGAAGGCCGAAGGCCTAGACTTAAGTTACTAACAACAACAACAGTTACTTACAAGTAAGGTTAGAGAAAACAAAGTAGTCATGCTAGAGATGATCATCGATAGTCAATGTTTTCGAAACATCGATGTTTAATGTTTTTACATCAATGGTAGGTTACTTACCATACATATGTTTTTTGCCAAGTATTAAGATATCGATGTTTTCTATTACTGGAGAGTACATAGAGCAGACAAAAAACTGAAAAAAACATCGAAAACGTTGACATTTTAGTAGGGTTGCCTTTGATGATTACCGGATTTTGACGCTCAAAATTTAACTCCGAGGGATTTCTGCGAAAAGTGAGGATCCCTCCTCTTTTTAGGCCTACTCTCTACTAAAATACATGATATAATGGCACTTTTGGAAAAAAATAAATGTTTGCATTTCGCAAACATCTTTATGCAATATCTGAAAAATTAACTCTCGTACCGTAGGCCTACTCTCTACTAACGTTTTTTTATTCCTTGGTTTCACTTTGGCCAGCCAGCAACGTCCTTAGTTTATCTTTATCGTCTGTTTCATTAGTCCCAGTCCTTCAATTCGCGTTTGCCAGCCAGTCCTAACTCGGAAGGTATCCGTGTTCACTACCAAAGCCTAGCAGATAGAAAGTGTTTTGTAGACTTTATTTGTTTAGGACTATTCATTATTTTTTGTGAGATGTGACAAGCGAAGCAACATATTATATTTTCAAGTACCCTTTATCGACAATTAGCACAAATATTGAACAGGAATGGTATCGACTAATAAATATAAACACAATCACTGGCCAATGTCTATAGACTAAGAGCGGTAACAACTATTAGTATGAACCTGGCAATAACTAGTGCGCGCGCCACAAAAAATCTATTGCTGGCCGTTTTGCGGCAAAATACGTCCGCGATCCATATTACCGATGCTGGCTGTTTTGCATTTCAGTAACTTAAGTGCAGCCTTGCTATGTACTAGGTATACAATTTTGCTAGACCGTTAAATTTAATCCACTATTATAGTGGGGGCCGCCAGCTAAACCTTATGTCAACTAAAGACAACCTATTAAATTTCCCTACAAGAAGTACCGTACATGCACATCAAACCAGGCGTAACAATGAAATAGACATCCCTTTCTGCAGACTCTCAAAAACAAAAAATTCATATCCGACCATGGCACTCAGGATCTACAATAGTCTACCCCAAACACTGAAGAGCCTGGAACCTCCTAAATTTAGCACTGCCCTGAAGACATGGCTAAAAGATAGGCCATATTATAGCCTGAAAGATTTTTTTGAAAGTATGGGTGTATCCACCGCCATGACATGAAAGTTTTATCTTTGAAAGAGAAAAGTTTTGTTTTTCGCAGAGGATACACGTCCGGTAACCAGACGTGGATTAGGCGTCCGGCAGTTACTGTCATAACCTAACCTAACCAACCAAACTTGCTGATAATGAAAAAAATCAAATGAAGGTTCAATTCTCTTCATAACATAAAATTATAAATGCCAAAAATTCTAACAAAAGACGTACAATTAAGAAGAAATTACATTCAAAGCAAAATCTGTGACAAAAAGTTAAAGAAACCGATGGGTTTCGAACCAGGGACCTCTTGGATATCAGCCGAGCACTCTATCCACTACACCACGAACAACGCTGGCCATACATCGTATCGTTGCTGTAATGGCGTTCCGGGACCCCACAACCCGGTGACGTCACTACCGGACGCCTAATCCACGTCTGGTTACCGGACGCGTATCCTCAGTGTTTGTTTTTTAGAAATAAGTTATGTAAATAGTATTGACACAACCTATCCGGCATCGCTGGTCTTGGTGACGAAGGAGGTAATTAAGGTAATGTTTTAGTCCCAAAAACATCAATGCTTTCCCAACGATGTTATCAGTACATTGATGGTTGACCTATCGATGCTCATCCCTAGTGTTGTAGGCCTTAGGGTATAACTTAAGGTACCGGTAGCCTACCATAAATGGCTGCACTTTACTTTAGGTCCTACACTCATTCGAATGAAAATATCGATCGATATATCGATTAATCGATTGTTTCATTCGATATATCGTTGGTTAGTTAGGTAATTAGTGATGTGCGATACGTATCGTATCGTATCGGAATATCGCGATACGCGAGGGACGATACGATATTTCGATACGATATTTGAAAAACGATACGTATCGTATCGCCTAAAACGATATTTGTATTTATATTGGCACATAGAGCGATACGATTCATGTCAAAACGATATTTTTTTGCGCAGGCCGAGCAAACTGCAAAATCTATACTCTGTGGATGTGTAGTTTGAAATAGGAATTTTTGACGTCTGTATTTTTGGTTTTTACTTTATAATGTACCAGTCCCATCCCAGTCCAGTCCATTTCCACTAGCGTTCTATCTAGCACTAGCAGTGCAGAGTGTGGGAACTGTCTGTGGCAATTACATTAATGTGTCTGCAATGCTAAAATGCTATGGGAAGGATAGGGAAACAGGTCCAAGACGTAGGGAGTTGTGAAGGAAGGAAGTAGTAAAGGCGAGCAGTGTTGGAGTGTGGGAATGGATTAATGTATCTGCAATACTTGTAAGACTGTTTTCAGAGTAAACTAATGATTTTCCCTGAGCAAAGCTCGGTCCCCAGGTACTTATATAAATTTGCCGTTTCTAGGTTAGGTAGGGGAGGGGGAAAACGATACGATACGTATCGTTTTTCGATATTTTTGACGATACGATTCGCGTATCGCGATACAGACGTCCGATTCGATACGGCGATACGATATTTTTTTCCGATACGTATCGTATCGCTGTATCGCGATACGCGTCCGTATCGCCCATCACTAGGTAAGGTTAACCTAACCTAACTAATCAAACTCAATCAATATTTTCATTCAAATGAGTGTAGGACATAAAGTAAAGTGCAGCCCCATAAATTTGACATAACTTACCTGAGATTATGTTTAGGTAAACTAAAATATTTCATTCTCTGCAACAAAGCCATTGCTCCTTAGAAACCCCCTAACCTGAGTAGGTTTAGGGATTTATCAAATTTGATGACAGGTCTAATCAGAAAATGCCATTATTTTCAACTAGTAACATCTTAATCTCAAAAACTAGATTTATTTTATGGTTAATTTTTCAAATTTCTCGAGCGAAAAAACAGTAAAGCAAATTAATTTAAAATTGCACAATTTTTAGTTTTACAGTCAATGTCAATGTCAGAAGGACTGTACAACAACAACATTCAGATCATCTCTAGACATCTCTCATCTCCCACCCTCACCACACCTCACAACAACACAGCACAACCACAACACAAAAACAAAAAACAAACAAAAACATTCAAGCAAGAGACAGAAAGAAGAAGCGACTGCCGAGCATTGAGATATAGATTATAACTGGAGTCACTACTCTCTGGTTAAACGTTGGAGAAAAACGTGCCACGGTTTTGGCTGGTTTGTTTTTGGTGTTTCGTTTTGTTAGGTTGGCCGTGTGATCGGTTGGTGGGATGCTGTCAAATAATTCCAATTCATTCTAACCTAACCATACTATCTATTTGGGGTTATGTTATTTCAAGCACTTGTGTCAACAACTTATTTAAATTATTGCACGTTAAACCTCTGTATTTAAAGTTATTTGAAACATTATATTGTTTTTCTTTGCTAGTAAATAAATACTAACTTATTTACCTCTTTTCAAGCTATGTGGTGAAAATAGGCTAGTCAAATTTCCTGGTTTTGAGATATTGGTTTAGGCCAATAGCCCTATGGCATTTGATTAAATAATAACGACTATCGGTTTATGATCTTGTTAAAATGTGTTGCTCTTGCTCGTAAAATAAATAAATAAACTTATATTTCAATCATAATGTTGAGTTGGCAGAGTTTTGTTTACTACTGTATCAACAAAACAGGATGACGCCATCTTGATCTTGCCTGCTTGCCTCTAATAATTTGACAAGTCCCACCAACCCGATCACCCGGCCAACCTAACAACACGAAACTCTGAAACCAAACCAGCAAAAACAGCGGTACGTTTTTTGAACACAGAGTGGTTACTCCAGTTATATTGTTTTATATTGATTAACAATAATTGTTATAGCTCAGTGCTGCCGAGTGCCGACGACTGTAAATGATTCAGTACTGCCAACGGCAGAAACTACAAGCTTAACATAGATAAAACATACTCCCTTGTGTTGGTTAGCTTATGCTATTAATTCACCCGGACAGAAATCCCACTGTCATTATTTGCCGATATTTAAGTTTCATCATTGCAAATGTAGTATACATAAATGGGAAAAAACTAGTAGTTTTTTTAGTGGGGCCTTGATGGGATGGAAAGTCTACTTGTGTTGGTTAGTCTATGGTTGGTCTATATATGTAACAACTTTGATATAGGGGATGGGTTGTCTGCTTCTATGAATAGTAAAAATATATATATATATATATATATATATATACACAAGATAATTTATCTTACAACACAGAATTTTTTGCTGTACCTCGGATATCATTATTAAGCTTATTTAGATTCAATCCTAAGTCCTTGGCCTAAGTCCAAGCGAAGTCCAGTCATCTCTCCAAAAGGCCTAGTTTCTAAAGCCTAGTGAGCCTAAAATTGTAAATAGTTTCAGTCCATATAGATCCGCAATAAAAACTTCATACTAGGCGGTGATTTTAACATTGCATTAAATTGTGATGAACCCAACACCAGGACGTTCTCAAACCTACTTCGAGCTCACGGCCTCTTCATCACCAGTGTCGCCCCCACAAGAGGAGATCGTTCCCTGGTCAGCATCCACTGAGCTAAAACCTAAAACTATAGCTCAGTGACAGCATCGCATTGTGATCACTAGCCAGGACTCCTAGACCTATGAGGTGGAGGTGACGAAGCCTCTGGTAGGGGACCATGGAGCTGCGGTTATGAGCTCAACACTCTGTAATCCGGTGAGTAATGCTTCAATTTCCTAGCGTGGTACTTAGACTACACTAGAAAGTGTTAGGAATATGAAAGAGTATCTCCTGTCTTATTTTAGAAATAGTTTACAGGTTGACTGGAGTTTTGCATTCCCAGACAGCACGTGAGCTTGGACTAAACTTGAATTTCATATATTTCTGAATTGGTATGACAAACTCGGAGTTTGGAACCCACTACAAATTTAAAACAGCTTTTTGGCTAAGTGAACTTGTGCGAATGCGCCAAAACTAAACTGGTTTTATTTACAACCTGGGGCCCATTTCATAATAAACTAAAAGTTACAAGTTACAACTTGTAACTTGTAATTTCCATTAGATTTGCATTGGGCGATCATCTGATTTACTAATAATATTAGTTTGTACTTTATTATGAAATGGGCCCCTGGTTGGTCAAGTCCACAATTGTAAGCACCCAACCAGACCTATGACATGCTTGTTTAAGTCAGTCTAAAGAATTCAATTAGATCGCCAATTCAATCGAATTCAGAAAAGAAGTTGAAGGTGAAGTGGAAGATGTATGCATATTTATTATATTAATAAATTGTCTTGAAATGTGAATGTCTTGTTTTCTAAACCTAACAGATAATATAATCAATATTTTTTAAGATCACTTTAAGACTCATACATAAAGGCTTCATTTTATATTATCATCTTTCACGGTTACAGGATTTATTATTTTTATGTTTAAGAAAAAAGGTGGGCTAGAATATGAATGGTGTGAAACAGTTTATATGTTAAATATAAATTATATTACTATTATAGCCTATTATTATATTCTTTGATAACGACAGTTATTATGATGTATATAAAACTTCGTACCAAGTTCTGAGTGAGTCTATAGGTGTGAGCACTCCTGTGGGGTCTCTCCCCGCATGCTCAGAAAGTACTGCTTCATAAAAAGAAAGGCTATCCAAGTAATATGTCAGGTTCACTATCTGGAGCATTGTCGGCATTTGTTCGCTGCACTTCGCATTATGACTGTTGTAAATGTCCATGTTTATCAATCTTTGTTAGCTATTAAGGACATGGAAGAAGATCTGGTTTGTAACAAGGATGTACACTCATATTTCACAAGAATGTATTTATTACTTAATGGTACAATAAATCTCTTGAATCTCTTGAAGCTTGTTTGCCCAAGTCTAACATGTGCTAAAACCAATTCCAATATGATCTAAGTCACGTCCAATATGAGCCTATACTAAAATTGGGCTTGGCTCCCCAAGTCATCCTGAACGAGTGCATAATGAGTCTGTTTAATTGATCTGTATGAGCTTGTTTGCCCAAGTCCAGCATGTGCTAAAACCAATTCCAATATGAGTCCAAGCCAAGTACAATGTGAATCTACTAAAATTGGGCTTGGGTCCCGAAATCCCGAACAATTCCATAATTATAATAGCCTGCTTAATCTACTACACCCAATTTGTATCCATCATTCCAAGCTTAGAGTGGGTTTGTGTTCATGAGTTACTTGATACTTACTTGATACTTGATGATGTCCCACTAGCATCCGCGCTCCTGCGACGTGGTCGTCAAATGGATAGAAAAACAATAATATGCCTAATTGAACAGATCTTCTACTTTAAAATAGGCCGCTTCACATAAATATTCCTTTAACATCTTCTTAAATTTATTGAAATTTTGCTCTTGGATAATGTTCCTTGGTAGTGAGTTGTAGATCTTGACACTACTAAAATATGGGCTCTTGCTGGCCAAAGTTGAGTTAACTTGGGGTACATGTACTTGATTAGCTCTTCTCGTGTTGTACTGATGGACCAGATTGTTTGTGAAAAAGATGTCCAGATTATTTCTCACCAAGATGGCAGATTCTAAAATAAATAGTGATGGGAGGGTTAAAATTCCAAGGTCCTTGAACAGGGGCCTACTGTGAGCAAGACGTTGAGCACCACACATTCTCCTAATAATTCATTTCTGGAGGAGAAAGATCCTATTGGCCATGGTACTACCTCCCCAGAATACTATTCCATAAGATATTATACTGTGAAAAGCTATTGTGCTGTTGGGGTCTTAAGTTGCCTACATCCTAGTCATAAGGACATGCGGTAAAATTCAGGCTTTTATTGCTAGTCTAATAGTAATCTATCACGTCCTGTTTATTTTGATACAAACTCCAAAATCCGCGGGGGTAAAATTTCGCCCACGAACAAAGTATAGAGCGGGCTCAGATTACTATACGTTTAGTGCAGTAACGTCAGCAGTAGTATGTTTTCTGGGCGTCAGCTGGTCAGCTCTGCTAAAGCAAGGCCCCACTAGAAAATCGAAACGGCACACGGAAGATTTCTCAGGTGCCGTTTGACGTCACTAACTGCTGACGTCACTTTGAGGGAACACCAATACCGCAACGATACGGATAGAGCCATCGGCTTCGGTGGTGCAGTGGATAGCGTTTCGGGCTGATAATCCGGATGTTTCGGGTTCGAATCCCGCCGACGGCCCTAACTTTTTATCAACATTTTTTTTCATATCAGCAAGTTTGGTTGGTTTGGTTAGGTTATGACAGTTTAATTTTATAATTAAAAAATTAAAAAATTGAATTCTAGGCAATTATAATTTTATTTTATGAACAAAACTATTTTTTTAGATTAGTAAACCTTTATTCGATTTTTCCATTATCAGCACGTTTGGTTAGTTTGGTTAGGTTATGACAGTTTAATTTAATAATAGAAAATTATAAAATTGTCTATTTCTTCAGACGCAACAGTTAGTGACGTCAGCAGTTAGTCAAACGGCACCTGAGAAATCTTCCGTGTGCCCCACCGCTAGAAAATAACCCACTAGTTTTTCTAGTGAGGCCTTGGCTGAGGGGATAAAATCCCGGCAACCGGCAACTGAGACTAACCTAAACCTTACCAATACATGCAAACTTCTCATCCCATTGTCAATTTTGAAGCTCGTTTTCGTTTACTATTTCATATCCGGGAACACTGATTGCTGGTGTTGACAACATTTTGTTTCTATTATTTTAGGATTAATTTAACAGATAGTTTTGTTCGGTAAACGAGGTTTTAAACGACCGAAATTATAAGAAACAAATTGTAAACCAAACACGTACATAATCTACAGTGCAACTTACAAAACTAATAATAAGATACAGCTGTTCCATAAAGGATGAGAAATCTACAATCCACTAAAGGGAGTATGTTTTATCGGTTTCATAGTTTATTTATGCCAGTATGTAATGTGTTAAGATTATACATTTAGAGTGTAGGAGTTTTGCCAACGGGTATCAGGTAGAAAGGGTCCCCATCCATGAATTCCACATACTGCGGAGTTTTGCCAACGGTTGTGGGTTGAGCGAGAGCGATTACACGTGACCGCGAGAGTGGCTTCCGCTAGGGGTGGACAAACCAGGCAGGATGCTGACTGTATTCAAAGTAATGGAGTTATGCACCTCTGACTGTGAAAGGAAATGTATTGAATTTTTAACCTAACCTAACCTAACCTAACCTAACCTAACCTAACCTAACCTAACCTAACCTAACCTAACCTAACCTAACCCACTGCGACAAGCGCATAACTGCCAAGCGTAGACAACCCTGACAATCGCTCTCCCTCCCTCCGTCACACTCTTTCTCCCACCACCACCGTTGGCAAATCTCCGCACCAAGAGGTGGCCGAAGGCATCCCCCCCATCTACCTGACACCCGTTGGCAAAACTCCGGTTCCCATACATTTATATGTATTCATATTGTATATGAACTGTTTCCTCTTTGCTAGCAGACGGATCGAAAGGCATTGTGGGACTACTAATTACGGTGCAGTGAAGTTTTATCATAATCTTCGTTCATGGCCGTCAAAAAATCTCCACTCTTTAGAAAATTTATCATAGTTTTCTTATGTGAGCGTTCGCAGTTTAGTTGCGTAAGTGTCTGTGCGTTCTGCTGATTAGTTTGTTTTGAATTGTATTGAAGACCAAGCCAATGTTTAGCGGAACCGTGCGGTTGAAAATATGCGAGGCTTGCGGGTTGAGACCTACAGATTTTCAAAAACGACACAACATGATGACGTTTGGAAAGCCAGAAGACCAACCCATAGACCCTTATGTATCAATAGATGTAGATGAAAACCATTTAGATAGATCCTCTACCAAACCAAAGACGTTTGACCCAGTTTGGAATGAAAATTTTTCTCACGAAGTTCAGAATGCTGAAAGCTTGCAGCTGACAGTATTCCATGATGCCGCCATCCCACCAGACGACTTCGTAGCCAACTGCAGCATTACTTTCGAAGAGTTGCTCCAGAGGGACTCAAATGATTTTTGGGTAAGTGGTGGACCATTAGTAATACACATGTCTACTTGTTAGTGAGTTGTATTCCCTATCTCTTAACTTAATACCTGTGGAAGGAGGCTTATTTCAAACTGATGTACCCTAGGCCTAGGCTTGCTGTCAACCATTTAGCCAGTCCAGTTAGCCTAGATACATCGCTTTTAAAATTGTAGGTCTAAACATAGAAGTGATTTATTGTTATGTTCTGAAATGCCATGGCTCTACACTTGGACATGTATTATTAAAGGATTAACATTCTTTTTTTTAAACCATAAGTTAGGGTTTTGCCGTCCGGTTAAAAACTGTAAAATAAGATAGGCTACAGGTATTTTTTTTAGTAGTTTAACCCTAGCAGTGGCCAACCGTCGTCTGGTGACGGTTTGACGTTGATGCTTCAAATGGCCAGCCGTCGTCTGGTGACGGTATGGGCCGAAATTATTTTAACGGTAAAAAAAACACAGCCTATAATCAACTCAGATGAGAACAATATATTAACTTACCATTCGAAAGATCACATTCTGAACTTTTGTTTTGTTACATAAACAAACCCTGTAGCAGGTATAAGCTAAACAATGTCACGACGATTAGAAATCAAATGAATTCTTGGCACGGCACGACTTAGCAGTCGACCCTTGGGAACTGGCAAAACACGTCTTGTTTGGCATTACCCTGCTCGGATAATTTTCGTCTTGGGATGTTGTACTACTTTCAAGATCTCATACACAAAGTGCCTTGTATTCGCCATTGCGTGTTGTTGCCGGTGAGTTTTCGCTCTCGTTTTATCCGCGATTGATTACTAAGCTTGTTATTATTTTGTATTTTTTGAGAAATGTGTACCGTACCTAGGGCCTATGTGTATATAACAGTAATCTTCATGTATTTTATTATGCATGAATATTTACTGAATAGTGTCAAATTGTGTTTATAAAAGGTTTTATTTTTCTTTTGGTTGTATTTTGAGGTTTTCCGTTTATTTATATTATTATGCCCCTAGCACGTAAAAACAAAAATTTTTACCAAACATGTTATATACATTTTTATGTATGTAGTCTAGGTAGTTAAATACACTACAAGATGCTTATGTTGGTTTGAAGTAAAAAAATATGGTACAAAAGTTTTAGGCTATACTAAATACAGTAGGTACTATGATTTTTTCTCTCACAAAATCGCTAAAATACAAAAAAATAATTTTATTTATAAATAGGTAAAAAATATTTTTACCATAAACTTTGTGACTTTTTTTGATTCCTTACTTCATTAGCTTTACAAACATGTATACATCATTATTAGTATACACATATATTAGGCTATATAACTTTTTAAACACAAACTAACACTGTATAGGCCTACGGTTTTCAATTTGTTTGGTTCTCCGTTGGTTAATATATTTCGCCCCAAAAACTTAAAAAAAAAATTTTCCTAATATGTTATATTTTTCTATGTAGGGAATTGTCTACTAAATGTATATAATGAATTTCCCATAAAAAATCCGTAGAAAAAAAAAATACCGAGGCCGCTTTTGAAATTAAAAAAAAGCCAATTTTTTTTTACTTTTTACTGAAAAAATACATTTTAAAAATAGGCCTAAGTTAGTTGTTTAGCCTCCGGATTACTGTATTATACTTAAAATGGTTTACAATACCTGCATATAGTAGGCTAATCCTTTGTTGCTGATTTAGGCAACTAGTTTCGGTTCTTGTTTTGAACCATCTTCAGGCCTCAAGGTGTCAAGTGATCACTTCATTCGAAGGTCGTTAACAGAGTTCAATAAATAAAACATATACAAAACACGATACACGGAACGGACACACATTACAAAAAACACGAAGGGACATTGACAAACGATCCGGCTGAGCAGCCCGGTCACGATCGTTTGTCAATGTCCCTTCGTGTTTTTTGTAATGTGTGTCCGTTCCGTGTATCGTGTTTTGTATATGTTTTATTTATTGAACTCTGTTAACGACCTTCGAATGAAGTGATCACTTGACACCTTGAGGCCTGAAGATGGTTCTAAACAAGAACCTAAACTAGTTGCCTAAATCAGCAACAAAGGATTACTATATGCAGGTATTGTAAACCATTTTAAGGAAAAATACACTATCTAAATCATTATTCTATTTCTATTTATAGATTCTCCTGTTCTTCCCGAACAAAATGAATATGAGGTTGGCTAGGTTTACTTGTACGGTTGAATTTTTACGAATTTTCAAAAAAAGGTCTGCAAAATCGCCCAAATGGGTTGGCCATTCCCCACTTCTAACATTGGCCACTGCTAGGGTTAAAGAAGATCCGACCACCAAACAAGGCAGCACGAGTTACTGGATGTGCCTAGGGTTAGGCTTGCAAGATCTCAAAAGAGCTTAGTTTTATAAGTTAATACAGTGGCAATACAAATTTTTAATTTAAGCTAGGGACCTAACTCTATCAAGTGTCTTGAGCATAAACTTTTCACGAAGAAGATTGTGGACGATTCCATGGTTACAGGTGCTACATTCACACATTAACTTATAAATTAGTAGGCAGGCCTACAAGATAAAAGTAATATCGAGTTTGAAGAACGTCAGCGCCTTGCAATTTCTAAAACCCAGGCCTATGATCATCAGACAAAACAACAAGACACGGAAAAATGGCAGTAGCAGAACACAGCTGGACAACAAGACATGCAATTGATTTTGAAAGTAGCCTAAAGTAAATTTTAAAGAACTAAACTAGGCTATATTTCTACTCCAGAATCCAACAACTTCCTTAAATGCAGGGTTGTCAATTCTCGCGCCAGTCCTGAAACAGTGCAACAAGCAAACTAATAAACTAATAACTAGAGAACCCGTGCGGCTCAATGAAACATAACGTCGAGGAAAACGTTATGCTTAAATTTTAGTAATTCTAGTTACATCTTAGAGTTGTTTGAAAACTTGTTTTAAAACTAATTTTAAATATCTCTATTTGCGTCGTCAAGGTTCACCTAAATTTTTTCTGTTGACAGTTTTAACTGATAACTTCTAATTAATGCTAAACGCTCTGCTTCAATTCGAGTTAACATGTTTCAACAACGTTTTTCAAGCATTGAGAATATAAGAAAACTGTTACAGTACCTTGCTGATAACCTAGTGTTAAGTAATTTAAGTTGGGCAATTTTTTCTATGATGTCTCAAACATCCCCCTAAACCAAAGAATTTTCTCTGTAGAGAATCCTGAAAATTGGGGTGATATCAACCATTTCATGTGCTCCATTTTTTACCCACTAACTATGGGCTACCATCTGGACAGCCATAATCTGCTTTGAAAATGCTAAGCAACACCATTGAAAGTTGGTTAACATATTTAAATGTGTTGTCTGTCAGTCACAGTATATGCCCTGCATCAGAACATTGTCACGTTGTTCAGTGGAGTTTATCTTTATACCTGTCCCAAAGTTTTGAAAGTATGGATTCATTTGCCGAAATAGGTTGGATAACTCTTGTAGCTATAAGATTTGGATAGCAATTTTCATTTTTTCTTTTTGAACAGGGTATACAATTATTTGCCTCTCCTGAATCATAAAAATGAACTTTACCGTGACTACTCGATCGTTGACTACACAAACACTAATTCCTTCACTTATGTTTGGTCTAATATTGCCACTAAAACTTTCAATAGCAAATGAGTTTTTTAAACTTCTTATTTTTTACTTGAAATGTCTTAATTGTGTTGGTGAATTCAGTCAAAAAACTTGGTATAAGTTTATCCAAGGAAATGGCAACATAACCTAGAAGTAGACAATCCATTTGCGGTTTTTCTCAATTGAAGTAGAGCGAGTAATACAAACAATTACAATAAAAACATAAGGTCCGCCAAGATTTGGTATAATCTTACTACTTGAACCTATTATAGCCAAGGCATAATTATAGTTTCTAGCAAATGTTTTGAAATATCTTGATCTGTCAGTGCCAGAAGTAAATATTTTTTGAATGCATTAATTTGATCTGACATTAGGCAAGTTTACTTAACCACTGTGACAACACTATGTCCTTTGTATATTTTTTTCAGTTCCAAAGTAAGTTGCATAGCAGAACTGGCAAATTCATCTCACCAAGTGAATGGGTATCTGTTAGACCAGGCCTCTCTTATTCTACTCTCCACATACGCATAAGATATCTTATTATTAATTGTCTCCTCCTCCCGTTTTCAATATTTCTTCTTTGAACTTGAGGCATTTTCTGTTCTTCCAACAAAACTGATTAACTGTTTAACTTGGTCTTAACCTACTGAATATTACTACCGGTACATTAATATCTACTCCCAAAAAGCTAGTGAGTTTTTTTTTCATATTGTTATGTACGTCACAAGGTTATTAATCTCACTTGGTTTTGGATTTGTTTACAAAATGTGATCGGAAATGGCTGCTGGTTTGTAAACAACATTTAATGTAAACATATTATATGTTTGCGAGTATTCGGCAATGACCCATATATGCGTGTGGGTGTATGTGTGGATCAGTAAAGGGCTACAGACCACATCTGTAGTCCCAATTTCGATGAAATTTGGTATTTGGGTACTAATCCATTCTAAGTAAAGTATCTTCAGGCGTTTTCCATTTTTCAGAAGTTTTTTTTTGGTGATTTTTATATATCTTAAATAAGATTTTCCCAAAAACGGCCCAAATGATTTAAGATTTTATATGTTATATTCCTTTGAACTCTAAAATAAAAGGTACCCTACAACCCCCCTGTAAAAATACGGTTGAAGTGTTTGTTATTGCAGCTTATAATGATTTTCCCATAAAAATAAATAAAATTGAACATAAAACAATTGGATTTTCAAAAAACTGCTTGAACATTTTTTATTACAATCTGGTATGTTATGGACTATGGTCCTTGGAACTCTTAAACATAATGGTAGGCCTACAACTACCATTGCTGTAACAATTGTGGTTCAAAAGCTATTCCAACTTTAGTTATTTCCCCCATAAAATATCATAGCTACTCCCACTGCTTAACCATCCAAGTTAAAAATCAGAAAGTATGTGTCAGATCGCTGATAGGCCTACCGTTTATTTTTCATGTCGGTTGATAACAAAGAAATTGACACTGTTCTATTTTTTTACCGATAAGGATGAGAGTGGAAGTCCGTTGATTCCTTTAAAAGATGGGTTTAACCAACCAATTTTGAAATTCATCGGTGATAAACCAAAATCACTATCTCTATTTTCGCGTAGACAGGTTGATCCAGTGTTGTTCAAGTGAGAGTCTACTGTAAATATTTTGAATAGGTACTAACAATAACAATGTGCTGTAACTGTTGCTTACTGGGATTGTGTGGTGGTGAGCCGTCCACAGAGATGCACCTTACTTGTGTTGACAGTCACTTGTATTGCAGGTGGATCTCGAGCCGCAGGGTAAACTGCATGTTCGCATTGAACTAAAATGGGCTACCCAAGGCAAGTGTTTCCATCAGTGTTGCATGCCAGTGTTTGTCTTACTCATAACTCACACTTCTTACATTTAACATCTTTCAATACAGCTATGAGGTTTATGTTTTGAATGGGCTTTCTTTTTCTGCAATATTACTTCAATTTTTTACCTCTCTAGGATGGTGTCAGCAGTCTTTGGTGTTTGATTTGAAGATGGAAAGTGGTGTTTTACTGGGTCTAACAAAATACCCATAGATAAAAACTGACACAAACCTTCTCTGATTCTCAACGACTAACTAACCATAACAAATTATATTTATATGGAAAGAATCTGTTAACATGGGTGGCATGCTGTGTACGCTTATTAAAGTTTGTTAGTTGTATGCAAACTATGTGTTTATCATCTACCTTCATTACCACCACTAACATTTTGTTTTTCTTAAAAAACAAAAACATGGTTATGAACTTATAAAATGTTTTGACTTATTAATTTGCATGTTTTAAATATAAAATAGGTCTAATATTGTCCTTAATAAAGTGAGTCAACAGATAATCTCTGAAAAACTTTCTATTAAGCTTTCTTTGTGGCTGTAATTGATCATTTATGCATAAAACACCATCATTTTATTGATATATCTTTAATCTGTTCTTGTTTCTGTTAATAGTGAGGCAACTCTAACCTTGCGGCTGTTAAAGTTGAACAAAGCTGCTGTTCACGCGTTGATAAAAATGAATTTTTTAATTCTTTTTTGAACTGAATGGAATAAGTTTACTTTGAAAGCCTACATCAGACATTAAAGTGTAATAGCAACTAAATTTAAACCAACAACAACCCCAAATTATAAAAAATTTATATTTGGGTAATCAAAATGTCTTTTTGGGCCTTGTCACTTATATAGAAGTTATTCAATTGTATTGACATTTTGTTGAAGCGTAGAAGCGTTATTTTATTATATTTTGAAACTTGAAAAAATCATTTTTTTGTTACAATATTCTTATCCTTTCCATTTTCAGCAAATTAATCCTCAAGGGAAGAAGCTTTAAGGGGCATGTCAAAGAGACCTAGACCTGGAACTGTTTTACTTTTTTGTATAGTGTCTTATAATATGATGCCTCAGAGACTATAGTCCTCGCCACTCTAAGTTGAGGCAGCCAAAGGCCGCACTAGATATACGCCGTGCGGCCTTGGGTTGCCTCAACTTAGGGTGGCGAGGACTATAAAAATACTTAACTAAATGCTCAAATTTTAGATTTTCTAAATTTTATAGAATTTTTTTTTATAGATATACCGTAACAGTCTGTGGTGTAGTCTTTGAAATTGGAAAAAGTAGGAGTGCGAACGGCGTTCCCATGTGTTCCCGCCCCACTAATCCACTGTTTATAGCCCCCCATTGCTCACCTTAAAAGCCAACCAATTAGAATCTGCATTGAGATAGACACAATGGTTACTCTTTGTTATGATTATTCACAACGAATTGAATCCAACATATTTCTTTTTGAAAAGAAATTTACCGTTGCTGTTTGCCTTTAACATAAAAAATGACTATTTTAGGATACTCACTCTTTCTCAATAAGTATTTTGAATGAATTTCACTTTAGAAAGGTACCCACTTTGGCTTTTACCTTGGTCTTTCGTGGTCAGACCTAGGTCTGGGACCACTCTCCTGTTTAGTGTTTCATTGTTAGGATTACAGATGTCAAAAACTAGGCTATTTTTTTTTTAATTAAAGTTCTGTAAGACCATGCTTTGAGTTTGATTTAGTAACCTAATGACCTTAGTTAGTATCAACAAGGGGGCGGGGGCTTAGTAGACTTTTAGCTTGGATTTCCAATAATAAAAAAATAATTTTTACAGTTATTTGAATTAAAAAAAAAATACTATTTTAGTTTATAACATTTTAATTCAATCCCTATTGATAATGGGTACTAAAAGCTATAGATAATCTAATGTGTTCTATCCTATGGACAATACTTATGCATTATTGTACATAGACACATCTATAAAAATTGGTAATTAAAAAAATGCAATATTGTTAGCATTTGGGATTAAATAAACAAATTAATTTTTATAACGTATTTCCCTATATTATCATGTAGTTTTGACTTTAAATGATCTAATAAACTAGGAATTGCTTGCTTTTCAGGTATACCGCTACGAGGGTTTTCTCATACTGGTTTTTTGTTGCAGATGCACACAACCAGAAGCCGCGGGAGTTCAAGGAGCGGCAGGGCTTCAACAGACGTCGCGGTGCCATGAGGCGGCGCGTGCATCAGGTCAATGGTCACAAGTTCATGGCCACTTTCCTACGCCAGCCCACCTTCTGCTCACACTGTCGAGAATTTATATGGTAGGGTATATCTTAGAAAAATAGCTTATATCCCTATAGGATTTCAACAAACTAGCAAAACTATTAAGCTACAAGTTGGTTTTACACCATGTTAAGTGTGATGTTAAAAGCAGAAACCTCTTTGTAAATTAGAGGCTATGTAAATAATACATCCCACATAAATAATAAGTAGTAATAATGAGAGCAACCCTCATGGAATAATTTCATGTAAAAGTTTAAAAGGCTCATTAATTTTTCAAGCTAAGTTCACATGTGAGTGTTCTGTAGTTTTGTTTATTAATTAGCTGAACAACAATGTAATTAATTCAAGAGTTGTCTTCTCCCTCTTATCATTCCTCCAAGGGGGGGGGGGGGGTGATTGGGTTTTGAATGTAATGGACATATTTGATACAAAACCTTTGTCATGTGGTTGTCTGCCATGTCAGAAGTGTTCAAGTCACTAGGAAGTCTACATTGGCCCTAAATTTAACTAGGTCTGGTAGAACTTTTCTCCTGTAAACCTTCACTTTCAGTCATCTTTTTATAATCAGTAAAATTCCTCGTCATATCAACAGAAAGTTTTTTCCCACATAAGTTGACAAATAGGAGGGGAAAATAACGTCCATGAGGACATAACAATGAAATACATAATGAGACTCAACACCGACACATTGGCATATGATTTTGTTTTGCATAGGCATAAGAATCTTTATATTTTTCAATTCCCTGTCACGCGCGGACGAGCTACCCCACCTACCTAAAGTTATCAAGGACCAGGTTTGTGAGACTCTTCTGTTTATGAAAATGGCAAACAACAAAACGAACTTTTAGGAAATAACACTATTGCACTCACGAAAGATGACTGAATAGTGTAATACAGTTATAAAACATTGTAATCTCTTAAGGAGAATAGATATTTGTTTTTTTAAATGTGCCTCTTTGAATTTCTACCCAGAAATATTTTTTTTACTTTTCTTTCAGAGAAGTTCAAAATCATAATGAAGATTGTAGAGAATGATGTGTATATCGTAAATGTATTAAAGAGGCTTCTAGGTTATAGAGTTTAAGACAGTCCAAAAAAAGTTTGAAAATGTTTTGAATGTGGATTAAATGTAGAATATCAATTAAAAATAATTTTGAACATATCACAATAAACCTTTGGGGGATGTGTATGTAACAATTTCCTTTTGTTTCAGGGGTCTTGGAAAGCAAGGATATCAATGTCAAGGTGAGGATGTGATTCAAGATTGTAATATTTAACTTTAACCCGATGACCAATCAGGCCTAACTTCTCGGATTATAATAGTGAATATTTACCATTGACATTGTAAAAATTTGCTCCAACATTAGAAATTAGTAATGGGGCTAAATCCTACAGCTGTTGTTACATGGCAGACTTATGCTACCCATATAATTGTACTGGGATATGTGCTAGGATGTGTGTCAGACAAATGCACAAATCTCATGAAGGATTAGTATAAATGTAAACAGAACTTATCCAACATATTACGTACTGTATTAACACGTTCGCTGTAGGATACTAAAATTGTAATATCTTAGCACTGGCACTCCATGTGGCCTAATATAAATGTAGCACTGAGCTCCCCTCACTAACACCGCCTCTGGGTGTGAGACCAGCATTTGGTGAGGAACATTGTTAGTGTCGCCGCATGTAGTGCCTGCTTTGTACGTCATTTTATGTGCAATTCGTTTTTGAATCGGCCATATTTTATCTTGCTGTGTCAGTGCTGTTTAAACAGTGTAGTGTAGGGTTTTGGCTTAGACTTAGTGACATGGAAGAGGATTTCATTGAAAAGTATAAAAGTATAAATATAACGATTATGACTGTATGTGCTGTGTTGTAGCATTGTGGAAGGAACCTAACCTCAAAATTGTGCTTGACACCTTTTTTGCGTTTCTTTTTTATGGTGTATCCGGGTACTTCGCCCTGCTTTTTCTCCCATTTGGTAATACTGAGGGCCTGTTAGTAGTTAAATTTAGTTCTACTATCGGTTGGTTTCTTGTAAAACTACGCCCACAATTACTGGAACACAGTACATGCTATAATACGTCCCTCCTATTGGATGAAACTAAATTTAAACATTTTCACCCACTCTTCCACACAGCGCATGAGCTGTTCCCGCACCTGGCAGCGGCCAGCCATCACGCAACCGCAGTGAACGTGTTAAAAGTTTCTCCATGTTTTAAACCATCAGTAATTTTCATTTAAGTTAGGCTTTGTAAACAGACATATAAGGGCCATTATCCCTGTAAAACCATAACCTTTATCATTTCATAGTTCTTCCTCAAGAGAGGCAAGACCTTGATTATTAAATGATTTGATTAAAATAAAATAGTATTTGTCTTATAACGTATCTTATCAGCTGTAGAAAACTTACCAAAATACAATCCAGCTACCCTAAATTGACGTTAAGTTAAATAAATTGAACATCTATTTACAAATTAGACTGACAAAAAAGAAAGAACCTCAACTTTTCAGTCCTGAAATAAAAACTAAAATTAATTTTATTTTGCAGTTTGCACTTGTGTTGTTCACAAGAGGTGCCATCTGTCCGTGGTCACAAAATGTCCTGGGATGAAAGATGATGTAAGTATTGAAAATTTCCATCCAAGACTTAAATATTATTAAGATATCAATCATTGCAATTTATTGAGTTGTAAAAAAAGGAGGTGCCAGTATTGTCCCAAAACCCTGTTTTAACGTTTTGTCAAAGTTAAAAAAAAAAACACATTAGGCCTAGTTAACAGATTTTTACAAAAATAATCAAACAATTTTTATGACAGTAAACAGTCTACTGTAAAGTTAAAATGACCAATTAATACAGAGTCTGTGGTACAGAAAATTGAGTTCCATGAAATCATGTTCTAGTTCCGTGATCTTGGTATGACTGTAGTACACGGTAGTGGGTGCCCCTTTTGCCACTCATGTCTTTACTTAGAAGACATGTAGCAGGCTTTCTGATTATTTTCAAGCTCTGTACACCTCACATATTGTCAACTCCTCATACCTGCATAGTACATACCCTTTTACTACCCCTCAAATCTTAGTGACGATCTGAACAAAGACATTTTGCTAAATGTACCAGTATAATATTTCTTACATTTTACAGATGTTACAATAGTTGCTTTTTATGTTATTTGTAACAATGGTTTCAATGAAATACAAACTTCAAACCTTGAAAATGAGAAGTTTTATTGATTTGAAACTTGTTAACATGTTTAAAATAGTTTTTAATTGATTTTTTGTGTTGTCGATCTTTTTGCTCATCCATCCTTGCCGTGGCCTGTTCAGGTCAGATAATTGAGACTATATTGTTACACAGTTTAAATTTAATTCAAGGTTTAGCTATTAAAACATCAACTGTACCGAGTCTTAGTTTCTGCGTTTAATATTTTAATTAAGAAACTCAGAAGTGTAACCTAATGAACTAATATTTGTCAGAGTCAGACGAGCCAAGCCCAGAGGTTCAATGTGAATGTGCCACATCGCTTTGTCGTCCACAACTACAAGAGGTTCACCTTTTGTGACCACTGTGGCTCCCTGCTGTATGGCCTTATTCGGCAGGGTCTGCAGTGTGAAGGTTAGTTTAATTGCAATATTTCATACAGATCCAGTTTCCATGTTTAATAAACAGGATGTGCAATCAACTGGGAACCCAGGAAAACTGAGAATTAAATATGGATTCCATCAGTTCCATTAGTTCTGTTTTAACACTCTTGTGTTTAGTAAGAAAATTATGATAGCAAGTGTTACTTTCCCTGGGACATAGTCAAGTCCAAACATTTTATTGATAAGCTGCACTTGTTTTGTAAAAGTAGAGATGGCTGGTCTTAGAACAAAAACCCTATGAGTAATTTACTAAATAAATTACTAACAAGCATTACTACAATTTAGTGGACATAGAAAAAAGTCTTTTAGCCTGTCTCAGGTGAAGTTGGATTAGCTTGTATTTTGCTTTGTAATAAAATAACCTATTTTTGTTTTTTATTTGATAACAAAAATGGACAGGCCACAGATATTTTTGGTTACTTACTTCAGATTGGTAACTGGTCTGAAATGCTTTATACATTATGATAATTAGTTTTACAATGATGCCGATATACAACTAATATTTAATTTGTTATTTCAGTATGCAGTATGAATGTTCATAAAAGGTGCCAAAAGAATGTCGCCAACAATTGTGGTATCAATACCAAACAGATGGCGGAGATCCTTTCAACTATGGGTATATCACCCAGCAGACCTAAGGTAAGTCAACAAACACTTTGTATAGTAATGGTTGAAGAATTAAAAATTTGCCACTACCCTAAAACCTTTAAGATTTTTATCTGAGACAGGTTCAGTTCATGTAAGAGGAGTGCGAGCTGCTCATAATTTGAGCTGAGCCAAGCAGAGCCTAGAACCTCAAGTGAACAAGTGTCTTTCAAAAAACTTTTAAAGTAATGAAGTTTAAGTTTTATTTCAATCAAAAGGTTTTGATACATAATTTACTATTATTAGTATATTCATCTGTATTCTATGGCTGTACTAAACTTGTGCATTTAGAAAAAAATGAGGTGACATTTAAAACTCAATTCCTTGTTTTATTGTGTAGTCCCGATAAAAATTATTCTTAACTTCACACCGAAACATTAAACTGATTTAAAAAAAAGAAAAGTGTGATAATTTAAATTGTGTCACATTCATATAACACAGGAGTTTGGCTAAAAAAAGCTCAACTCAATAGAAAATCTCAGGCTACATCTCGAGTTTGTGGAAAAAACTTGTGATCAACCTGGATGCTTGATAAGCAGTTTAACCAAATAAAGCTCGGTTTTAATAGTTTATCCATTAACCCTTCAAGGCAGAATCTTTTAATGACCGTTGGACCATGTTACAGACGGTAGTTTTTTTTTTTTCACAAATTGCCCCTAACCATTACTTGTTTTTCCCTTTGCTGTTTGGCTTAATTGTTGGTGCTAGTCATGATCAAGTTCATAATCTCATCTAACTAGAATTCAAAAATACCTAAGAGAGTAACAGCAGTTATTTTATGCCCATACTAGCTGTACCCGCGGGCTTTGCCCCGCTTAACTTCATAAGTATTCGCATTGCTCTATCACGTCCCGGTTAAAGTTCGTTCGCTACGCTCACTCACCTTCAGGTTGTAAATCGTTCGCTGCGCTCACTTGTTTTCAGGTTAGCTCGTTCGCTACGCTTACTCGCCTCAAGGTTGATGTTCGTTCGCTACGCTCACTCACCTTTTGGTTGCAAATTAGCTGTTGCCATAAATAAAAAAAAGTCATCCCTTTTACGTTTATAATACTTTGATAAAGGTTTTTTTTTATGTTTTAATATTTAACATTGGAGAATTTAAACGTTGAGTGCACAGGTGTGCTGCGATTGGGGTTTAATACATTTGGACTTATTAAAAAGTAAAATAGTTTTCTGTGCTGCACTCTGTAGAAACACTGTGGCACTATTTCAAATCATGACTAATGCTAATACAGAATGTTGTGATTATTCAAACCTACAAAACAGTTGGTGAAAGTAAACATCTGCTTTTAAATTATATTTATTTGTAAACATTGTAGATCAAAAAGTCTGACATTGGCCCACTTAAAACCCTCTGGGGCAGAGCCCTTTTGACGGATCTGCACCAAACTTTACTCGAACCATCCTTGAAAGATGCTTAACAATCCCTGAAAGTTTCATTACAATCTGTCGAGCGGTTTTGGAGTCCATAACGTATATACATATATACACACATACATACATAGTTCCTCTTTTATAGATATAGATTCATAACTAAATGATTCTCTGAAGAGTTCCAACCTTATGAAAACTTGTCACACTCACTACAAGGAAACAGCTGTAAAATATTGAGCAACTAATGGAAAATATTTTGCTGCACCACCTACTGCATTGCATCATGACAAAAAAATCTCATCAAACTGTAGTAGTGTCATTTTGCGTTTGGCGAGAAACGTTCGTTAAAAGGCCTTGAAGGGTTAACCACCATATGCATGTAGTATAAGTTTGTTTTATTGTTCCAACACAAAAATCAATTGAATATCTATTAATTGGTATAAAATCAATCCAAAACTGTCGTAGATGTAGTTACAAGTAAATTACTAATTAATTAAATATGTACAAGGATAGGGATCAGCTAGCTTACCTGGTAGATAGAGTCCAGATTAGCCTTGATTACACATAAAAAACACATGACACAACACAGAAAAACTTAATATTTCGTCCCAGTTAGGGACTTCATCAGAAGGGAGAAGAGAAGAAAGAAAACTCAGTTTTCTTTCTTCTCTTCTCCCTTCTGATGAAGTCCCTAACTGGGACGAAATATTAAGTTTTTCTGTGTTGTGTCATGTGTTTTTTTATGTGTAATCAAGGCTAATCTGGACTCTATCTACCAGGTAAGCTAGCTGATCCCTATCCTTGTACATAATAATCCAATCAGCCAATTGGCCTTTCCTTAACTCCTAATTAATTAAATAATAATGCATTAGTAGGCATTTTAAATCTGATAGCATCAAAATGTTTGATTAGATGTTGATGGGGGAGATAGAAAGGGATGGTAACAGAAATGTTATTTACTTAAACTCTTTTTTTTATTTTAATTTAAGATAATAATGTTTAATTTTTAAAATTACAAATAACAATGTAGTTGAGAAAAATGTATCAACTAAATTATACAAAGGGCTTTTGACTGTTCAAATTAAGTAGAAAATAAAAATATTAGAACTTGAGTGATCTTGATTAATTAATATTTCTATGGTGTGTGCCAGCTAACCACACAGTCGGGGAGTTCACCTAGTGGCAGTAGTATGAACCCTGTGGACAGAGATAAGCTAGGCGGCAGTTCACCAGTGCCACCAGACGATGAGATGGGCAAAAAGTCTGACGATGACAAGAAAAGTGATTATGACAGTAAGTGTATTTTTGTAGAAAACAAATTATAGTTATAAGTTTGATCTTGAAACATAAAACATCTTCAAGATAACCACAAGCCATATGGTTTTATTCCTGGTTTTTAATATTTTAAAATAATAAATATTTAAATATTTTAATTGGTCTATTGTATAGACCAGATATTGTTTAACCCATTGGGGTAGACACACGAGTCTGACTCGATGCGGCCGATCGGGACTGAATGCCGACACACGAGTCTGACTCGATGTGCAGATTGCACAATAGTTTGACGACGTAGTTCGTTATTTTTCCGATAGATCGCTCTGGCATGTTCTTTGACTGTCTTTTAGCTGTATTAGGATATTTAGTTTTGCCCGGTTGGTAATTCTGTGTCTTGGAAAATATTTATTTTTAGTGACCCATCACCGCGTCAGCTGACTGTAATCGACGAGTAATCTGTTGCGCCGGTTTCGAGTGTTTTGTTTGTGTTTATGGTTATGTTTATTGTGTAAAATGGATCATAAAAGTTTACGTACTTCTGAATTAGATAGGTTATTAGACAGTGACAATGATCTAAGTTCAGATAATGTTAGTGATGATGGATTCGATGATGAAATTATCCAGCACGGACATAATTATGAAACACCAGTGGATTATCTTGTGGATACATCTCACGGAAGGAAATCTCCCATGTTATTTTACGACTTTGACGACGATAATTTTCCTAATTCAGGTAATGAATTAGAATTAGGTAATCTTCATAATGAACAAGGTATAGAATGCAACAGGCCCGAGAATGAAAATGAGCTAGAGCTAGGCCTAAACCTAGAGACTGACAATGAAAACAAAGCAGATGACTCTGCCTCCCAAAATGTTTTTGATGAAGGCCAATCTATTGAACCTGTCCCTAATACTAGTTTTTATGACCAATCCATTGATCCTGTCCCGAGTACTAGTTTTTATGCACAACAACCCAAATCAACCCTAGGAAAGAGAAAGTTTTCTGAAATTTCAAGTTCTAAGCCTAAGGAATGTAGTCAAACTCTTACAAGTAAAGTTTGCAAATCCAAACCAACTAGGCCTAAGCCCAAGGTTACTAAAAAATCTAATCCAGCCCAAAAAACTAAGCCTCTAACTAGGCCTATGTCTAAGGTTTGTAAAGTAGGTAGACCTAGGCCTAACAAATCTATTACCGGTACAGTAACTAAACCACCAAAGGCTAAGAAACGAAAGTTTGAAGATAGCGACTGGCCTTGGGTTGATGAAATAAACATACCCAAAAATATTGATTTCCGTGGGATACCCGGTATAAATGTGCATTCTTTGCGGGCCCTGGGGGAAAATCCAACAGAACTGCAAACCTTTATGCAGTTTGCGGGGGATGAGTTTTGGAACATGATATGTGTTGAAACTAATGATTATGCGCGTAAGCTTTTAGCAACCCCAGACAGGAAAAAATTCAAGTCTGATGACAAATTGTACAATGTAACTGTGGATGAATTGAAGGTTTATTTTGCATTATATGTGAATATGGGGCAAGTCAGAAAACCTGATATAAAACAGTATTGGTCGCATAGGAAAATCATTGAAACCCCTATCTTTTCAAACACTATGTCATATGAGAGATTTTCAAGTATATCGAGGTTCTTACATTTTTACGACGATTCAGATGAGACCGAAGTCAATCGAGACAAGCTGAAAAAAATCAGGCCTGTAATAAATTACTTAGAAACCAAATTTTTACATATGGTTGAGCCGGAAAGAGATATTGCTCTCGACGAGACCCTTTTGAAAATGAGGGCAAGAATCGGCATAATTCAGTACAACCCCAAAAAAAGGGCTAGATTTGGTGTGAAAATTTACAAGGTGTGTGAATCTTCTTCGGGGTATTGTTGCTGTTTTAAAATTTATGTTGGCGAAGATAAAGAAAAGGATGTTTTGGCAAGCGAGGCTGTTGTTCTTGATTTGATGCAACCTTTTATGCATACGGGTTACACTGTATATCTTGACAACTGGTATTCTTCCCCTCTCTTATACACCAAATTAGCCCAAAAAGACACACATGCTGTAGGAACAGTATTGAATAACAGGAGGTGTATGCCTCAGGCACTCAAGGAGGCTAAACTGGAGAAAGGAGAAGCAATCAAACGGTCTGGTAGAGGGGTTTTAGCTGTCAAATGGAGTGATAGGAAGGATGTCTATATGTTGTCAACTAAGCACGAGGACATTGAAATGACAGTTTCGAAGAAAGTGAAACAAGGAAATGTGGAAGTTGACATTGTAAAACCAAAATGTGTCATTGAATATAATTGAGGTATGTTGGGGGTTGACCGCTGTCTAGTTTTCCCATAATGCGGCGTACCGTCAAAGCATATAAGAAGATTTTTTTTTATTTGATGGATATGACTCTATTTAATGCATTCTGCGTCTACAAGAAAATCAACAAAATCAAAAACATGCATTACACAGATTTTCGTTTGAATTTTGTGGAACAGATATTGACAACCGTGCCAATTCCAGCTCGAACATCACCAGGGCGCGCTCCTATCGCCGCATCGCCGTTGAGACTACAATCCAAACAGTGGACCCATTTCCCTGTGAAGGTACCCCCTACAGCAAATAAAAGTCACCCAACAAGAGCATGCAAAGTGTGCACATCCCACAAAAAGAGATCAGAAACACCATGGATGTGTGAGAAGTGCCAAGTTCCGTTGCACCTCGAAAAGTGCTTCAAGGACTTTCACACAAAAGTTAACTTTTAAGCCCCAGTTCAACATGTATATAGTGTAAATAACATTTTTAGTGCTAATTAAACTAATTTGAGTGCAAAAAACTTTCAAGATACTGTATGGAGATTGCAATATGTGGAGATCACCGTGGAAACCAAAATGGAACCAAAATTGAGAAAGGTATGTTTTCTTTTGATGTTGCATATTTTATTTATTTATGTACCCAGGCAAATAAAATTTCATTTTTATGTAGAGTTTCATGTATACTTTCATAAAATATATTGATTTGTGTTTTCATCCAATGAAAAATTTGAAAAAAATACCTTTGCTTTCAAAAAACAAAAAAATATAATTTTTTTTTATATATATACTTGTAAAAAATATTTATTAATAAAAAAACCTTAATAATTTTATATTTTATGATAGATAATACTATTACCTACAATTTAAAAAAAAACTATTGATTTATCTCTTAAAATAATTATTTTACACATTTTTTACCAAAAGCCTGCAAAAAACTGGAAATTAATTGCTGCCAAGGGTCCTGCGCATGCTAAAATAACTACTACCTCAATGGGTTAAAGTAGACCTACCAATCTAACTTAAATTTGTCAGGGGGAAAATATTCATTTATCAGTCAGTCTTCAACAAATTTAAAACTTGCTAAATATTAGAGGTGTGCGGATACTGAAATTTCAGTTTGGATAGTTAAGGCTCGGTTCCGATCGGATCGGACTTCGAATTCAGATATTTTCGGACTCGACAGTTTCGGACTCAGATAGTTTGACGTTCAAATTCTTAATAAATATTAAGGTTAGGCTAGGAAGTTATAATTTGCATTTTTATATACAAAAACTACAATATGAATAATGCACAATAGTGATATTGTAAGTAATTAATCTTGGTTTAGTTATGAAAACTGAAGTTTAAATTCACAGCTTACTCAAACAACAAAAAGGTATACTGTACCTTATATATCTTGATGCAAACCATTTATATGGCAAAACAATGTCTCAGTGCAGACCTTGTATTATGACGCTTCCAATCAATTTATATGGCAAAGCAATGCCTCAGTGCAGACCTTTTATTATGACGCAATCAATTTATATGGAAAGGCAATGCCTCAGTGCAGACCTTTTATTATGACGCAATCGATTTATACGGTAAGGGTCTCAGTGTAGACCTTGTATTACTGCAATCAATTTATATGTTTCAGTGAATGCCTTATAATCGTCATTTAAGTCCCAAATGTCAAAATACCTAGTCTAGAAAAAGTCAGATATTTAATGGATAGTGTCGGATATCAAATTATATCGACCCGATTTTTTGGATATCCGCACAACTCTACTAAATATCCTTATTCTCTTATACCTGGTAAAGTACATTCCTGAATACAAGTACTTACATAATTTTTTTCTTACTTTAGGAAGAGTAGAAGGTGCTCGCAGAATGAGTGTGGACGATTTTCACTTCATCAAAGTTTTAGGAAAAGGAAGTTTTGGCAAAGTAATGTTAGCTGAAAGGAAAGGAAGCGATGAAGTGTATGCAGTGAAAGTAAGTATTAAATATTGTTTACTGCTTAATGCCCTTTGCAAACTTAATAGTTTTACAGTAATTGCAATTTGACTAATTGTAAAATACTCTTGGCACCAAACTGACAATCTTGTTAAGTTTGTTGGTCCTCCCAACAAAATTGGGGAAACTTTGATATGTTGGCTATCTTTATTTGTATAAACAACCCCCTCCCCCACACAATACACTGAACACTGCAAGAAGAGCCATCTTGTGTCCTAATTTCAGCTTTTCAGGCTTTTTATGCTCGTTATCTTTTTAAAAAAGTCTAAAAATAAGGACTAGAGACAAATTTTGTTGTAAAGATGGACGGTCGAAACCCAAATCAAATTGTCATACCTCTATCATAAAGCCTAAAATTGTTCCTAATTGTGTGCCTTTTCACAATCATCAAGTAAGTGTCATACCTCAGTGTCAAAATCATTGAACGTGATTTGTACTTTTCACTGAATGTATAGTCCAATGTATGGAGTTTTAAATTAAAAATTAAGCTTTATTTCATAATTTTCTCTAATGTTTTACTTATTTAGTGAAATTTAGTCAATGAGGGATTAACAATCTTTTGTAGTTGATTGTATCTACTTTCTGAAGAAATCCTACACTAAAACAAAACAACAGTGTCTTGCAATGTGATTATATCTCTTAGTTGGATTCAAATTTTTCATGTAAGCTAAGCTGGCTTAACTCTATACTTGTATGATAAACTTCTTTATCAGCTCCTGCACTTGAGCCTTAAGAACTTGTTGTGTATTGTACAAATCAATATGAATGCTTATTGAGACAAAGTACAGGGTGTTTATAAAACAAGGCCGGGATTTTAAACGTTTGTTGCTCTGGGACTATTGAAGATAATTGAAAGGACTACTAACTATTTTGATACAATTCGGAATAACTTAATAAAATTCAGATTTTCATCAATGTTATATGAGCTTAAAACTGGCAAAGTCTGTACACTTAGGGCGATCAGTGCCCTCTGGCGCGAGATCTGATGCCTTAACTGAATCTTTTTAAGCACAAAGACTCTTATCTTTTACAGATACGTCATAAGTGTCAATTTAGGTATGATAAACTGAAGACTTCGTCAGGAAATCAATTCTTTCAGGCTTCTGAAGCAGAATTGTCGAATTTCTTCGTCTATGTCATCGCTTGTTTTAGCCGGCCAGGTGAATGTCTTTTTCAAAAACTAGGGATGGACGGGATTGAATTTTTAGTTCGGGACGGGACGGGACGGGATTTTTATTTCCTTCCCAATTTTCGGGACGGGACGGGACGGGATTTTTTTCTGTGCATAAAAAGAAAGTACTGTATTGCAGTTACCAAAAAAGACATACGAAATCAATTTTTATTTTTTTCATGATGGTTGGCCACTGGATCGTTAAAATTAGCACTAATAGTATTAAGTGTATTAATATTAATATTAATAATATTAAAAGCCAATTTTTACCATTTGTGGCACTAATCTATAAAAACCAAAAAATGGGTAACAATTTACAGGTACCCATAGAAACTTGTGACTCGCGGGTCACGGGGTGATCGTCTGTATGACTCACGGTCACGGCGCGATCGTCGTCATGACTCGCGGGTCACGGCGCGATCGTCGGTATGACTCGCGGTCACGGCGCGATCGTCGGTATGACTCCGCGGTCACGGGGTTATCGTCGGTATGACTCGCGGTCACGGCATGATCGTCGGTATGACTCGCGATCACGGCTCGATCGTTAGCATGACTCCGCGGTCACGGCTCGATCGTCAGCATGACTCCGCGGTCACGGCGCGATCGTCGGTATGACTCGCGGTCACGGCGCGATCGTCGGTATGACTCCGCGGTCACCGCGCAATCGTCGGTATGACTCCGCGGTCACGGGGTTATCGTCGGTATGACTCGCGGTCACGGCAAGATCGTCGGTATGACTCCGCGGTCACAGGGTTATCGTCGGTATGACTCGCGGTCACGGCGTGATCGTCGGTATGATTTCGCGGTCACGGGGTTATCATCGGTCCGGTATGACTCGCGGTCACGGCATGATCGTCAGTATGACTCCGCGGTAACGGCGCGATCGTCGGTAGGACTCCGCGGTCACGGCGCGATCGTCGGTATGACTCGCGGTCACGGCGTGATCGTCGGTATGACTCGCGGTCACGACGTGATCGTCAGTATTACTCGTGGTCACAGCGCGATCGTCGGTAGGACTTCGCGGTCACGGCGCGATCGTCGGTATGACTCGCGGTCACGGCGCGATCGTCGGTATGACTCCGCGGTCACCGCGCAATCGTCGGTATGACTCCGCGGTCACGGGGTTATCGTCGGTATGACTCGCGGTCACGGCGTGATCGTCGGTATGACTCGCGGTCACGGCGTGATCGTCGGTATGACTCGCGGTCACGACGTGATCGTCAGTATTACTCGTGGTCACAGCGCGATCGTCGGTAGGACTTCGCGGTCACGGCGCGATCGTCGGTATGACTCGCGGTCACGGCGTGATCGTCGGTATGACTCCGCGGTCACAGCCCGATCGTCGTTATGACTCGCGGTCACGGTGCGATCGTCGGTCCAATAATCGCGGCCACGGCGCGATCGTCGTTATGACTCCGCGGTCACGACGTAATCGTCGAAATGACTTCCGTCTCCTGCGTCCGCGGACCTATCGCTCGCAATAACGGCGTTATCGGCACTCGCGAAGCGGAAAAATCGCCGACGATTGGACCAAATCCCGTCCCGAAAAATTCCCGAGTCAAATGTAATCCCGTCCCGATAATCGGGAATATTTTTTTCCCGAAAAATTCCCGAAATTTCGGGACCCGTCCATCCCTATCAAAAACCATGCGCCACGAAACTCTTCAAACCAGCGTCAAATTTCTTTATCATCAAGTAGATTTTAATTTAGAAATCGATATAAACTCTGCGAACCTCAGATTACACTCTGTGCTTTCTGTTGCGCCGTAAACATCGTACTGGTGACTGGCGTCAGGGATGTGAGTCACAATAGCGGCATATCACCGCGCAACTGTTTTTCAAATGCCAAGATCAAAGATTCCTCCCCTGCTACACGGGAGGGAAAAAAACAACAAACTAAAACTAAAACTACAAACCCTAGTTATTTTAACTTCAGTTTAAAGTATAAAACGTTTAGTTACCTTGAATATTACCCAAGCCACTACCTTACCATTTAAAATCCCGTCATTCTTTCATAAACACCCTGTATTAGCAAAATTCAAGAACTAACTTGCATCATACAAAGACTAAAAACAAAATCTAAAACTCCTTGAACGTAAGTAATGTTTAATAACTTAAATAGTAAACAACTTTATAAATTATATCATACTTTTCATGCAAATCTTTAAATAAAAATACATGCAGTCTACATTGCTGACACGACGGGTCTTCTGACAGAAGTATCTATCCATCTGTATTTAGTCTATGTTATTACCTCATGTTCCAGTTCATTCCAGTAAACAAAACACTTTAAATATTTCAGGTGTTGAAGAAAGATGTAATTATACAAGATGATGATGTAGATTGCACAATGACTGAAAAAAGAATTTTGGCTTTAGCGGCCAAACATCCATTTTTGACAGCCCTCCATTCCTGCTTTCAAACAAATGATAGGTTGTTCTTTGTCATGGAATATGTAAATGGAGGAGATCTAATGTTCCAAATACAAAGAGCTCGCAAGTTTGATGAACCGAGAGCAAGGTTCTATGCTGCTGAAGTAACTCTAGCCCTCCAGTTTCTCCATAAGCATGGAGTAGTGTACAGGTTAGTCCTCCAAGTGTAATGTTTATTTTGATTTCAAACTTTACATGTCCTTGTATAAAAGTAATATTGCAATTTACTTAAGTCATTACAGTAGAGCGTCGATTAACCGAAGCCCGGTCATCAGAAACGTCGGTTAACTGAAAGGCTGATCACCGTTGTAGCCAAGGCTGCAATGTATGTTCACAGATGTTGCTACAATTGCTGGAGACAGTCAAAACCTGTAAAAAATACATGTAAAAATGTATTTAAATGTCATTGATAAAAATTTTAATCATGTTTTAACTGTCAATGGCCGACTATCCGAAAAAATCAGTCATCCAAACCCCCTTAATTCCAAATGGTTTTGTATAATCGACTCCCTACTGTAATGCTTGTGTTAACATAATTGAAAGAGAAAAGTTCAAGAAAAACAAATTTCAGAAGAGGTTAATTCAGTCAAGTATTCAGAACTGAATTGTTTTTTTTTTTTTTAGAAATACTAATTAGATAGTAATTCATTTACTGTGTTACTGCAGATTACTTAGTTGAATTTTATTCATATAGTTGATTGAGCCAGGTACATGAAAATGAATGAATAACCAAAATTCTATTTCAGAGATCTGAAGTTGGACAACATTCTGCTAGACAATGAAGGCCATTGCAAGTTGGCTGACTTTGGCATGTGTAAGGAGAACATCTTTGATGGTGTCACCACTACCACGTTTTGTGGCACTCCAGACTACATTGCACCTGAGGTAACCCTTGATACACTTAGATTGATTGAGTCACAGACAGAATTTACTGCTGTAAAATACCATTCTTACAATATAGTTACTGTACAGGTCAGATGTTATTTAGTCATCTTACTTAATTCAGAACTTTTATCTTAAGCTTGTTGTTTTACAATTAGAAATGTCCACATTCACTACATATTTTCACTCTGCTGAAGTAATTTCACGTAGCTTTTTATATAAATTGTTAGATCAGCTGTTTAACCCTTTGAGTGCCGCAGCATCTACATAGTAGACGATATGAAATATGCATAAAGTGCTTGCAATTTTGTAGGCTTTTGCCCGGAATTTTATGCATATTACATGGTGAAATGGCGGTGGCACTCAAAGGGTTAAATTGATTGAAATTTCCAAACTTGTGTTGGCAATATAATATACTAAGGTGAGCGTGTGCTGCACACAGATTCTGCAAGAGCTGGACTACGGACCCAGTGTGGACTGGTGGGCTCTCGGAGTGCTAATGTACGAGATGATGGCAGGACAACCTCCTTTTGAAGCTGACAACGAAGACGATCTCTTTGAGTCAATACTCCATGATGATGTTCTCTATCCTGTCTGGTTGTCCAAAGATGCTGTTTCCATTCTGAAAGGGGTTTGTATTTCAAATTGTCTGATTAGATTGAAGATTGATTTTCCCATTATAGTAGGATTTTCCCTACTGTAGTTCGATCCTGAGAAAAGTCAGTAAATTTTTGATAGTGCGAAACTGGGCTCAGATGTCCTTGATCACTGGGCTTTTATCCTGAATATACATAAACAGCTGGTCTTAGTCAGCTACAACAAAGATGATTGTACATTCTGCACTCACCTTGCTTTCATATTCAGCTTAAATAAACACCCTAGTGTGCATCACTGTCAAAAAGAATTAACTTATAATTGATAAATTATAAGTATACTGTACCGTAGTTATAGTCAGGCATAATACCAAGTAGGGGTCTGCTGGTCCCAGTTATTATTATGAAAACAGTTGGCCCAAAAGGTCAGTTTCGGCCAAGTTCGGGTCGTGCCAGGCCAACGTGGAAGATGATCATGACCTTAGAGAATGTTCTCTATTTTTCTGTGACCGTTAATGATGCTCACGATCTTGCCCTAACCACAGAAGGTGCAATTTTGCTGTAACCACAGGAGATAGATCATATTGTGTCATAGATTGATAATGTAAAAAAATATTGCATATCATGATAGTAGAACAGTATGACAATTTCAAACGCAATCTAGTTTAGGTCTGAAACCTGAAGGTCAAAACTTTTGACCCAACCTGACCCAAAGTAAAAAAGTCAGGCCCGCAGACCCCTAGTACCAAATGAAGCAAGGTCACAATATTAGACCACTAACAATTAGTATGCTACAAAGTACAAATAAAATAAGCATCTCAATGAAAATTATTTAATTGAATATTTCACATGTTTTAAATTTGATTTTCAGTTTATGACAAAGAACCCTGTAAAACGGCTTGGATGTGTGGGCTCTAGCAACCCAGAAGCCGCCATCAGAGCTCACGCTTTCTTCAAAGATATAGATTGGGATGCTCTTGAAGCCCGTAAAGTCAAACCTCCATTCAAACCTAAAATCGTAAGTTATTTTGAAATTACAAATTCTAATATTGGCTCAAGCTTTTTTATAATTTGATGCTGGTAAACATTTGAAATAATGTTGACCACTCAATTTTTTTTAGGGATGGACGGGATTGAATTTTTAGTTGGGACGGGATTCTTATTTCCTTCCCGATTTTCGGGACGGGATTTTTTTCTGTGCATAAAAAAAAGTACTGTATTGCAGTTACCAAAAAAGACATACGAAATCAATTTTTACCATTTGTGGCACTGATCTATAAAAACCAAAAAATGGGTAACAATTTACAGGTACCTATAGAAACTTGTGACTCGCGGGTCACGGGGTGATCGTCTGTATGACTCACGGTCAACGGTCATGGCGCGATCGTCGTCATGACTCGCGGTCACGGCGCGATCGTCGGTATGACTTCGCGGTCACGGGGTTATCGTCGGTATGACTCCACGGTCACGGCGCGATCGTCGTCATGACTCGCGGTCACGGCACGATCGTCGGTATGACTCGCGGTCACGGCGCGATCGTCAGCATTACTCGCGGTCACGGCGCGATCGTCGTCATGACTCGCGGTCACGGCGCGATCGTCGTCATGACTCGTGGTCACGGCGCGATCGTCGTCATGACTCGTGGTCACGGGGTTATCGTCGGTATGACTCGTGGTCACGGGGTTATCGTCGGTATGACTCCACGGTCACGGCGCGATCGTCGTCATGACTGGCGGTCACGGCGCAATCGTTGGTATGACTCGCGATCACGGCTCGATCGTCAGCATGACTCCGCTATCACAGCATGATCGTCAGTATGACTCCGCGGTCACGGCGCGATCGTCGGTAGGACTCCGCGGTCACGGCGCGATTGTCAGTAGGACTCCGCGGTCACGGCGCGATCATCGGTATGACTCGCGGTCACGGCGCGATCGACGGTAGGACTCTGCGGTCACGGCGCGATCGTCGGTAGGACTCCGCGGTCACGGCGCGATCGTCGGTAGGACTCCGCGGTCACGGCGCAATCGTCGGTATGACTCGCGGTCACGGCGCGGTCGTCGGTAGGACTCCGCGGTCACGGCGTAATCGTCGAAATGACTTCGTCTCCTGCGTTCACGGACCTATCGCTCGCAATAACGGCGTTATCGGCACTCGCGAAGCGGAAAAATCGCCGACGATCAGACCAAATCCCGTCCCGAAAAATTCCCGAGTCAAATGTAATCCCGTCCCGATAATCGGGAATATTTTTTTCCCGAAAAATTCCCGAAATCTCGGGACCCGTCCATCCCTAATTTTTTTTAATGTTTGTGAGAAATCTTGATAAAACTGGCTTGAATATTATTAACAACAATATAACCTCAATAATCCAGTATAAACATTTGGCCAGTAGACTGGATTTTCTGAAAAAGCATGACGATCAAAGTAGCAAACTAGAGTGACTTTTAAAGAATTTGAGAAAGCTGAAGTTCATGCAAAACTGATTCACTTAACTCGATGGGGTGGCACTTTAATTGTAGGATTTCAATTGTATTAAATTAAAACCCTTTGCGGTTGAATGGCGAATATAGGTCGCCGCCTGCCATTTTCCCGACTGCTCAAAAATGGCGACCTATACTCAAAGGGTTAACTTAAACCAATTACCATCCCCTGAATAAAAAAAATTATTACTTGTATGGATTGCCTCTTGTTGAAGTCAGATTCCCTAAACAGTTTTATACTTTCAGAAAAGCAAAAAGGACGCACTAAATTTTGATGCGGAATTCACAAAGGAAGAGCCTGTCCTCACCCCTGTGAACGCAGATGTTGTTCGTTCAATCAACCAAGAAGAATTCCGAGGCTTCTCATTTGTCAACCCCGACTTCAACCCAGGTCGCTTCCATCACTCTGGTTCAGGGGACAAAAACAACTAAGTCACGTAAAGTCCTAATCTAAAAAACTTACTAAGGTAACATTAGAAAAGGCAGATTTCAAAGAACAAATTAGGTTTATCTGTACACATAAAATTGAGAATCTGTACAAAAGCCGACATTTCTTCTAGTACTTGTTATACAATGTTATGGTCATATTACGGAAGCTGTTGTTTTTTCATATTATAATCAAAAGAAGAGAGGTTAAATCAATGAGCATGTCTACGCATAGTGCTTATTTTCTGCAAATATTGTCGAATAAACTAAAAATATGCTTCGCATAAAATTGTTAGTTTAGGTATCGAGCGAACAAATTGTATACATAGTTTTAATGTAATGGATGGATTAAACTAAGAAGTGAAGATGATATGTATCGTATACAGATAGCTTCTAGTCAGTCATCTCTGTAGGAATTATGACGAGTGCACTTAGGGTGCACTATCGAACGCACATGTTAGTTTCAATCATTATCGTAGTGTGCAAGAGGCCTACGTGTACAAACTCGGCACGCATAACCTCTGTGACTGTGTTTATTTTGGTTAGGTTTGAAACACTCTTATAAATAGTGTATAGTGTTATACAAGTTTTTATTTCTAAGGACAGTGCGTGTGTGGTGCTATGTTTTGAGAGTCCGTTATCTAGTCATATTGAACCTAGTTATTTTCTACTACAACTTGGCCTACTCGAAGTAGCTTTAAGTTGGATGGTTGATCGGATACGATTGTCTGTCCTGTTATAAGTTGGCCTAGGTGTAGAAAGCATCACAGCTCCACTTTAAATCGATAATCTCGAGTGTAACCTAATTGTAATGTTGTTCATCATTGTTGTACGTTAGAGATGATAAACGACTCTAAATGTTTTCCATTTTACTGCATATTTGTTGTGCATTCTGAATAGCTTACAGAAGTATCGGTTTTAGTATTTAGCCCTTTTTTGATTGTTTTAAAATCGCATTAGGATTCGCCTTCATATCTAATATTACAAACCAATAAATCTCACTCGTTAGCTGTGATGGTTTTTGTTTATGTGTTTATGATATGGATTTTTACTCTGTAGGTAGTATCCCTCGCTTATATACGGTACTAGGTGTGTCTGTGTCGTATTCTAACTAATTGTTCATAGACTATACGGGCTGAGTATAAAACCAGCTGTGCAATTCATCATCTTCTGTACAGAATTTACTATTTTAATTTGTATACTTTTAATCGAGGGAATTCTCCAATTGCATTTAGATAATTATAAGTTGATAATTTACTTTTATGTTTCGTTTGTCGTGTATTTATTTATTTATTTTGTTTTACTAGAGATGTGTGCAACAAACATTATCATTTTGATAACAATTGATTGTATCTAAACATCACTTTGAATCATCACTTCTTTAACTTTTTAACAACAGCTGTTCTGAAACCATTAACTGTTGAAAGCTTTTATTAGATAATTGTAAAGAATTTGTTGTGTATTTTCTTAGATCTGTTGAAATATTTCTACTCTATAGAAGTACAAATACATATGGTATTTCTCTGCAAGAAGTGTTGTGTAGTGCATGTTCCAGGTAGCATTGGAATTTATATGAGAAACCCAATTTAAATGTACTCAGTTATATTTCAAACGAGTAAAATATTGGTCAGGATTTGGTTTTTATTCCATTTATTAAAATATAAATATATTTTGATCCATTTCTGTAGATGGAAAAAATACGAGTTCCTTTTTCTGGTTTACCACCACAACATTATTACTAATTTATACAGTTAAAGTTTTAGGGATTTGTCACCTTGGATTGTTGTACTCTGTAATTTCCAATGTTAACTAGTGATTTGGCTAGTACAAATGTAGCAGATATCATTGAGTGCTTATCTCTCATTTTTAATAAGTTCAAAATCAGTAGTCATTTATTTACCTTTTCATATGTGAATCCTTACAGAGTCCTCTTGTATCACAGTTACACCACAGTAGTCAAATAAACACATTTTAACATGTTTTTGTGATATCTCTATCTTTTCAGTTATTTGTAAAAAAGTGACATTTTGTGACGAGATTTTTATAATTTATCATTTTTCTTTGCAAGAAGCAGAACTAGTAATTTCCATACAAGGCAGCATAGCATCCAGAGTTTTTGTGGTGTCTTGTGAGTAGATATCGAGAGTGTCCTCAAACATGGGGTGAGGTTTTAATCACTCAAGCACAATTGTTACATTTCTTCTTATTGTCTTTGATTCAAAATAAACTTAACAACCATAATAATTATTAGTTAATTACTTTGACGTAAATTACGAGTACAAACTATAAATGACTATTTTCACAAACAAATTTCTAAACCATAACTTTAAGGAAGGTGTTAGTTTGATAAATATATACTTCCGTTTTACAAACAAATATGTATAAGCACACGCACACACAAACACATACATTATATTAGTTTATTTTATTTTCTCTATGTTTGTCATGTAAAAGGTGATGAAGTGACCTTATGTGTCAGTGAATAAGATTTTTTAGTTAATTTCAAGTTTTACTACAGTTCCATAACTATATCAATATGAGAGATATGTGCTCACTTATTTTTCTATAATATTTATTACTATACTGTGATTTTTTGTTAATCTAGGTGTGGTTGGTTGTTATCTTTTCATTCAATGAAAAGAAATTTATTTGGATTTAGTTAATAAGAACACATTATATAACCGCTGAGAGCATTATTTGATTGTTGGAAGATAAAAAAGTTTATTTATGAATTTGTGGTTTGGCAAAACATCTGGTCCTCCCATATTTCCCATAGTACATGGCTTTGTTTATTCATGATCTGTATAGTTATTTAAGTAAAATTCAATTTATGATGACACGGTCGTCCCTAGTCTTTCAGTGTTCTGTAGTTTGTTTGTTTTGTAAGAGCAGTAATGAGTTACTTGTTGTATATTGCATGATCACCTACATGTACTACTTTGTCAAGCACACATTATTAAACTCGTATCACTTGGAATACCCAGAAGTTTCTATTGACATCACATTTAAAGAATAATATGATTATTGTGAGATCCAGCTACAATAATGTCAACAACTTTTTAATAAAACCAATTTTTTTTTGTGAAAAAGCCTCAATTTATCTAAACCAACATATTTTTATGAGATTGGAAAATTAGCCAATTAATGTGATAAGTAAAAGATGTATATTTTATGTTATATTATAAAAAAAAGTATATCTGTTCAGTTCCGTTGCATGATGATGGCAGTAATGTAAACTATTGCAATATTAGTGTATTGGACTGACTTTACCAGTTTTTATCAGTGAAATTGACTTGTCCGTTTTGCTGTTTCCGCTAAACTTAAACAGCATTACTTTGTCCATTCTATTATTAGATCGAGTATAAAAACATGAACCATAACAGTTCAAGCCATAGGCGTAACTAGGATGGCCCTAGGGGGGGGGGGGGGTTACACCGTATGGTCTGGTAGCCATCCCCCTTTATTAAAAAAAAAATTAGACCTGTAAACTGTTTTGGGCTAAGTAGAGACATATAAAAGAGATTTTTTAATTGTAGAGAAAAAATTTTAATCGTAAACAAATCACATTTTAAGTTCAAGAAGGGTGTTTCAAACCCCTAAAACCCTTCCTGGATACGCCACTGGTTCAAGCCAATTTGGTTTTTAAGTTGGCCACTAAAGTTTTATTGTTTCAAAAAATCAATGAGGTATATACGCAGTTAGAATTTCGAGACTAGCCAAACCTAGCCTTGAAGCTTGTGTGGTTGACCATTTAGTCAGAAAATTTAGCCAAGGCGATTGTAAGACTGTAAACAGTCCTGTACTACTCGAGAGATTTTATACCCTAAGCCTACATGTGAATAACATTTTATGATTTAAAGTTATGATTGGTGCTAAACCTACTGAACTCTTAACCTTGTGAAGTAAGATTTAGGATTACTCTTAACCATTTGGGTAGGCCTACTCATCAAATACCAGTTATCTGAATTAAGTGTTCACTTTCCAGAGAATGACCTTTTTAATATCTAAATTAATTTAATCTAGTAAATGGAGTTGTCATTCTTGTTAAAACAATTACTCTTAGGTAATATTTGTCATCAATAGTTAGCCAAAGTCTTGTTAAAATTTTGCTGAATAGGCCTAATAATATACTTTCCTTTTACAATATTATTTTAATCATGTTTAAGAAAGAAAAATAACCCTCCTAAAAGCATAAGTTAGCAGAATCTATAAAAGTGGAAATTAAATGTTTTTGGATAGAAATTTCTGGGATTTTTCTTTTACCTAAATAGTACAACTTGTATCTTCAAATAACACATGATGGTCCCAAAGAGTATTAACATGTTGTGTAATAATAGTGGTCTTATAATATCTATTGAGAAACTAATAGTTGATATCCTAAATATTAAAAATTGCAAAGTGTTAACACCTAAGTGTAGTGTACAAGGTTTTTACAGCTGCCAACAGGAAAAAACAAATGAGAGAAAAAATAAAAACACATAAATCATAATTTCTGAATTATTTTTGATTTAAGCTCCATAAAACCATGTATTTGATACTTATGAGAGGTTTGTTTTTAAAAAGAAATATGAATGAGGAGCTGTAAAGATCTAAACGAACAAAGTTTTGAAGCACAAAACAACCAAATAAAAAAAATGTTTGTTGTGGATTTTTTTGGGATCTGCAGCCAATAAAAATCATAGCTGCCAATAACCGGTTTTCACTCTGAAGAAAAAATGGTACAGAGAATGAAGTGAAAGCAACTTGTACAACTACCCTTTTAGTTGTTAACAAAAACTACACTTCAGAAATTGGACATTATCAACTATTTACCAGCTTACAAAAATGGATTAAAATCAATTTTCTTTAATCAGTTACATGAATGAGTCATTCACTTCACTTCACATAGAATGAATTTCGTCTGATGAAGCATTTGCCTCTAGAATACTTTTGGGTGCAGCTTAACGGTCAGTCAACGGTTTATTCGTATGAAGCGGTTTAGTCAATTTTCAAGTGAAAAAATCTACTTAATTTCCAACACTCAATATTATTTGTCATCTCTTTTAAGTTCTAATAATATTTTCCAGTAATAGTTATACTAGTCTAAAGATTAAAAAAATATTAACTAGCTCACCAAACATAACCTGTATGGTCACTAAACTTTTCTATTTAATTAATTTTAATTTAGTGATCTAATTGATTTGACAGGTTGGATTGTGTAACTAGCCCAATGACTGCCCATTATCCCCATTGCCTTTACCATTACAAGCTGAGAGTATGCTAGATTTTTGCTGTGCATACTATATGGTTTTTTGTACGGGAGTCTCACGGGTCAGTACCTATCAACTAACTCAAAAACGTCTAGTGACTGCTATAATATTGTTAAACAATTCCAATACATTAAAAACTTGGGTTTCTAAAACATTGAAAACTGTTATGTTGGTTTTTTGTTGTCATATTGAATTCTTGTGGACTGAAAAAACAACTTATTGGTAGAGTAAAATTAAAAACACATTCTGGTGCTTAGATTAAGGCGAGATTAGTTAAAACAGCTGATTGTTTAAGCCAGGATCAATTTGGGACATTGTGCTTTATGTGAAGATATCATGCCTGGTCAATTAATTAGGTATGTTCCCGATTAAATGTCACAATAGAAATTATAAAATGTGTATTAGTATTTTTTAAGTAAGTAAAATGTTGTATCATATAATTTTAAGTGATAGTAATAGTGTTTTGATTCGAATGCAACAGATATTTTTAAATCACTCGTGTTTATTAAAACAATGTGATTTTCTTGCAATTGAATGATTATATCCTACCAATATATCTGAAAAATCCGTTCGGTGCACATGAATGTTAGTTTGTATGTAAAGATTTTTCCAACAAATCATATTGATAAAATTTAGTAATTTGCTTTAAACCGTGTACCAAACTGCCTGCTGCTATGATAAATGCTTTTATTGTATGTGAAATATTATAAGTATTTTACACCGTTGTAACTTATGTTTTAAACCTATATTGTGTTCAGTTTATTTAATGTGTTGATTAAGCGGGGACATTGTATTTTCTTGCCAGGTGTTAATTTTAATATTTACAGTTACCCTTGTTGTGCAATATTTATTTGTTACCAAAGTTGTTTGTGCCAAATATGTTTTACCAACACTTTTATCAAACCCATAAACCCAATGTCCTCTGCTTAGTACTAAACTAATTTTAATATATTTTTTTTACCGAACATTTTAGCTGTTTATTACACTAATTTGTTTCTCTTATTGTGAAATAAATATAAATTGATTGATTTGTGTTTTATTTCTGACAACATTTAATTTGACCATACTCATCTTTAGAAAAAGAGTGATTGGTGTATCTAGTTTGCAAAGAGACACTGTGTTCAAAATAAACATTTACTAAAAAAATCAATTAGGGTCTATATAGTATTTATTTACATGAAATAGCAATAAAAAATACAATCATGTATTACAAAAAATTGTGTTATCAAACAAAATTGACATTGGTCCACCGCTTACTTTGTAGTTTGTATCGAGGTCTTTACCCATTAGTAGAATATCAATCTTTATCCATTATATGAAACACAAAAAGAGGTTATAATAAACACACCTTCTCATTTGAAAAGGATTGGGTCAACTAACCCATTAAGACCTGTGGAATTTGTGTGTAAGAAAAAAATACTGCCATTAAAAAAAAAAAAATCACCCACATGTGAAAACCACACCCCAGCATATTTAGGGGTAATTCCTTTAGACCTACAACTAACAATCAAGTCAATAAAATAAACCATACATTTGTGTATGCATGTTGGCGTGTATGCATGTTGGCGTCAACAATAATTTACGTCTGTCCAGTGAGTTGATGCTGGTCTGTTGCAAAAATCCTACTGGTCTGTGGTGAAGGAATTTTGTTAACATTTCAGAAGTGAACGTTTTAATTTCTTATTTGTCAAGAAGAAACAGTTTAAACTATGGAGTGTTAGTGTCATATTTTTGTCCAAAATCAAGATATTCATTCATAAAATTGAATATTTTTGGTCATTTGGTTCACATCACATTTTACAGTTACAACATTTGCAGAGGACACAGCTTTTAGCGAATTTACCTACAGGAAAGTAGTTATTACTGTAGGTGGCACGGTAAGACTTAGAGCCGGAACCGATATACTTTTTCAATTTGATGTCCCTAGAGGCTACAAACACTATTCGTTCACACTTTTTATTTATTTATTTATTTATTTTATATATCAACGGACATCTCCAATTTTATAAACTAGACACAACAAAATTTCTCTTAAGTGACTGTAGAATTAAAATACATTTTTGTACAACATTTCAACCCAGAAAAAATGTACATATGTAACAATAACAATAAATATATGTATATGTATAACAACAATAAATATACAGTAGATAACAACAACAACATTATAAATATATAAATAAAGCAAATCTGAACATTTAATGGATGCCTGCAACAAATATAACAAGTTTTTACAGAGAAAAAAGGAAATGGTCAATAAATATTCATTTTTTTTTTTGCATCCGTGAAAACGATAACTTTGAGTAATTTTGGTCCGACCAGGATGAAAGTTGGCTTGAAGATGTAAGGCAGGATAACTTAAATGAGTTTGCAAGCCGGCATAAATGGGAAAGGTGTTTTAATGGTAAAATTGGGGTTTCTCACTTTTTACCACCAAAATCATAAAGTTTTCCAATTTCTCTTTCACATTCACTACCAATACCAAGTGTCAGTGAACTGAAAAAAAGAGGAGTGTGGCGGCAGGTAGTGAACCTGTTAAACCATTTTAAAGAGCTTAAAAAAATTAATAAAGTGCTTTTTTAAACTATTATTGGTTGTGGAGAAAATTTAAAATTCCCATTTTATTATGGAAAATGAGTAAACTGTTGTAATTTGCTTGTTTATGGATATATTTCTATCAAACTTGGCAAATTTATTAATTTTATACTAAGTTATTGACATTTTACTAAAAAAACACTTTTCACCCTCCCTGTAAAACATAATGTTGTTTTAAATAGATTTAATTGAAATTTCAATCAGGCAAATGGAAATTCGCTTGGTCTACAGGATTGCTGCGGCAGGGGTATTTTATCATGTAATGAGGATTCTGGTGTAAGTAAAATACAGTTCGTTGTATGAGTGAAAACCCAGCTTGCACATGATGGTATACAGAAGTATGTTTACAAACACTTCACAAACTGAAAAGTGAGTACTTCCTATTGCCACACCGGGAGGCACAATTTTTATTTCAGCTGCAGTTTTTTTAATACGGACAAAATGCAAGTTTGAAAATTAGATATAAAAAAAATATTATAAAACTAAAAAAATATAAAATAAATTTTGAATTATAAAATTAAACTGTCATAACCTAACCTAACTAACCAAACTTGCTGATACCGTAATGAAAAGAAAATGAATGAAGGTTTTCTAATAAAAAAAATAGTTCTATTCATAAAATAAAACTATTCAATTGCCTCAAATTCAATTTTATAATTTTTTAATTATAAAATTAAACTGTCATATTCTAACCAAACTAACAAAACTTGCTGATAATGCAAAAATCTTAGACAAAAAGCTAGTGCCACCGATAGGATTCGAACCTAATGGTATTTTCAGCTTCTCAGCCCAGCACGTTATCCATTAAACCACCAAGGCCGATGGCTTCAACCCGTATCGATACGGTAATGGTGTTCCCTCAGCCAATAGAATGCTCTCATTTTGACCGTATTAAAAAGACTGCAGCTGAAATAAAAATTGTGCCACCGGCACGATAATGATTTTTTGATCTACCTTCAGGGCTAGGAAAATACTCAACAGATTGAGCCCAATAGCTGTTCTGCCTGTGCATGCACAGTGGCTTCTTTTGCTACTGTGCATCTTTATGTTTAGTTTTTCACTCTCACAATAAATTGTACCTTGGTATGACAAGACAGCTCACATGGCATTCTCACATTTTGTGATATCAGAGGTACCATATATTTAAGCTTGAAAACAAACTTTCAATACTGTATTCACTGACAATCTCGGCACAAACCTGCTGATTAGGCAAATTTCCATTTGCCTGACTGAAATTTCATTACAATATAAAAAAAAAAAAAAAACACAGCAACCCACTGAGCTAAAATTATAACTGGAGGTAGCACTGCCATGGCAGAAGTCTGTCAAAAGCGTGTCGCTGATTTTGTTAGGTTGGTATAGCAGCAGGTTTTTTCATCCAATAACATGGCTTCTACAGGGGTGCCCATCCCCCCCTAGACTCATGACGCACCCCCCCCCCCAATTGAGAAACAGCCCCCCCCCACCATAAATGATGTACACAACAAATGAGAAACATTATTTCCCCGCCCAGCACTATTTGTAAAACTATAAAAGAAGTTTTATAAATTTTATTAGATATTTAAAATTCAAACCAATCTATATAAATAAAGTTATAGTTTTGTCTGTACATTGCTCAGAATTATACATATTTTGGGTTATTTTTACGTTTTATACATTGAAGAAGTTGAAACATGTCTTATCTCAAATTGTGTCCGTCTGTCACGGCCCAGAAGGCATTTTACGCAGCCTACAAAGAAAACTAGAGTACCGATTATGATTATAATGGTTTAATTGTATCCACAGGATTGGCGAGAGTGTCCTTATAGCCATTAAAATATGGCCTCATCATTTTTTAAATAAAATAACGGACGTTCAAAAACCCAATTTTGTGTGATTTTTCTAGTTTATTTTCTCCATGTTTACTACATACGTCATTTATGAAATACTAATAATCTGTTAAAAGAAGACGTCATATATGAAATTACGAACAGCTGTTTTGATAAAGATTCCTTTTTCTAGCTGTCACTGATATGTTTACATCAATGTTGTTTACGAATACTGTATAGGCCCTAACCATTTCCGATCACGTTTGTAAGCAAAACCAAAACCAAGTGAGATTAATAACCGTGTGGCTTTGGCTTACATAACGGGTTTGATTTGTCACGGGTTGGGTACTAATATGTAACTGTAAATTAAATTAAATATAACTAGCCATCATCCAGGTCGGGAACCGGAGATTCGTGTGTATCAAGTTGTACTTGTATTTTGATTACCAGGAAAAGACCGTGAATCAGTGTTGTACAGGACTGGAAAACTTATCTTTCTATATAAATAAAATTAGAGTTTTATAAGTCACCTCAATTTAAAGATTTTTTTATTGCCAGAATATCCATATAGCGTTCGTAACCTCTGCTTAACGAATTGTCAGCGTCTTCCTCTTGATATAACGATCCCCTCTCCCTCCCTTTAGAAACATCACAGCTCCTTTGATGAAAATGAAATGGAAACAACGCTTGCGCCAACAATCGTCTGCTCCGTTTTACGCTTCTGTCTGCTGTGCGCTACAACGTGTTATATAGTTCGATGGTCACAACAGATTTCAGATACTGTACAACAGCTGTGGAATGATGACAATATAATGCTTAGTAAACTGTGATTGAGTGATCAGTAACCATGGTAACTTTAGTAAGGCTGTGATTGGCCAATGAGTTAGTAGGCCTAAATATACAGAAGAACAAAGAAAAAGAATAACAAGATTGTTCTCGTTACATTCTTTTTTAAGAGTGTTTTAGCATAGATAAAACATACTCCCTTAGTAGATTTCCCATCCTTATGGAACAGCTGAAGCCAATTTTATTGTTAGTTCTGTCCGTTTTTCTGTAGAGGTCGTGTTTTGTTTACAATTTGTTTCCCGTTATTACAGCCATTTAAAACCTCGTTTAACCAAATAATACGATCTAATCATAAACAATAACTTGTCCCCTAGTTATATAACCAAACAGTAAAGCACAAATCAAGAAATTAACCCCAAAATAATAGAAACAAAATTTCGTCGACACTAGCGCCCAGTGTGGCGTACATGAACTAGACATGAAAAACGTGCTTCAAAATTTACAATGGGATGAGAAGTCTACTTGTGTTGGTTAGTCTATGGTTTTAGTTATCTCGAAATATAATTTTACACTTTTTTTATCAGACCTACTTATCTATCAATTCTTATGCTGTGATACAGCACCTTGGTAGCCTATATGTCCATCATGAGCAGTACCTTATAACACTTTTTAAAGGTTCCTTTAATATTTACGTTATTTATAGCAATGCAGTGTTTGGCTAGATATTAGCATAGATAAAACATACTCCCTTAGTAGATTTCTCATCCTTATGGAACAGCTGAAGACAATTTTATTGTTAGTTCATGTACGGTTTATGTAGAGGTCGTGTTTTGTTTACAATTTGTTTCCCGTTATTACAGCCTGTTAAAACCTCGTTTAACCAAATAATACGATCTAATCATAAACAATAACTTGTCCCCTAGCTATATAACCAAACAGTAAAGCACAAATCAAGAAATTAACCCTAAAATAATGGAAACAAAGTGTCATCGACACTAGTGCCTTTGTGTCACGTACATGAACTAGACACGAAAAACGTGCTTCAAAATTTACAATGGGATGAGATGTCTACTTGTGCTGGTTAGTCTATGATATTAGTTGAGTTTGAGTTAGCTATAATTTTAAACGTTGCCGTTTGTACAACTGAACCAAGATAAATGATTTGAAAAATTTTAAAATAATAATGTTATTGCACAATAATAATGATTGTGCAATATTGAATTTCGTTTATAAGAATGCAAATCGTAACGTTAATGGCTGTTTACAGCGTTTTAATGGGTTTGTCATCATTCTGTTTTTATACTATAGGCTATTGGATTAACCGTATTTTTCATTACTCCCCCTCCCTATTAACTCAGGTAATCGAGTATCTACACAATAGTGCAAAGTATTATAGCCTATGCTACTTGATTGTATTTGAACTAGCTTTATGTCAACAAATAAGCGTTCTGGGCTAAGTCGCGGTGTAGCTGGACGACTGAGGGACGTGTCTGTAGAGGTCGTGCGGAACGAGGTGAAGCTTGGAGGGGAATAGTGGTGTGGCGGGGGAAGTGTCGCTATGCGAGGCGACGATCGGCTCGTCTCCTACCCCCACCATGGATTTCCCCGCTTTAGACCGTTCCCGCCGAAAATCTCAGGCTTCACCTCGTTCCGCACGACCTCTACATGCGTTATCTTTTATCTATCACATCAGGGGCCCTATTTTTGAAATGGTTGACTGTTGAGTCAATCGTCAGCACACAACTCAACCAACAACATGATTTGGTATTTTTGAAACCCAACCGTTGGGAAGCGAGTTGGGAATCACTAGTTGAGAGACTCGTGGTGGAAATGTAGAACATACGACCGTCAAAAATTCAGATGACGTCATTTTGAACCAATCACAATGCAGAGTTCTTGTGGACTTCAATTTAACCTCTTCTTACTCTAAAATCTGGCAGCTAATCTCAATCTGCCATATTTCGAGACACTGAGGTAAACTGTCAACTCCGTTCTTGAGAGATTGAGGTTATGTCTTGCTTAATCTTAGTGATTGCAAAGTACCTTAACTTAATTAATAAACTAAAGTAAACTAAATATAAAGTAATAAACTTAAGTATAAAAAATAAAATTTACTATGGATGTTTGTTTTAGGGTGTAGCTAATTATAAGTTTAGGCATAGGCTGCACTTTACTTTAGGTCCTACACTCATCCTAAATACATTATTATTTGCTTTCTTCGTCTCTATTTCGGAACACATCACCTTATTTTAGTTTCCTTCATCGGTTTGTTTTATGTTATTTTTAATTGTTTTTTATTTAGGTTAAAGCGGCTATTTGCCATTGCACTGAAAGCATATCGTAACTTAAATTAATTTGATCCCTTTATTAGGTGAATGGTATTGAAACAAACTATGATATTGTTTCTCTCTACCACAATCTTTAATACCTTAAATCACAGGTCTAATAACAATAATTATCTTATAATAAGTTCAATTAGTATGCCTAGTCTATTTCAAACATTCCAACAAGAATAAAACCCTTGATTAAATAGTCTAGTATTGACACAGTAAATAAAATTAAAATGCGATTATTCTACAGAAAACAATCGCATAATTGGGTGCTAATACATTGACAACAAATACATAACCTCTAAATCGCAATTAGTAAATTAAAGCAATAACAAAACAATATGGCGTCGTCTCAAAAAGAGTAATTTTTTGCCGAAAGAGAGGAAGAAGAAAGTGCACTCAACCTTCATTCAACAGCTCGATAGGTGTTGAGTAGTTTTGGTTGTATAAGTCCACCGTCAACCGTTTCAAAAATACGAAACGATTGGAAATAGAATGACTCGACACTCAACTCAACAGTCAACCATTTCAAAAATAGGGCCCCAGTTGAGCCATCCCGTGCGCTCCCTCTTAGATCTCACGTCTTGCTAATCTTGAATAATAACTTTCTACACGAATCCTAAACTATCCTAAAATCCTATTTTAACTAATTGAATTCAATAATATAGCTATTGTCATTAATTAATCCACTTTCTATATGGCGACTTCGTAATATATTTTGGATTGTCGTCACGTTGAACACTGTTGCAATTAGCTTTAGCCACCCCCCCCCCTTTGGAATTTTTGAACCCCCCCCAAGAATTTCAATGACGCAGTCTGCGTCACAGCCCCCCCTTGTGGGCACCCCTGGCTTCTATAACTAGGTTTGCATAGCAGTGAGTTTTTTCATCCAATAAAATGGCTTATTTATCACTCACACCTCACGCAAACATGGCGGCTGGCGACACGCATCGTTGACATTCGAGTGCTACCTCCAGTTAGAATTATAGCTCAGGGACAGCAACCACATAAACACAAACATTTTCCCGTTGGCAGTTCCAAGGGGGATAACAAACTAAAACATACATTTTGTCCTAACAGATGTTTTCTTATGTTTAACAGATGTTTTTGTCAATAATAGCTTTAGAAAACCACCAAACGGCTTTATAAATACCAAATTTTGCAGGGGAGGACCACTGTACCCCACCCTTTCTTTCTTTCTTTGCAAGAACGGGAAACCCTCGTTGTGGCAACAGGCAACCTTTTGATTCCTAAGTGAGCACTTTAACCACTGAGCTAACCAGCTATAGGAAGTTAAACAGTGTTTTTTCTAATGAAATGCAATAGCTTAGTTAAAAAAAAAAATTATCTAAATTTGATGAAAATGGATCCATTAACTAGCGAATCATAACAACAGTTTACTTATTCTCTATAAGAATAACACAAGAGTTTTAAATCAAAAGTTTTTTTTTTACTTTCTCCACAAGCATCAAGCATACGAAATACCTCAAGGTACAAAATTATTTGCTTTTTAAGCTCGAAAAAATTGGAAAAGTGAAAAATGTTATCTTATAAATGCCTAACATGAAAACCCTCAATTTTACCCCATCTAAAACCTCGTTAACGATCATCATGGTGGGTTGTGAACTTACTTGTTCTAATCCATCAAAATTGGATGATTGTTACTTGAGTTATTGACGTTAAGTGGACGGACACACACATATATATATTTTACCCTGTAAATCAGTCCCGGGTTTAGGGCTGATGCAAATGACACATCAATCTTAAAAATCGGTACCACTGTATTTTAAAACTTCCACCATGATTTTAAAATTTAAATTTTGTTAAATAGTTGTACAGTTACACTATTCAAAGTCAGATAATTGTATTGGAGTACAGGATAGCTAAAGGTAATGAAATCAGCAAATAAACTTGACCAAGACAGTTGTCAGTTACTTAGCACACAATAGTACCGGCCTCCATAACTCACACTGATAAAAAAGAGGTGCTTCAAAACAAAACATAGCATAACCTTAAACTTTCAATCTTATCTTTGCTTTGGCTTTGATGTTGTTATTGTTGTTAACTTGTCAGGCTATGTTACATCGATTGCTTATCTGTGGTAATCAAAATACAAACAACACAACTACAGTATTACAGTCAACAGCATCGTTATCGTGTTCTAGCTCATGGTGCTGACTCATATTTACTTTTGACTCACTCTTCGTTGTATATATAAAAACTGTAATTCCTCTTAAATTGTTATGCAAAGTTTAAAAGTTGTTGCATAAGTTAGGTCTAGGCTATGGTCTATGTTATCTGCTTGGACATTTAGGTTCTTTTGATAGCCTAGCTATAGACCATGCCTTGGCTGACAAGAACAGTTTTGCTATAGGCCTAAACATTTTTAAACGTCTTAATCATGGTATCAGTCTTCAAACCAGGTTCTGCTGCTGAGCCTACACTACTAGTTGATCTAACAATTTCATGCAGGTAAGTCTGTGGTAGATGCCTTGGTGTATAACTTTGGTATAGCCTAAAACTCCCATCGTATAAACAAAATATTCTGAGCTAAAAAAGCTAACATTAGGCCTATTTTGAAATAGCCATACTAGGCTAAGTTAAGCTTACTTCACTGTGACAAAAAATTAAAATTATCAACTTATCATTCAAATTGCAGTATTATTTAACAACACGTTCGCTCCGACGTGGCCACCGGTGGCGCACAAATGATATTTCAGTCCAAAGTAAATTTGTGTAGGACACAAATCAGGCTAAGTACCATAGGCAAAAAAAAAAAAAAAAAAACCAAAGTGTGTTCATAAGAATATTTAATTAAGTTAGGCTAGATATAATTCATTAATCAGGCTATCAAATGTAGGTACACGACTTGTACCGTTTCAGGCTACAAAATAAGATAATAATTCCCATTCTAATTAAATTCATGATGCAGGTGGACGCATCAGTAGGTGGGAGGGCGGAGTTGACGTCGATGTCGGCGGCAATCCCAAACCGGGGATCCCCCGAGCTAACCTAACCGTAGCAGTATCACCGCACGCGGCAGCTCATTTCACATAATATTTTCCAGTTGCGCAGGGTTTAAGCTGCGGTAGCATTTTTAGCATTTTGCAATACCTACCTAATACACAACTTAAAAATGCTAACTTAGGCTAGCCTACCTTGTTTTTGCAGGCTATAATTTATTTGTTTTTTTGCAGGCTATAAAGACTTTATTTGTAGCGAATTCACTACAAATAAAATCGTAAGATGTAGGAATATTCAAACATGTAATATTAGCCTACTGGCAAGTTGTTTAAAAATGCTTTTAAAGAATAATATTTTTGCTACAGTCGTCTTAAAGTTTGTGTCATTTTTGCAAAAACAAAATAGATCCCAGCCTAAACCCTGGTTTGTTAAAGTTGGTCCAACACAGTGCGGTGTGATTCAATCATAAATGTAGCATTAAATTTGTTTTCATTTGTTGTACTACATTTTGTGTCGTCAAGTGAAAAGTATTTTTATTTAAACTATAAAAATAATCGGCCAGCTAGTAATTTAGTAATGTGTTTGACATACAGGGTGGCTGAAAAGTATCCTACACCCCCCCTTAACTTTTCAACCATTTGAGATGTTTGAAATCTGTTTGCGGCAACCTTTCTTAGATATGAGGGGCTACAATAACTAGGTGGCGTTCGCAGAGGCATCCACAAAATTGAGCGGAGTCATCAAGGGTTCATATTATATTGCTTTTGTCATACTGCAGTAAAACAGTCGTTTTTTTTTAATGCATGCGTTGCGAGTATCTAAGTAGTTATTTTTAATAATAAGGGAGTAAAAATTGTTTTTAGCATCTATGGAGTAAAAATCAGCTGTTGTCAACTCAGTTGTAAATTTCGATTGTAAACGATTGCATGTATGGAAAATATGTTTCGATTCGTGCTTCGTAATCATTTTAACAAATAGTCTACAGTCTCTTCCTGTAGCATTTTAGCATTGCAGATACATTAATCCATTCCCACACTCAACACTGCTCACCTTTACTACTTCCTTCACCACCCCCTATGCCGTGGACCTGATTCCCTCTCTTCCCATGGCATTTTAGGATTGCAGATACTTTAATGTAATTGCCAAAGACAGTTCCCACACTCTGCACTGCTAGCCTTACTACTTTCTTCGCCATTTCCTACGTCATAGACCCTTTTCCTTCCTTTCTCATAGCATTTAAGTATTACAGATACATTTATCCAACTTCCCAAACGGTTCCCCCACTCTGCACTGCCAGCCTTACTTCCTTCACCACTTCCTACGTCGTGGGGCCTGTTTCCTTCCCTTCTCAAAGCATTTTAGGATTGAAGATACCTTAATCTAATCGTCATAAACAGTTTCCACACTCCGGACAGCTCACCTTGACTACTTCCTTCACCACTTCCTACGTCACGGACCTGTTTCCCTCCCTTCCCATAGCATTTTAGGATTCTAGATACCTTAATCTAATCGTCATTTAAACAGTTTCCACACTCTGGACAGCTCGCCTTGCCTACTTCCTTCACCACTTCCTACGTCGTGGACCTGTTTTCCTCCCTTCCCATAGCATTATAAGATTGTAGATACCTTAATATAATCGTCATAAACAGTTCCCACCCTCCAGACAGCTCACCTTGACTACTTCCTCCACCACTTCCTACATCGTGGACCTGTTTTCCTCCCTTCCCATAGCATTTTAGGATTGTAGATACCTTAATCTAATCGTCATAAACAGTTTCCACACTCCGGACAGCTCGCCTTGACTACTTCCTTCACCACTTCCTACGTCGCGGACCTGTTTCCCTCCCTTCCCATTGCATTTTGAGATTGCAGATACCTTAATCTAATCGTCATAAACAGTTCCCACAGTCCGGACTGCTTGCCTTTACTACTTCCTACGTCACAGACCTGTTTCCCTCCCTTCCCATGGCATCATAGGATTGCAAATACCTTAATTTAATCGTCACAAACAGTTCCCACAGTCATGGACTGCTTGCCTTTACTACTTCCTTCACCACTTCCTACGTCACGGACCTGTTTCCCTCCCTTCCCATAGCACCATAGGATTGCAAATACCTTAATCTAATGGTCACAAACAGATCCCACACCCCGAACAGCTAGCCTTTACTACTTCCTTCACCACTTCCTACGTCGCGGACCTGTTTCCTTCTCTTCCAATAGCATAATATGATTGCAGGTACCTTAATCTAATCGTCATAAACAGTTCCCACACTCCGGACAGTTCACCTTGACTACTTCCTTCACCACTTCCTACGCCGCGGACCTGTTTTCCTCCCTTCCCATAAAAATGTAGGAATGCAGATACAGTAACTTAATCTAATCGCCATAAACAGTTTCCACACTCCAGACTGCTAGCCTTTACTACTTCTTTCACCACTTGATTCGTCACGGACCACCTCGACCTGAAGCTAGTGTCGTCATTTGATTATTTTATGATCCATACCGTTTCTGTTCTAATATCTGTGGAATAATGCTATCAACTATTTCTTTATCTACTGCATTCAAAAGTCAACAGCTGATCTAATGTCTTTATGTGTCAAATACTGCTTCCATAAGGATTCTATTGAAACTTTGAGACCCAGTGGGGCGGATTCCTGAGAGACTTTTTTAACGCCATATAGATGTTGGCACTCACCAAAATGGTCTTTACCACCATGTAAAATTTGAAAACGATTGATTCAGCCGTCTAGGAGGAGTTTGCGTATTACGAAATGCATAAGAGTCGACGTATAAGAGCTTCGCTCAATTATGGTAAATTTTGAAAATTTAAATTTTGGTGTTAGGGGTTGGCCTAGCGGTGGTAGGGAGTACTTAGCTCAAAATTTTTAAATGACAAGTATAGTTGAGTTTGGTATAATTTTACAGGTCTTGACGAAACATAACAATTAACATAAAGAAAATAGAAATCGGACCACTAAAATCAAAATGGCAGTTCAAAATTACTTTTAATAAACATTGACTCAGTCATTTTTAGCTGCTATTTTGTTATTAATAGTCCGATTTCTATTTTATTTATGTTAATTGTTATGTTTTGTCAAGACTTGTAAAAATGATACCAAATTCGACTATAGGGTCCTTGCTATTTGAAAATTTTAAACTACCCCCTATCCCCGCTACCCCTAATGGCAACATTTTCAAAACTGACCATAATTATTGTAGGCCTAGCCTCTCATATCCAAACAAGTTGCTGCAAACCAATTTCAAATATCTCAAATAGTAAAAAAGTTAAAGGGGGTGCAAGTTAATTTTGAGCTACCCTCATGGTTATTTGGATTTGAAACGTTTTAGGGCGCCATTTTGTTATTAGTTGGCCGAATTTGGTCTTCTTTATGTCAATTGTTATGTTTCGTCAAGACCTGTAAAATGATACCAAACTCGATTTTACTTGTCATTTGAAAATTTTGAGCTACCCCCTACCCCCGATAACTTAAGTAGGCTAGTTCTTTTTTAAGCTACAGTATTTTGTACGCTAGAATTGAAGGATAAAATATGTTATTTTCAATGAGCGAAGCAGTAAGTCTTAGTCAATAATAAGCCTATAGAAAGTATAAATCTCGTTTTTTTCTTTCTCCTCATGTTAAATAAATAAATTTACCTCAAAACATGCCACAAGTTAGTGTGTATCAATGGTGAAAATGGAAAATTGAAAGATGAATTCTTTTTAAGGAACCTTCCAGACTGTGATGTTTTCTCAAAATCAGATCCAATGTGTGTGATCTATCTTAAAACTCAAGAGAAAGAAAAATGGCATGAAATTTGTAGAACAGAGGCTATTAAAAACAACTTGAATCCAGATTTCACAACTAAGGTTAGTATAATCTAATTAGCTTTTTGTAATGTTTGTATTCATTGATGCTACCTACTTAGAATGCACAATGTGATGAAAAAAGGCTAGGCTATTTCAAAGGGGAAAAAATCAAGATTTTTTACACATTACATTAAACTTGCAGTTATAAAATTATAAGTCATAATTAAAGTGAAAGAGTTGTTTAAACAGTTTTGTCTCAATGCTTACAAAGGTTCAGTGTACAAATTGTTGTTGAAACAGCCGTTTCAATCCTACAGTATTTTCAAATTTTCAAACCTTGGAGGCTAGGGAGATTGGAGGCTTATGCAAATTATTCTTAATGAACACTTAAGAAACCACAGTGACGACAGATTCGGTGATTGTGGAAGCCATGATAAACAAGCTTTTATAAGGTGGTGTACGATAATATTTAACCACTGGATGGTGTCAAAGACAAAACTTTATGTGTAGAAAAAGTATTCCTTCACACAGCATTTATAGCACTGAATCAATTCACTTTGGGGTCAAGGCTTGCAAACTACCGGTGGCTGAAGTAGTCCTCTTGGTAAAAAGTTAGCCTACTTTAAAACTTGTTTAGTACTACTCAAGTAAAAAGTGATATACCGTATACCGGTATCAGTTTACACTTTGGAGTTTTAAACTTGATTTTTTACAGGTTAGACTTGAGTACAGATTCGAAATCCAACAAAATCTAAGATTTGAAGTGTACGACATTGATTCAACATCACTTTCCCTTGTAGATCATGATTTTCTGGGATACTGTGAGTCAACACTGGGCCATGTAAGTTGTTTCCCTTTTCGGGAAAATTTAAATCATCGGCTAAGTTGAGACAATCAATTTTGGATGTTGTATGGGTACCGTCTCACCATTCTTAAAAGGAGAATAACTTTTTGTAAATTTAGTCTGTTACTCAAGTATTTATTTAAAGAAATATCCTAAAGAAATATACTTTTGAAAAGTTCTATATAGGCATCTGTTGCAGTCTGTTTTTGGTAGTCAAAGGCAGGGTGCACACTGGAGAAACCCGTTTCAGGAAACTGGTTTCATCAAATTGGTTTCAAGGAAACCATTTCTTTAACAAATGCACACAGAAGAAACGGGATTCTATCAGTTTCATGATATGAGTTCGGATTATGATTATGTGACTATATTGGTGGTGGCTTAAGAAAACGAAAAGAAGGAAATATTGCGTTAACATGTTGATTATGGATGGTCAAACACAGTACTTACATTGTAGCTCGTTAATTATTCAGTGATCCTGTAACATTTTTAGATTTTTTAGAATGCCAAAGCCTCTTTTTGAATGTTTGGTGAAATTACTTGACTCACTAATAAAAAAGAAGGACACCAAACGGAGGCTATCTCTGAGTGCTGAGGGAAAATAACAATACACTGAGGTAAGTCAATAAAACCGATAGAAACGTGAAACTGAAGCCTATACGAAATCTGTTTTTTGGATTTCATGTAAACCAGTTGCAAGAAACAAATGAAATTACAGTTTCATGCAACGCAGTGTGCACTGCCCTGTGTTAAGCTAATCCATCTGTTGCGAGCAACTATAGTTTCACGTTTCATGAAATTGGTTTCCTGAAACAGATTTCTCCAGTGTGCACCCTGCCTAACATTTTTTTTAAATTCAATCAGGCAAATGTAAATTCAACAGTTGTTATCGAGAGGCTGAGTGAGGATGGGTTTTGATGAAAACCCGAAATATACCACTTTTTTTGTAGTTGTGTATTATTTAGTAATGGTTAACCGTCAAACAATGAATAATAGTCTAACATTGATATTACATTGAAACACAATCACCATGCTGTGTGTTTTACCTGGTTTACTTACCTGAACATGAGGGAAGGATGGGTATTAGACTGGAGTGAAACGCCTTTACAATTTACAATAATTAGACCAGCTCTGCAACAGAAAATTTGTTAAAAACCCATTGATCAATGACTGAGTTCAGTATCAAGTAGTCAAAACAACTGGCTTTGCTCAGGACCAAACTGGCGACCTTTTGTATATGAAGCAACCACAATCTGTTGCAAATTGAATCTGTTTGTTACTGCTACAGTGGAACCTTGATAAGAATACCGTCGATAACAAGTCGCCCTTGATAACAAGTGTCATTTTCAAATCCCCTTAAAATTATTTTACCCCTAGTCACATGTTATTACAAACCTCAATAAGAAGTCAACCTTGATAACAAGTCTTATTTGACAATCCCCATGAGAGTCTTGTTATCAAGGTTCTACTGTAGGCTATAACAAATTGCAAATTAAATCACCAGTAGCCTATATGGCTACTGGTGATTGAATTTGCAAAAAAAAAAAAAATACATTTGAAATATTAATTTGAAAATATTTGATAAATACATTTACTCTTTATAAAGAGTAAATGTATATTTAGCAGTCTGCTCTTGAGACTTGTTCAGATTTCGTTTACTGATTTTAACAGTCATACAGGTTTTAGCAAAGTTTATGTTTGTAGTAAGCAAACAACTACCTAATGTAGCCTAGGTCTAACTACATTAACTTAAGTAGTACAGTAAATGTGAACTAACTGCAGGGGTCACTAATTGAATATGCAAACCAACGTTATTCTCGAATCCATTTGACTGGCTTTGCTCTATCACTATTAAAAAAAAACTTTTTTAGTTGGTGTCCAACGTCAATGCAAAATTGCCTCTGAAGAATCAATACAACAAGGGTTTGGTTTTGGTTACGTCTGAAGAATGTGGCATCAATAAAGATGAAGTTACCTTGAAGTTTCATGGAAGAAATCTAGACAGGAAGGATTGGTTTGGCAGGTAACTTGACAACTACTTTTAAACTGTACATAATTCAAAGTTGTGTGGTTTTGTTCTATGTTCACTCATAGTTTGATCATTCTTTTACAGCCAGGTATAGGCCTATTTTATTGGCTTAAGCTAAAAATACTTAAGTTTATATGTTGGATTTTAACACAATGGAATCTCAATTCTACGTAACTGAAGAAGTAGGCAGCAGATAATCTATCGTTGAAAATCCACAGATAAATCTTTGAACATAATTCATATAGGCCTAGCCTAAGCTTTCAACCTTTTTTGACATAGGAGTCTCAATCTTATCAAATTGAGACATAAACTGTAATAGTTATTATTGCAATTTTAACATCAGAACAACATGCAGAATATATTGTAATGTAATGCTTGTTTAGCAGACCTACATGTTTTGTGTCATTAGTATACTGTTTCAATTTTCATATTGTTAATATTCTGTATTCTGACTGTGCAAGAACAATGAGGTATTTGCTGCTTGTACTATTTTTGTAATAAATAAATTGTATATCATATAAAAAGTCTCATTTTCTTTCAATAACAATAATTGAGGTTCTCAGTTATCCTTGGTAACTCTCTCGATATAAACAAATAACCTCTTATATTGACTCAACTGAGTGTAAAGTACTATATCTGGTAAGCTAATGTCAGTTTTGCACTTAAAAACTTCATTAAACAATTTAATTTACAGTCCTTTTTTGAACCCAATATTGCATTTGTCTTAAAAACAAAAAGAAATATTAATCAGAGGAATTTATTCCCCTCATATCAAAGTGAAACTTTGATGTCGAATCAGGCTTTCTTATTGCAGGAATTAGTTTATTGATATCCACAGTAAAAGTATTGAAAACTAATATTTATTGTTTTAATTTTGTTTAGCTCAGATCCATTCTTAGAGTTTTGGAAAGTCTTTGAAAATGGAGAATATAAAATAGTTCATCGCTCCGAGGTGGTTAAGTGGAATTTGAACCCCCATTGGAAAACATTCACGTTGCCAGTTTATACATTGTGTGGCAATGACAATGACCGAGACATACTTGTGAAGTGTTATGATTGGAACAGAAGTGGAAATCACAGCTTCATCGGTATGCTTTTAGTGTTGTATTTTATAAATCTACTTAACTAAAATGTGTTAAACTTGTAGTGCTGAACACAATCAACTTAAAATTAGTCTTTACCTATAATAGTTGACTATTTAAAGACTATTTAATGTTTATTGTGTTCAGCACTATTGTGTGTTTAAAATACCGACCCTCAATTCCTCAAAACCTAATACCAGTTGTATCAAGCTATAGTCAATTCTTGATACCTCGAGGGGGTAAATATTAAGGCTGATAAATTAGATCTTAACTTAAAGTAGGGCACTAGTTTAACTAAAATGGATACTTAAACTGTTAAAATGGAAAAGCGGCTTTATATATTTGTATACTAGAACACATCACTCTGAAATTCCCTGTAGGTCCCAGCAAAGCTTAATATAATTTAGTCTAATATTGGCTTTACATAAATGTTTTACATACCATACTTAAATCTACCCTATACTTTATGGTGGTTTTTATTTTGACCTGTTAACCAACACAAGTGACTTATCACATGTTTGTTCCCTGATTACCCAGGCGAGTGTCATGTGACGATGGCAATGTTGAGCAAAGGTCCAGGTCCAGCCACTGTCTTCCATCTCATCAACTCTCACAAAAAGGTAAACTTTTGTGGGGGTATTTTATTTTAATCCAAATGTTTTAAAAATAATTTTGACATGTTATGATGTGGGATTTCCCCTGAACTGGTTAGCACTAATAAAATGGTTTTGAATACCTTCAGTCACCAATTCAAATTAAGTCGGCTGTTGCGACCTAGGTTTCGGCACGAAGTTGTACCATCATCAGGTGGGCCAGTTTTGAAATCTTCAGTCCAATGGTCATCGTTTGGTTAAAACTACTAACAATAGACAATAGACATGATACATGATACATGATCTCTACGTCCGTACAGGTCAGGGTTAATACAAAGAATAACCAACTTAATACTACCTAATTTTTGTCATCGTCAAGGTAACTGTCTATGTCCTGTAAACTTAACTCCACTAGATATTTTTTTAATTCTGATTTGAATTTTGTTAAGCTCTGAATTTCAAGTAATTTTTTTCGGTAGGGCCTGGTACAATTTCATTCCCATGTAATCTGGTTTGTGTTCAAATTTTGGGAGTTTCCATTCCTTTATTTCAATTCCTTTATTCCTTTCATTTCCAATTTCCAATTTTCCTCATTCCCTTTCAATTCTTTTATTACAATTTCATCAAGAAATGTTACAGCATCAAATTTAAATGTATAAATAACAGTTTACAACATATGACACAAATACACACACAAACACATATACATTTAACGAATAATACCGGTATCAGAAAGACAACATTATTGTAGGTTCACCGGACGCAACGGGTGACATCCAAGCCGCAACTAACTAGATTGTTCAATTAGTCTATCTGACCTTTGTCCTCGGTATTTGTATATGTTTTGATCATTGTCCAATAGGATGCGTCAGTGTTGCTTGAGTTTCAATTACTTACTTACTTACTTACTTACTTACTTACTGATGGGGCGTCACAAATCTCAGTCGATTTTTTGCCTCGTAGATTAGCCGCCTCCACTCTTCTCTATCCTCCAAGATAGATTTTTGTTGGGTGAAACAAGGGTTTGGTTTGTATGCTTACATCTTCAATCGGGTTGCAAAGGACCGACCTGTTTGGCCGATATAATATAGTTCACAATAACCACATTTTAACTTGTACACCCCATTTTATCGCTCTCATTGGAAGGTTTTTTCACAGTTAGAAGGCATTCTAATTTATTTGAGGTTCTAAGAGCGGTTAGTAAATTGTATGGTTTTAATTCCTTATTTAATAGGCTGTGTAATCGATGGCCATATTCGATCGGAATGTACTTAAGGGGCTGTTGGTTCGAGTTTCGATGTTTGTTTATGTTTTAATTTCGATGTTTTTTAATCATCCTATCAACCATCTTACTTTCATACCCATTGGAGGTCGCAATATATTTAAATAGTGCTTAATTCTTTCTCGTAGGTTGTAGGTGACAATGGCGCTGTTAGTAGGCGATGAACCATGCTATTATAAGCAGCTGTTTTATGGCTTTGGGGATGGTATGAGGAAGCGTGTATCATCTGGGAGGTTGTAGTAGACATCTAAAGATGTCTGTAGCGTATGAGATGTTAATTTTTGTATGAAAATATTTTTGAATATTCATAGGCGAAGGACCAGTCCCTGGTGTCATAGGACAAATGAGAAAAACATAAATGAAGGACGTGAGACAAATACCTGCAGAACTTTCCAGAAAGGGTATAATGGTGGTGTGTGTTTTAAAACCTCATCGGACAATTCATCTCGGCACTTGGCTGGAGCTTGAATCCCTTTTCTTCCTTGGTTATTCCTCTTGTTCTTTCTTGAGGTTGGAACGAACGCAACGCAAAGTTTATTTAAGTTTGTAGCCACTAAAAATTATGCGTAAGTCGCGATTTGCGAACCCGCACTGGAAAACTGGTTTCACAGCAAAGTTCAGTTTACAGGAGATACACATGAATTAGTGAATTAGAGCAATTAATAAGTCACTTTTAAAGAGAATAAACACTTGAGATACTTTAAATGTAAGATACAGTACAAGGACAATATAATATGAAACAAATGAGAAATGATATAACACATTTTAGAAATAGAAATAAGAGCGGTGGCTGGTACTATTGCCCAAGTTCAAGACGGCCGTGTTTACACATTGAAAGCAGATCGAAGACAGTCAGGTCAGGAATGTTGCAGGTGAACGTCCAGTGATAAGGAAATGTTAACAATGGGAGAAGGAAACAATGATATCTGGCGATACGAGGGGTATGGCTTATGGGGCTGTAACATGTTTGGCATAAATGTTTAAACTGTAAAGTAAAATAAAATCCTCTCATACATTAAAAAATTAACTAAATTGAATGTCCACTCTTATTTTAATTAAATACAAAACAATGTCAAATTCGTCAAACAAACATCTAAACTCGAACCAACAGCCCCTTTAGTACACTCCGATCGAACATGGCCACCGATTACACAACCTATTAAATAAAGAATTAAAACCGTACAATTTACTACCTGCTCTTAGAACCTCTAATAAATTAAAACCCTTTCTAGCTGTGAAAAAACCTATTGATGAAAGCGAGAATTTTGAAAAAACTGGTTTGTACAAGTTAAAATGTGGTTATTGTGAACGATATTATATCGGCTAAACAGGTTGGTCCTTTGCAACCTGATTGAAGATGTAAGCATACAAACCAAACCCTAGTTTCACCCAACAAAACTCTACATTCGCCCATCATATAATTGAGAAAGACTATAGAATAAGAAAATTAGACGAAAATGTTTCCATTCTCAGCTATTGTAAGAAAGGATTTTTATTGGACACGTTAGAAGAATTTCACATCTACAAATCTTTAAAAGAAGATGCCGACAACCAAATCCACCACAGCTCCAATTTCATTTTTAACAAAATAATTGAAACCCAAGCAACACATCCACTAATAGCATCCTATTGTTAAGAAAGACCACTTAAACGATATAGTTAGTTGTGGCTTGGATATCACCCGTCGTGGCTGGGGAACCTACAAAAATGTCGTCTTTCTGTAAATACCGGTATAAATCGTTAAATGTATATGTATTTGTCTGTCTGTGTTTGTGTCGTATGTTGTGAACTGATAGTAGTTTTAACCAAACGATGTCCATTGGACTGAAGATTTCAAAACTGGTCCACCTGATGATGATACAACTTCGTGCTGAAACCTAGGTCACAACAACCGACTTTAATTTGAACTGGTGACTGAAGGTCATTCTACCATTCTATTCAATGTTTTTTTTTAAGTTATAGTTTCCATTTAAGGATCTTTTGGGTTTGCATTTCACATCCTTGACTCAACCTCAAGATATCTTGGTGGTACAAAACATTGAATACTCTGATGTTTTCTCAGCACAAACCACACTACAGACACTCGGGGGAGTTGGTGTTGACACAATTCAGTGTGAGAACTGTCTACTCCTTCCTGGACTACATAATGAGCGGGACACAAATTAACTGCTCTGTCGCTATAGACTTCACAGGTAACAGCTTTCTTTGACTAATTCTTTTTTGATAAGACTTGATAGAAGTCATATTATTAGCAAACTGAAATTATTGCATTAAAACATTGACTATATTAAAACCAATTTTTACACGCAAAACTTTTTAGGATGGATGGGGACCAAAATTTTTGGAAATTGTTGAGAAATGCATAATCTTTACCTACAGGCAGGATTACGTTTAGTTCAGGGTTTTTTCAGTATGGGTTTCCACTCATCGGCAATCTCGCAGCGACCAGGATGACAACATGATCGTCACCGGTATGGTAGGTGATGATTATTTTGTCATTATGATTGCTGGAAATCATAACGATTACAGGTAATAGGCATGACAACATTGTGATTGATAAAAATTATGATTATTTAAGCTAATTTTATATTGCTTTTCTACTGGCAGCTATATCAGACATGCCTTTAATCTCTACGAATTTTTTTAAAGATTGCTGTGATAGTCATTATAAGTATCTACTGTTTGTGATTAGCTATCGCTGTGTGTATAATAAGACTGATCCACAGACAAACTTTACCAAATCAATGTAATCTATTTTTGGTAACAGTTGTTGTTGCCAATGTATTTTTACCAATTTTGTTGGTTAAAAAAAAAATAGCACAGTAAAGACTAGAAATTGATTGTACAGTGGAACTTCTATAACTAGTTTTTCGTTGGGATTATCCAGTAACACTTGTATCAAGAGTATTTGAATTTGATGTCAAATGTCTTGTCGTTGAGATTCCACTGTATTTTTTATCATTACCATTTGCAAGAATTATTACTCAAGGTTTTTAAAAATTATTAGAGTTTGTCTCGTTTCATTGGAAAAAAAATAATATATCTCTTTCTCGTCCTGAAAATATGCCAGAAAATAAAAATCTTGTCTCTAACTAAAAGTACAATCGCGTCTAGCTGTACTTCTTTTTAATTGAAGAAATCTGAGGATTTTTTAAATACACCTGTTTTTATAACCATTGAACAGTATTAGGTTCAATTTTAATTTATAAGCATGCTTAAGTTTGGTGTTTTCAGAATTTTGATCATGTTCTGTCAGTATTTTTAGATGTGCTAAAATAACCTCATACACTGTTGGTTTCAGTTGTAGCCTAAATCTACAATAGTGTAACTATAGTAAAATAATACAAAAACACTGCTGTATCTATATTACTAAAAGAATTTGTTGGATTTTTATGTGCGGAAAATCGACACCTAAATATTTATTTTCATAGGCATATTGGGTATCGATTTAAAGCTCTTATCCTCTAGCATCCTTTTCACATCCTTTTTGGGTTCGGATGATATCTCATAAAAGCCCTTCGTCCTACAGGCTTTTAAAATTTCAGAGTTTGTGCTGAATTCTGTTGTCAATCATCTGAACTATTTCAAATTTACAATTGTTTACATCAAACAGATAGTCATAATACAATTTTGTTTACATCCATACGAAAATGGTGTTATCTGTAGTTGGTGATGTTTTTGTAAATTCAAGTAAAATATTGTAATGCTACTTGTATAAAATGTAAAGAAGAAAATTACTTACGTTGGATTTTGTGTTGTGATAGGATTTTGTATTTACATAGTATGTTTTATTAATGTGTTGGGGAATTCAAGTAAAATATTGTAAAGTTATTCGTTCAAAATGTAAAATAGGGATTTTGTGTTTTCATAGTATGTTTCATTAGCATTTTTGTAATTTTACTAAGATGCCTTGAAGAAATCGTGCACACAATGAAAATAATAGGGCACACAATGCAAATATTAGGGATATGATGAGAAATAATCGTTTTCACCCTGTGACGGAAGCGCCACAGCTTCATGGCGTTAGGCGCTAGCATGCCGTTCAACCAGTTTTTTTTTTTTGGACCAATCTTTTTCTAAACTCAGCCGGCTTGCCTGTTCTCTCGCCCCTGTCTGCCCGCTGCCGTGAATTGACAAGCTTCGAGTTTTCAAACTTCGTGCAGAATGAATAATCATCAAAGCTAAGTTAACTTATTAGTCTTAAGTAAAATATAAAAATATGTTAGGCTAGAAGTAAATTTCAGGGGGGGGGGGAAGCCACTGGCTTTGCAGGTACGCTGGAAAATGTAGTAAGTAATCAACTATAAAGTTTGATTCCGCCTAACGGAATCAAACAATCCTTTTCATGTTTCGAAGTCACATGTTCCAAGAGATTAAGCTGCCGGTAAAGGGATTGCTTAGTTCATCTACCAGTTACAATTCAACCAATTCTTGCTTCAATCAGGTTTTTCATATATATATTTATATATTAGTTTGGAAGGTGTCAATCAAAATTTGTGTATTTAAGTGTGTTAGTTAAATAACTGTAATCAAAGCTGGCTTGGGCGGTCTTCCTGGTCTGGGTAAAACGTCCAATTCTCTGGGCCCCATCACACATTTCCAATAATCCAAAGAAATACTGACAACCAGAATAGCTAAAAATCATATCGCAACATTACCTAACACCGCAACCCTTATCAACTAAATATAAAATATATTATGGATTTTGAAGTCACAAAGACGCAGGCTGCTAGTGAAAACATAAAAATTATTTTGCTGTTATTTTATACAAAACTTACTATATGCAAATTATAGTCCTTAATATAAGATTATTATGAGGGCCGTTTAAGCTTGCATTCTATCATATGATTATGTTCTGACAGCTTCCAACGGAGACCCTGCGATCCCAAACTCCTTACATTTCATCAGCAACAGGCCTAACTCTTATGAGTTGGCTCTTAGTGCAGTTGTTGAAATAATACAGGTACAGTATTTTATTTGCTTAACTTAAAAATAATATTTTAAACTTATTTCCATCAAACCATTTTATTCCTGTACATCTATTTTGTGGCAAGTCCATTTATAAGTAATATTTTGTTTGAACCTCAAAGTTTTTGAGTGGCCGACTTGCCTTTAATTTTACACAAGTCTAGAGACTTTTTATTTATTCATTTAATCAATATCAAAAGAAAGCAAACGGTGTAACTTTCTTTTGTTCTTGGGTTTTAAAGAGTCAACCATTAATTTGAATTTGATTCCGTTGTAGCTCTAATCACATCATCAAAGTGTGTGTTTTAAGGTGAAGCTGAGTGAACAATGAGTATTGAGTAAATTAGATTACAGCTTTATTGCTGACAGAGATCAGAAGGTAAATAAATAAAGTAAACCAAGAAGTTTTGATAATACAGTAGAACCCCTCATATTCGACCATGCATGATGCATACCGAGCCAAGATCGGAACGACCAAAAGGTCGGATATATGGAGGAGCATAGCGTGTAGTCTCCCTGACATCGGTAATCGTCTCCCGCAACCGTGGCAACACCCATCACCCATGAGCATGTCTTGTGTTCTCCGCGACACTGGTAATCGTCTCCCGCAACCCCGGCAACACCTAACACCCATGAGCATCTCTTGTGGTCTCCGCAACACTGGTAATCGTCTCATGCAACACCGGCAACACCCATGCACATGTCTTGCAGTCTTGACCACACCGGTAATTGTCTCATGGGAACGCGGCAACACCTGTCTGCACATCTTACGGTCCCGGTCAAAGTGGTGATTGTCTTCTGCAATTATGGCAACATCCGAGCGACGGTTAACCAAACCCTTTCGGCGTTATTGCCTCAAACAAGAAACAAGTAGCTGTACAGGGTTGGACACTAGGTTGGATATCCTGAGGAGTTGGCTATGCAGAGGTTGATTAGGTCAGATATGAGGGGTTATACTGTACCAACAAATATTTGATAGTCCTGCTGTATTAAATTAACTAAATTTATTTTTGTGTAATTTAAGGAAACAATAGTAAAATAGATCAATTATATTTTTGCAGGACTACCACTCCACCAAGCAATTTCCAGTCTTAGGTTTTGGTGCAAGACTTCCACCTGATGGTAGAACTTCACATGAGTTCTATGTAAATTTGCATCCTACAGATCCTTACTGCCAAGGAGTTCAAGGTAAATCAAAGCAAAAACATGAAATATCAAGAGTTTTGCAACATTTTTATGGTAGTTGTAGGGATGGACGAGATTGGATTTTGAGTTCGAGACGAGATGAGACGAGATTTTTTATTTCTCATAAAATTTCGAGACGAGATCGAGACGGGATTTCCCTTCTCATACACAACGGGAAATGCACGTTCGGAATTTTTACCTGATTTTGTAACATTGTTAGATGACTGTTTAAATAGAAAAATAATGATAATAGGCAAGAATATTTACAATCTTTTATTAAAAAACATCAGCATAACACTTTTTTATTAATCACGCCTAAATTATTAAAAATGCCTACGATGAGGAAACATAGTGATATCAGTTAGGATAGAACTGAAGACTAGACCTTATCCTAAAATAAAATAAATCATAAAATAAAATATTAATTTTTATAAAATAGTTACTTGTTTTGACTTTTTTTATAGTAATAAAACATTCCTCACACTGCTAACACTTAACAAAACTTCTGAAATGTTATTAAAATAATTAAAGTAATATTTACATTTGAAGAATTAATTAAATAAGAACGCCTTCACAAAGGAAACGCAACTACAACACGCTCCTGTATTGCGGGTATTGCATTGACTTTCTGCAGGCGTTTTTAATTATTATTTTTTTTTTTTAATTCTCGTCTCGATAAAAATCTCGGCCAAAAAAAAAATCTCGTCTCGTGTAACGAGATTTAGAATTTCCCGAAATTTCGAGACTTGACCATCCCTAGGTAGTTGTTATTATTGTTCCTAGTTTATGCTAGTGAAGAAATACTAAAAAATGATCATTTAAAATATATATAAAATTATCTTCCAGTGGGTATTTGGGGCTTATGCAATGTTCAAGAAGTATAATAGTGCTAAACATCAAACATGATTATTTTTCGTATTGAAGATTTATAAGTTAAGGCAAATCATGTCAAAATTAAATTTTAGTTGTAGTTTGGGCATTCACCTTCAAAGTTGAAGACTACTAGTTATTTCCTGAGAATGATCGATTCTAGATGCAGCTAACTGTAGGTTAACAAGATAGTAACAAAACCACGGTTTGAACTGCCCTCATAAAAAAAAAAAAAAAAAAAAAAAACATTATAGGCTATAATGTCTATGGCCCTGAAACATACAAAACAAAAATATACTTCTGTTATGACCTTCTGCCTCAGATTAATGATAGGTATTTCAAAAATGAATCTATTCATGTCACCAATCTCTTATGACAGTCTATTAACTCATGGTATTAAAATCTGAGACTAAGACAGTACAAAGTACGTAATCCAGGGTAATACATTCGAGCTTTTCAGGTGTACTGGAGGCGTACCAGAAGTGTATTCGTCAAGTACAGTTGTATGGACCTACCAACTTCAGCCCTGTCATCAACCATGTGGCTAGGTTTGCTGCCACGTACACAGATGGGTCTCAGTACTTTATCTTGCTCATCGTAACTGATGGAGTCATCACAGATATGGAGCATACCAAGGCTGTAAGTAGCAACAAAGGTTTGGGGAATTAACCTCTCAAGAAACACCAAGAGTGCTGAATAACTACAACCTCTCTACTAATGTATTTAGAGGGAACGAGCAACAGTCTCAAATGACTCCTTTCAAAGACTTTTGCCTGTAGGGACGGACAAACATGTTCCTTTGGTAACACATTTTTACAAACATCATGCACAAATCATCCCTTTTAACTGAATAGAACAAGGGACAACTTGTGTCTGTAGCGTTGAGTGTAATGCCGGCCTTTAGTGAAGTACTCATGGAAGCCTTGCAACACACGTTGTGTATCGCAAACACTAACACTTGTTCTTGAAACACATCTAAATGTATGATTTGACATTGTCATGGTCAATTTTGCTCTTCAAAAATAAAACCCTTTATTTAGTTGAAGATACTGTGCTCACCATTGTAGCATAATTAACAGTATTTTGTTATCTGTTCAGGAGTTGGAATATAATATTTAGTAGTTACTCACTTTAGAACAGAGGATATTTTTTTTCTGATAAAATAGCTTACAATGGTTTTTAAAAGCAGCATAAATTTGTTGGACGTTATATTTACATTTTTAATATAATAACTGTAAAAGCTAGTCAAATCACCCAGAAACAGTAGGTTTAATTCTTGTGTCTAAGTGTGGTCTACCTTGCAGGCTATAGTGGCTGCGTCGTATCTACCGATGAGCATCATCATTGTGGGAGTGGGGGAGGCAGACTTCTCCGCCATGGAGGAGCTAGACGCAGACAGCGTGCCACTAGTAAGTGGGGGCCGCCGCGCCGCTCGAGACATCGTACAGTTCGTAGAGTTCTCTCGTTTTAATCGCCCCGGACACAGCACCAAGGCAGAGCTTGCCAAGGAGGTATTGGCTGAAATACCTGACCAACTTACTGGGTACATGAAGAGCCGCAACATCACTCCCCTCAGTCCTAGAGCTCCTCCTGACTCAGCTCTCTCGTAAAACAGACATGGTTACGCCGTAGTCAGTTTTACAATCAAAGATACGGTAATTTAGTTGAATCAAGCGACTGACAGAGTGTGCTTATACTGAATACTATCCTGTACACAAACTTTTTAACAAAGCCAAACTCAAGGAAAAACTTAAGTATCTTTAGTGTCATAAGAGTGAAAATATAATATAGACTACAGTACACTATGTGAATGGTTGATTCAACTTTTTTTTATTTTAGAAAAAAAAATAGGAAAAAAACTGACTAAAGCTAATTAATACAGATCAGATGGGATCTCTACTTCAGTATCCTAAAGCTTTGACTATCATCCAATAGTCAATACCTAAAGCCAATACTTGAACTTTTAGCACAATCTGATATTTGAAATATTTTGTACTTTTCTATGTATATATGTATTCCTACACTTTTTGATATTTTACAATTTTTACTTGTTAATATTTACCTATTATAAACTTGTTTTCCTATCAATCAAAGTTTACTATCCAGTGTTAAGCTTTAATTATATTTGTTGCCAAATCACGCTAAATACACTGTGAATTCTTCATGCCATGAGCTAAAAAAATTTCTTTGAATTTAAGAACATAGGGTAGGTCTCTTTAAATGGCAATACAGTCCAACCTCGGTATAACAAATCTGAAGGGACCGAACTAAATATTCGTTATATCAAGGATTTCGTTAAAACAAGGTTCGTTATATTGAGGTTAGGTTTGCAGGAATTTCGCTAAGTCGAGGTTCAGAACCAGCATCAGTCAATATAGGTCGGGATTGGACCTCAATGGCCTCATTAAAACACAATTAAAGTAGCATAGGCTACAATACTTTACAGTATACAGTGTTTACATTGTAAAGTAGAACCTCGATTATCTGGGGTACTAAAGGGAAGGGATCTTTAATATTGCGCAATCATGGCATTTCTAGTCATTGACCTTGGTACAGGTTACAAACTGTAAGTTTAAAATCACAGCTTACTCTAACCCACCTAAAACCTAGCCAAATACTGTATTTTATAGCAATAAACCACGTAAAGAACAAAACAAAACAGTAGAGAGTTTTGTAAGCTACTGCTCGCGATAGGCCGGTAGGCTACAGTAATGCTTTAAATCACAACAGAGGAATGTCAATACTGTAATAATCATCAACTATAGCATTGGTGTTGCCTTAGTTTAAACAAATCGTATTGAAAATAATAAAAATATTAGATAAGTGGTTATAAAAGTGTATAATCATAGCCAACTTAAAGAGAATAAAAACACTCGTAAAAGGAATGTTAAGATAACGATGTTGCTATTCTTTCTCTTTGCTTTGTTCTTCTATTCTTTTTCTTTCTTAGGTTTCTCTTCATCCAAAAATTGTACAATTCACCATATTTACTTATCACCCAATCACAGCTTACTACACATTACGTCGTCATCAGTCCTCAGTGAATGAAATCAGTCCTCAGTTCTCAGTATGTCACATAGCGCGCATGCAGCGACGACAGCAGACAGGGATGTGTAAAACGGAGCAGACGAATGTTAGCGCAAGCGTTGACGTCACCTTTCCATTTCATTTGATGAAGAAACTGATTTTTCAAAAACAATAATGGGGGTGGGGGGTTTGTTGTATCGAGGGAGAGACGCAGACGATTCATTAAGTAGAGGTTAAATTCGCTATGTAGAGGTTCTGACAATGATAAATTCGTTATATTGAGGTGTCTTATTTTTATCCGGGATCATGAAAAATTCGTTAAGTCAAGGTCGTTGATATGGTTTGTTCGTTATGTAGAGGTAAAATATACATTGTGTCTTATGGAGAGTTCTAGGGGATTTAAAAAAAATCTTTATATCAAGGAACTTATTATATCGAGGTTCGTTATATCAAGGTTAGACTGTATTTTAAGAAGTTATTAATCGCCAATCGGTAAACCCTAAGTTATTGTTGAGTTCTACTTTTACTACTGGGGATAATTTAGTAAAATATAGAAATAGTGGAACACTATCTCATATCTTTGTCTTTATCCTATCTCTATCTTTAAATTTATTCTACAGACACACATAATAATTAAACTGAAAATGATTTTTTTTAAATTAAGCATAAATGATTCAATCAAAAAACATACCTAATTCAACAAAGTAATTTGTAAATTTTGTAGAAATGCTATTTGAGAAAAAAAAACAAGTTTTATATTGCCTTTGTCAAATAGTCCAACAATTATCTAGTCCAATCTGTAGGGATGGACGAGATTGGATTTTTAGTTCGAGACGAGACGAGACGAGATTTTTTATTTCTCATAAAATTTCGAGACGAGATCGAGACAGGATTTCCCTTCTCATACACAACGGGAAATGCACGTTCGGAATTTTTACCTGATTTTGTAACATTGTTAGATGACTGTTTAAATACAAAAATAATGATAACAGGCAAGAATATTTACAATCTTTTATTAAAAAACATCAGCATAACATTTTTTTATTAATCATGCCTAAATTATTAAAAATGCCTACGATTAGGAAACATAGTGATATCAGTTAGGATAGAGTTCAACTTATCCTAAAATAAAATAAATCATAAAATAAAATATTAATTTTGATAAAATAGTTACTTTTTTGCCTTTTTTTATAGTAATAAAACATTCCTAACACTGCTAACACTTAACAAAACTTCTCAAATGTTATTAAATAATTAAAGTAATATTTACATTTGAAGAACTAATTAAATAAGAACGCCTTCGCAAAGGAAACGCAACTACAACACGCTCCTGTATTGCGGGTATTGCATTGACTTCTGCAGGCGTTTTTAATTTTTTTTTTTTTTTTCTCGTCTCGATAAAAATCTCGGCCAAAAAGAAATCTCGTCTCGTGTAACGAGATTTCAAATTTCCCGAAAATTTCCCGAAATTTCGAGACTTGACCATCCCTACTAATCAGCTTATATGTTTTGTTGTGAAGACATCATTTTTTAAGCTTGCAACTTCGTCTAACACAAAAATAAAAACGCAAAACTGTGAAAACACAAGCATAATAATGGATCTTATTTACAAACATTTTCACTGCCCTATATTATCATGTTCATGCTATCTAAAAGTTTCTATATACAAGGGTCTTTGTTAAATAAGGGCCGTTTTTGCTTATAGTCTTAGCTCGCAGAGGTGTGTATGGTGTCATTCTGTTCACAAATGATGCCAGTAAGTGGCGAGAGCCTCGTTTGTGTGCACACAAACTACGTAGCTATAAACAAAAATAGCCTTTGTAAAAAACAACCCTTGTATGTTACGATTTCATGTTTGTGTTTTCACTGTTTTGGGTGATTTTATTTTGTATTTGACAAAGCTGCAAGATTTGAAAATGTTTGCACGACAAAAAATGACTATATGAAAGAGGTAATATTAACCAGTTTGTCTCTTAACAAAATAGTCAAGGGGCCAGAAATATGAATTTTGACAAGGTTTTGAATAGAATATTCAATATTTAACTCTTTTGAATGTACCTATTTGCACAATACGATTAAGAAACTCAGTAGAAAATCAATCAATTTACACACAAATCTCAATCATTCTATTATTTGATATGTATTGAACTGTTTTTATTCTAGTCAAAATTAGTTGTACAATATTATTTTGAGTGTAATAGACATTTCTTAGATTAGACTAGCATGACTCATTGCAATTTATTGGGTATTATTAGGTTTAGTAACAGAAACAATAAATTCTCAGTACAGTAGTCCCTGTATTGTAAAGAACTAGAGGTTTGCAGATAGTCCTAGTGTGTCTGAAAAAATCTGGTGAATTCGGTTTGGTTCAAAACTTCAAATATTAGTATGAGACCAGACTCCAGAGCCCAAATTGGATATAGAACTGTATCCGTTAAATATCCTAATTTTTCAGACAGACCATATATTTTAACTTTTTGGGCTAAAAATAAAATGTTTATTATCATCATTAGTTTTGTAGGACGTAATTCCAACTAACGGACGTAACTAACTAGGACGTGTTCCCAATTAATAATCTGATCAGGTTCTGAAGGTTGTGATCAGCAATCAGCGGGTAATCATCTATAACAAATAAAAAACAAATTGTAGCTCTAACATGTCTCGTTAATTTCCGACAGCGTCGTCGTCTTGAAAAATAATAGATTCAACAATTAAATACTGTAATAGCAATCAATAGACTGCTTAATGTGGACAGAATTTTGATGATATGGAAACAATTCAGTCATTTAAACATTTTCGCCACATTAGACACATGAAAAGAGTGCAGTTAAGCTAAAAAACAAAGCCATACACTAACATTGTTATAATCTAAGCTAAGGCTTACCTTACGATCCAATTGATTTATTGTGGAGACCTAGGTTTCTACGCCGGAGCGTTATCGTCAGTCCTAGCCTAAGCTAAACTTTTTGTTTTTCATTTATAGGGATAAAAAACAAAAAGTTTAGTACATTCATCCCGAGGGATGAAAAACAAAAAGTTTGGCTTAGCCTAGGACTGACGATAACGCTCCGGCGTAGAAACCTAGGTCTCCACAATAAGTCAATTGGATTGAAAGGTAAGCCTTAGATTATAACAATGCTTAATAACGATTCAGAGACTATTTCTCCAAATGCCATACACTAAATTTTAAACTTGTACTTATAACTTTTTTCTCCAGATATACCTTGTCCTAGCCTATAATATTCGTAGCTCGAAGATGAAGATGTATGCTGCTATATCGAGTTCTCGTTTATTCGTTTTTTGGATGTTTGCTTGCTTTTACTTTACGATTGAATGAGCTGAACTGAGTGAGCTTTTAAATTTCCTGTCTGATGACCAACAAACAATTTTAAAATGATTAACCATATTAAAAAATATTAACTTTTTTGTTCCTTTCTTTATGTCCTAAGACTTTGAAGTTTTTTACTTCAGGCTAGACCCAGGGGTTGGGCTATTACCACTTTGATAAAATCCATTGGTTATATTGCGGAATTTGTAACCTGGGACTTTAGGATCCAAAGTCCTGCGCTTTACCACTAGACCAGCTCACTGCCCCATTGAAAAATATTACTGCAATTACAAATCATGCAGATCCGTTTTTAAATAAATAATATGCTATTTCCTTACTAACTATTGTTAGTAAAGGTAAAAAGTTGTAGCAACATTTTGTCTAGTAATATAATTAAGAGATGATTTAAGTTGAACATATAAAATTTAGTAGTTTTAGACTCTTCAGAAATGTTGGATGGAGGGAGTGAGCTGGTCTAGTGGTTAGAGCGTGGGACTTAGGTCCTGGGATCAAATCCTGCCAAATCCCCAAATGGATTTTATTTAAGTGATAATGCCGCAAGGCGCAAACCCTAGGTCTAGCCTGAAGTAATGAGAAAAACAATCCCAGGCTCGTACATAACGTCCTAGGACAAAAAACGTCCAAAAAGAGACTTAACAATCCGATTAGAACTGAAATTTCACTATCCGCACACCTCTATAAAGAACTACTCTCAAAATACTGTAAAATTTTAAAAACAATGACACCTCTGTTTAGATATGTAAAACTACTTGATGTAGTTATAGATCTGTGTTAGTTATGTGTGAGTTCGTCCAAGGATTAAAATACTCTAGGTTTTCATTAGTGTAATGCTCAAGTTTTGTGATGGTACAAATTTTAAGTTTTGGAATTACTACGCTTCATACTTAAATTTATTTAGAAGTATTTGGTTCCCTGATTACTCTTTCCTAGCAAGGATACAACCCAAATCTTTCCGTAATAAAATTACCAATGTCTTCATTATCAAGGGTTTTGTAATACTGTACATAAAATAAAAGTAGGTAGATAAAAAATAGTTTACAAAAATTGATAACTTGTTGTTCAAGTGCAAATGATAGGTCATAATGGTACAAGGTATTTTAAGACTTGTTTAAACTTAGGCAAGTATAATAAGGAGCTATCCTGCTGAGTAGGCTTAAGCACAGGTCACATTAGGCTGGCATCAGCGGGGAATTGAAAGAAGCTGCTACTGTCAGCTTAATGTGAACACAAAATTCACAGCTGACACCGCCAGCCGGCGAGCATTTGTCAGCGGCTGGCGAAGATAAACATTTTCAACTTTTGGTAGCGAGGCAGCGGCGACTAGAGGTCACGTGATCACTCGCACTCGCTGGCGTCAGCCACCAGCGTGGTCTGACCACCAAATACTCTATAAGCGTGCCAGCGGCGGCCAAAGATAATTTCAACTAAGTTTCAAACAAAAGCGCATGTCTCTTTCTTTTTAAGAGAGGTTTAACAAATTCTAGCAATTCTTGGAATGTATGAGGTTACATTCGTAAAACAGTTTTGTATGTTTCTGAGTAAATTTTTGCAACCGAATTGAAAAAGGTCCTAACCGTTCTTTTTTTGTATTCATAGCCTGGCTCACGAACGCCTCTTCTTGCAGTTAAGCATTTTAAAATAAAGTTCTTTCTCTTTTACATACGTCCTTAATAATCGATTAAGTACTGGTTTATGAGGACCCAAGGACGACTTGGTGGCAAGAACTGAGCTTTAAACTAAGTGATTAAAATTTATAATTTGTAGCGTAAAAATGACTGAGCTTAAGTGGTCGTGGAAGCAGGTTATATATTACTTGCATTTATTCCAAAACTATGTCTACTTGTAGGTTGTTTCTTCAAAGTAGTGGGAACGTCAATTTTAAGAACGCCCAGTTCATTGGGAACGTCAGAGAAGCAGCTTACAGTGAGTTGTTGCAAAACCACACAGCTGCTGTTCTTTCTCACACATCCTCAATAATCGCTTAAGTATTCGTTACGAGGTCCCTCGGACGCTTATCACCAGCGGCTGACAAGCAGCCTAATGTGACCCGTGCTTTACTGTGTCAAAGATTTGTACTCTTAACTGCTCCGTCTGAATGTTTTCCAATCTCAACTAAAACTATTGTGGACCAGTAATTTTTTTTTAATTTCACATAAACAGCCGATTGCAGTTTCATTTTAGGCAGTATATTTTCTAATATTGGTAGATTGATAAACATGTATATTTATATTCTGTACACATTAGTAGAAACATACACTTACAAACACAAGAAGACTTCTCATACCATTGTAAAACCAGAAGCTAGTTTTTCATGTCTAGTTAATGTTGGTGACACTGGGTGCTAGTGTTGACAAAATTTTGTTTCTAGTATTTTAGGGTCATTTCTTTTCTGTTTGGCTATATAACCAGGGGACGAGCTATTGCTTATGATTGGATCATTTTATTTGGTTAAACAAGGTTTTAAATAATTACTGAAATACAAGTTACAAATTGTAAACATAAACACGATCCTAGTGGCACTGAAGAAGGTAACTAATAATAAAGCTGTTCCGTAAAGATGACAAATTTACTAAGGGAGTGTTTTAATCTATGGTAGGGATTATAATTTTTTAACATATACTAAATGTATTGTATGATACCTCAGGCAATACTTCCAAGTGGACAGTTTAAATTTAGAAACACTATAGGAAATTGTACATACTTTGTAAAATGTAGGGCTACCAATTGTGATTTCCCCACTGAATCGTATGTTAATTTGGTAAAAAAACTATATACATCGTAAAAGAAATATTACAAATTGAAATTGCCAATTCTGTTTACAGAGTTGCACTATCAGAGATTCAAATGCACACCCTAGCATGTTGCCTAATTTTTTATTTCCACCCCTAGAGAAGCAATCACATGGCACAGTAAACTTAGGAGTCAATTCACTCCTGATTGATCTTTCATGATTTCGTTTTTTTATCATCTGTTGTACATAGCTTTAACTTGTAACCCTCCATAACGCCATTAAGTTTCATTTTTTGTAAATATTTTAGCTATATACTCTTATTTTTTGTATTCATCGATTTAGACTTTGTGGTTAGTTTATTGAATCTGTTCAGTCGTTATGACAAGGTTGTCATCAACGGTGCTATTACTTACATTTTATATTCTAGTCTCTGTGAACCTCACAGAAATAACCTGATTGCTATTCACTAGTTCTTGCTATATTGTTTGTAAAGACTAAAGAGAAATATTTTTAGGAAACAATATTACAGTTTAGTTTGACCAACTATGGATGGTGCATCCTGCGTGCCATAACTATTTACGGATTCTATAATCTTTATTTCGGGTTGTTATCTATATTGCAAAATATTATATTATATCTATAAAATCTCAATAAGGGTAATTTCATTGTAATAACTAGAAATTTTAATATAAAATCAGTTACCCTAGGTATAATTTATTACGTTGTACCAAAAAGTATAACATAACAAACTATACACACAAAATTAAAGCACAATTAGTTAAGTTGTTTTAGAACATTGGTGTTACATAGTTTTAAAAAATAACTGTCCGCCATCGCTAGGTCATGCTGCAAACAAATAAAATCAAGCCTTTAAATAACCTGCATGTTTCTATACAAGACAAGGAGCTATTATTGCAATAGGCAGAAATGTATTTATTTACATAACAATAATTTCAATAAAAATCAACAACCACAATAACGTTGGAAAAGAATGTCCCTTAAAATGGACAAATACCTCATAGGAGTGTGGGAGACCAGACACACTAGCTAGCTCTAATAACCAATAACAATGTGCAGTAGATCTATGTCATGCGCTCTGGGCAGTCTAGCCAGTAGTGTGGTCGTAAAGTGTAGAAACCTACACGCTCGTCTAAAAACTGACTTAACATATAGGACTATGTATTGGAAAAATCACAGTTCCCATGCATTCCCGCTCCACTACACCACTGAGCCTAGCAGTAGGTCTACCGCACTTGCATTGAATGTGTCCTACTGTTTTTGGTATGTATTGCATTGCAGAACTCAATGACGACAGGCCTACTTAACTTGAACCTGTTTTGTTTATTCTTAATAGCCTATTTAGCATACTAGTGACTAGCCACCACTGTGCAGGATGCTTAAGCTCAATCTTGAATTGATCTTGATGGCCACTGTTTTGTTCAATAAATACAATAAATGTTCAATTTTAAACTGTGAGCTTACCTATTGTGATCTGTTTGTGGAAAAATACCTAACTAGTTCAATTTACAATGAATAACTTAGCAATGGGTAAAAATATGTTTTGATACATATATGACCATTATCTTTTTTGGTGTGTTATAGCCTACATAGTTATTTTTTCTGCTTGATGATTTAAGTTAGTGGTACACAATGACCATAAAAACAAATACAAATTGTAACTTTTGTCAAAATATGAGTTATAATTAAAAAATTATGTGTATTTTTATTTTCTTTGTATGTGCGCATGTATTTCAAACAAATTGTTCTAGGTGATATTTTGGTTACCACTTCATATTTCAAGCTCAGGCTGTGTTTAAGTATATTTAATATAATCATAAAATGTATTACCAGTCTACACAATACCTTTTTTGAATCTATACTGTAGCTGTATAAATACTAAACAAGTATTTTATTGTATATTAACAATAAAAATTATAATTTATATTAATACGTTTTTTATTTAAGCTCCTTTTATACCCTATATAAATATTAACTTTTGCTACAAATTTGTTATTTATTAATTTTTTTAAATATTCGAGTTTGTAGGAAGGACTTTTAATAACCAGAGGCCAGAGACGAGATTATTCTAAAAATCAAGTCAACACAATACTACATCAACTCTGTATTATGAAGTAATCTAATAATGTAAATAAATACCAGAAGTTTAAGGGTTCTCTGGTTCATACTTCTTAGTTAAAAAAAACCTTAAGAATTTTTAAATGTAGTGTTTAGTAACACTACCCAAAAATAGTAGCTAAACTAGTTTTTACTATCCATCTAAATTTTCAAGTATGTTTATTTATTTATAAATAACTTCTTGATCAGCATCATACGTGTTATTATATCCACATTCGCCTATTGGGTCTGATTGATTGGAGCATCCAATTGAAATCGATCATTACTTACCATTTTAATATGTACTAGCTGAACCCGGCAGACGTTGTCTTGCCTTTGACTATTTATAATTTAAGTACCGTAACGTTTAATTGTCTTATTGTATATGAAGTGCTTATAACTAAATTAAAATACGTACGACAACTAATGAAACACATATAGTACAAAGGATAACCGATTCTTTATTATTGATCTTATATTAATGCTAGTGGGTAGACAATATTTTTGGTCTTTCTATTCCGCTCAATAACGTCCTGGTTGAAGTTCGTTCGCTACGCTCACTCACCTTTAGGTTGGAGCTCGTTCGCTGCGCTCACTTGCCTTCAGGTTAGCTCGCTCGCTACGCTCACTTGCCTTCAGGTTGGCTCGTTCACTACGGTAACTCGCCTCCAGGTTGAAGTTCGTTTGCTATGCTCACTCACCTTTTGGTTGCAAATTAGCTGTTGTCATAAATGTAAAAGAAATAATAGTGCTGCACCCTGTTGGTAATCCTTGTAACTTTAATGCTATTGAACATCATAGAACAGAACCAACTTGTTTAATTGAAACAGCTGTTAAGATTCATTAATTCCATTTCTCATAAGGTTAACATGGGAAACTCCAGAGCCACTGGGGCGGAGCCGATTGGACGGATCATGAAATTGATGGTGTATAAACCTATTCCATGAAATTCTACACGTATGTACCAAGTTTCGTGGCAATCGGTTCAGTGGTGTCTGAGTTTATCACTGCCAAATATATATATATATATATATACAGGGTGTCCCACGAGAGGTGTCTCAAATTGATTACGGGATAACGGCTTAACGTACAAGGATGAAATAAAATTATTTCCTTCTAAATCAACCCCAAGGAAAAACATAAAAATATTTTTAACTTTTTTCAAATACAGGGTGTGCCAAAAACTGAGGGTCACTAGTTCGAATCTCGGAATTTTCAAATGTAAACATATATCATGTTATACATAATTTTAAAGGTATTAAATAGACAAACATTTTGGTGAAAACAGAAATTAATTATCTTTTTCTGTTTCAAAATGGCGGCAGTTTTTTTGAAAGAAATCTATATTTTTTTAATACTCTGTATTTCCTATACCAATGCATTTAGCACTTCTCCGGTTGCATTTTCTTACTCGTTATGAAATTAGCTTTACTGTGATATGCAACAAGTAACGGTTTTTTGAAATAATAAAAATTCCAAAAAAATTTATTTTTGAAAATTTGCAAATGCTCATTGTTCAAAATTTTCAAATAGCAACATATGTCAAGTGGCACACCATTTTATAGGTTTTTCAATTCCTAACAACTTTGTAATTTACACTTACTTCGTATCTCTTTTAGTTTTTGTGTAAATAACAAAAAACCTAATTTTCCTATATCAAATGCATGTTATTTGGGTTTGACATGGTTCAACACTAAATGAAATGAAGCCTTTAGTGTCAAACCCAAATAACATGCATTTGATATAGGAAAATTAGGGTTTTTGTTATTTACACAAAAACTAAAAGAGATACGAAGTAAGTGTAAATTACAAAGTTGTTAGGAATTGAAAAACCTATAAAATGATGTGCCACTTGACATATGTTGCTATTTGAAAATTTTGAACAATGAGCATTTGTAAATTTTCAAAAATAAATTTTTTTGGAATTTTTATTATTTCAAAAAAACGTTACTTGTTGCATATCACAGTAAAGCTAATTTCATAACGAGTAAGAAAATGCAACCTGAGAAGTGCTAAATGCATTGGTATAGGAAATACAGAGTATTAAAAAAATATAGATTTCTTTAAAAAAAACTGCCGCCATTTTGAAACGGAAAAAGATAACTAATTTTGGTTTTCGCCAAAATGTTTGTCTATCAAATACCTTTAAAATGATGTATAACATGACATATGTTTACATTTGAAAATTCCGAGATTCGAACTAGTGACCCTCAGTTTTTGGCACACCCTGTATTTGAAAAAAGTTAAAAATATTTTTACGTTATTCCTTGGGGTCGATTTAGTTGGAAATAATTTTATTTCATCCTTGTACGTTAAGCCGTTTTCCAGTAATCGATTTGAGACACCTCTCGAGGGACACCCTGTATATACGAACATCCTCTTTTATACTTATAGATTTACCAAGTGTAAATATATTATTAAAAGTGTTATTTGACATATTTTTGTACTTTCAGATATCGATTTACTTAAACATTCAGTTTTATAGGAGTACCGATATATACATCATAAAAAACAAGGTTTTTATGATCCACCAACATATTTGTTTCTGTTTCTGTTTATTTTTCAAAATAACTTTACAGTAGAAGTTGTGGCAAATGGGTTATTTCTGTTGAAAATGCCTGCCTTTTCTATTTATTTGTAATAGTCATACAGATGATATGAATGTTGTTTTTACTATCAGCTGTCTGTTTTGTTGTCCAATATTGTTCCTTGTCATGAAAACATTAATGAGAAATACATTTGATTATTTTATAGTTTAAATTCGTTTTTCGTTGTAGTTTTGCTTAGATTATCCCTAAACACCTCCACTTGGGAGAATAATTCAAGAGGTTATGGTCGCCAGCATCGTTTTATGTACATAACAGTGTTGGGAAATCTAGTCTACTACGTACACAGTAAGAACAATTTATACTGACGTATTTTTCTGTCTCAAGGGTATTATTTCTTTGGTATATCTTTCGATCGAGTTCGTCCAGCTCTACAAATGGAATACGTGAAAGGTATAAAACCATTGAAAGGAGCAGAAGATTGGCCGACGTGGAAAGATCGAGTGTTGGACGTTCTAGAGTTGTTCGACGCGGTTGATATCGTCGAGGGAAAGAGAGAAAAGCCTACCCTCTCTGAGCCTCCGACTAAAGCCGAAAAGGAAGAACTTCAGAAATTCAACAAATCCACGACTCAGGCAAAAATAGTTATTTCTCAGTGCGTTAGTGATGATCTACATCAACGTATTTCCAGAAGATTATCAGCTAAGGAAGCGTGGGACATTTTGATCGAGCAGTTTGATAACAAGGCAGAAGATCAGTTGTTTCGTCAGTGTTTGAATTTCTTCAGTATGGAATGGGATGATACCGAGGATGCCCCAACCGTGCTTTCAAGATTGAAGAATCAAAACCGCGAATTTGCAGCTGGCCTCAAAACGCGTAACATCCAAACAGTCGAAGATTTTCTTGAGCTCCTGTTTGTGTCAAAAGTGTTACACATTTTGCCGAAGCGTTTTGAATCGTTCAAGTCTAGCTACTTACTTATGAAGGCAAACGAGAGCAAGAAACTTGAAGATGTTTCATCTGCATTGATCCTTCATGAGCGTAATGTTGCTCCTACGTCAAAAGCTGGTGACATTCTTAGTGCCACAAACAGCGGTGGTCAGAAGAATAGGAAACCAAAAGGTGGCACTTTGTGCAAATACTGTTCGGGGAAAGGTCATTGGATTCGCCAGTGTTCTAAATGGAAAGCTGACGGCAAGCCTGCGTATCCAGCTCGAGCTAACGGCATTAGCACTAGTTCAAAAACGAGTGACACTGATAAGAAGAGAACGAAAGGCTCGCAAGTTAACGTGACCGACAACCGAAGTGCGCTGATTTCCATCAGCAGTGACATGAATATCATGACCACGAACGACCAGTGGTGGATCGACAATGGCGCTACGCGGCACATTACATCAAATCTGAGTTGGTTCACGGAGTACAAACCTTTTCCTGCAAACTCAAACGCAACAGTAAAGGTGGCGGGAAAGGAAGTTATAAAAGCTCTTGGCAGTGGAGTCGTTGAAGTAGCGAACTATGAAAATGGAAAACTGGAAACGTTCACACTCAACGATGTATGGTATGTTCCTGACGTTTCTCGGAACTTAGTGTCCATTCTCGCAGCTCATGATCGAAACCCTAATAGCAGGTTTGAATCGACTAATACCGAGTGTCGGTTCACTATTAACGAACAAACTGTATTCAAAGGTACTCGAAACTGTGGTGGAACTTTGTATCGTGCCTCATTTCACACAGTTCAACCATCTGAGGTTTGCGCTAATGCAGCAGAAGACAATCGCATTCTGCAGTTATATCATGAGCGCTGGGGTCACATGGATAAACGCTACGTCCGATCGAAGCTCGAATCTGAAATGGGTATCAAAGTGCCAGCCAACTACGAGATCTGCGAACCGTGTCAGTTCGGAAAGGCACACCGTCTACCATTTGGAACACGAGAACGCCCCTAGCCCCCGGTGAGTTGTTATCCGGTGATGTTTGCGGCCCGTTTGACCCATCCTTCGGAGGTCGCCGATACTTGATCGTCATAAAAGACCACTTTTCAAGGTACCGATACTGTTTTGTCGCAAGGGAAAAATCTGCTGTGAAGGAAGCGTTGCGTGAAGTGTTGTCTAAAGCACGCACAATTGGTCATCACGTCAAAGAGTTTCTTAGCGACAACGGTGGTGAGTTTGACAACGCTGAAGTTCGTCAAATCCTCAGAGAATATGGTGTTAACCAACGTCTGACAGCGCCGTATACACCCGAGCAAAATGGTGCTGTAGAGAGAGAGAACAGAACAATCGTCGAAATGGCCCGTATCTTCAAGTATGCCAATCCAAATGTGACATTTCCTGCAGCGATCTGGGCTGAACTTGTCATCACTGCTGGCTACGTTTTGAATCGTGTGGGAAAGTCAGCAGTTGCCAACAAATCACCTTTTGAGCTCTGGTTTGGTCAAAAGCCGAGGATCAAACATCTGCGAGTGGTCAGCTCAAAGTGCTACGTCCATGTTGCTGTGCAGAAGAGGCGAAAAATGTACAAGAAAGCTGTGGTTGGTTACCTGGTTGGATACGATGGCGAAGAACAATATCGAATCTACGTCCCAGAGAGAAGAGATATCGTAGTTTCTCGTGACGTCGTTTTTCAAGAAATCGTTGGAGACTGTGACAAGAAAGTTGAGTGGCCCATCAAGATTGAGAAAACCAATGACGTCGAAGAAGATTGGCAAGAAGTTGAAGAGACTATTAACGAGCCTAGTTCTCCAGTGAAGGGTAATAATGCGCCTATACCGACTGAAAACCCGTCAAGTAGCAGTGATAGTGAAGATGGAGAGTTATCCAACGATCCTGCAACTCGGCACTCGACTCGGGAAAGAAGGCAACCCGAGTGGCTAAACGATTACGTCTCGTCTAACTTTGCCGAAGTTCTTCTTGTTGACGATGAACCTAAGTCGTACACTGAAGCCATCAGTTCAGAAGATAGTGCTGAATGGAAAACAGCAATGGACAAAGAAATGGGGTCCATGCATAAACACGGTGCATGGGAATTAACCGAATAATGGGAGAATAATTCAAGAATTTCCAGGTATAGGTATTTTAGAAGAAGGTAACATGATATAAGGATACGGTAAGCCACAACAATGAACATGAATGCTTATAATTTAACAATCTAGTTTAATTTCTTTCAAACAAACACAAAACGGTAAAGAGGGAATTTGATCAAACAGTACCACAGCTGTCCTGTCAGTTGTACATGTCATCAAACACATCAAACTTGTCAATGTCAACCTTTATCAAGGTTTACTATTTCTTTTCACAATTTTCAATGTCATTGAGATTTGGATAAGGTAAGACTAGGTGGTAAAACTATCTGGTAAAATATAGCAATTGAAATAGATTTGGAGTAATGTTAAAAGTACAAACAATTTTTGCGTGCTTAAAAAAATCTTTCCCGATGAAGTTAACTTCCACTTACTTATGTTTCATCACAGTATTGCATTGTTCTTTTACATTTTTGTGATAAAAAACAGCTATTCTAATATTAAAAACTCCCTAGAGCTATAAGTGCAGTTGTACAAATCATAAGCTTAGAAGGCGGCAGACCTTAAAAGGATCAATTTCCAGAAAGTTGGATGCAATCAAACCTCTTTTAGAAAATAGCCACTCAATTGAGGGAATAGCAGGCACTTTTTATAATGATGCCATGTGCTTCTTGTCATTTTATTATAATATCTAATATCTTTTCTGATATTGATATGAGTGCCCAATCCAATAGTCAAATCAAAATTAAAAACAATTTGACACTTTAAATGCATTTACTGTGTTGTGTATGAATACAGTACAATTAAATATACCTTTCTCAAGTTATAATCAGACATTCATATATTAAAACGTGACAGGATTTTTTTTATTTCACGATTATGAATCAACCACTTGACAGATTTTCATGGTTTTTGTGTTGAATTAAAGATAATTTTGAGAACTAGGGAATGTCGAAGCCATCATTTTATTTTAGGGTTTCAGTTTTTTATAAATAAAGATTTAATTTTTTATACTTTGTGTAATGCTATTATCATTCATACGTTCATTTATTCGGTAAGTAGACGACAGATTATTCAAATATACAGGGGAATTATTAAATTATTATTCAGGGAATTATTCAGGGGGGGGGGGATTACTCAAATATATGGGAAATTCGCTAATAACAAACAAATAAGTAGGCCTACAGCAGCTGAGGTATTTTTAACATTAGATATATGGAAAGTTTCCTTTAGAAAGGAATTACGACCTTAAAGGGCAATTTATGAAATAATGGATGGTTTTGCGCAAGGTTTCTCGTCATGACGAACATTTTAAGAATATGGTTTAAGGGGGTGTGACTCGTAGTTTTCTCAAAAGTTCATAGGTACTTTGGGATTTATACATGGATAAAACTGTGTTTTGAAAGATATTTCTCAAAGCTTCATAAGTTGAAAGAAATGGAGGAAATGTTTAATTTATAATATAATGCATAACAATACAAGGGATAGTATTATTACCGTACTTTTATTCTTGTGTTTACGCCAGTACGGCATTTTTCCAATATTGTCTTAATCTGTAGGATATTTTTTAAGAAACCTTTTACAACAATCCAACCTTATCCTGTCCAATCCTTATCCTTTCACAAGTTAACATTTTTGTTGTTTTTAAATTTTGAGTCAATCCATACTAACAGACAATTTATGTTATTTATTAACATAATGTTTGAGTGTGTTTTGCCAGATGCTCGCAGCCTCTCTGGTCTTGGTCATAACATGGACCACTTCCCAGGTGTATGCAGGGTGTGAAACAACCACACCCATAGACACCCTGAACATCAAACAAGTGAGCTAATATTATGTAAATTATACTACACACTGTACTTGTTTGTAAAGTGTTGGTGCACATTTGCTCAGGACCATTGTTTAATTATAATTTTTCCTCAAATCTATATTCTATTTATTTTAAAAATCAAATTTGTTGGGACTTACTTAAATTAATTTGTCTGCATTATTGATGGTAAACATATCTTTCCTATCTGATGATGTAGTTCCAATAATGGTGGTGAGTGATTAGGTACCATTCTAGTAAATGCATGAAATAATGTTTCAATTTATGACATCATGATATTTTGGTTTATTACCTACTTTCAAATTTTAAGAATATTAAAGTAGTTATTACCTTTTTAGCGAATTTCCCTTTAGGGAAGTAGCTATTTATTGTTGCCTGCGTTCTTGAGTAGTTTAGTTTACTTTAAATATTATGCTTTGTACATTTTGCCAGCTTGTGTGGCATCTTCAGGGGTTCTTCTTATGTTATCACACTAAAACTAATAATATTATCTAATATATTTAACACACGTGTATTAGAGTTGGAACGATTGAGTAACGCCACTACGGACATACGGCAAAGTTATGTTGGCAGAAAAGGTCTTTCTTCCTCTGTTTCATTTTTTGAATGTTGGAATTTTGTGGTGTTCAACAGCTGCGGGTACGGGATTTCCAGTGTTATGGTCGGGCGGATGCTTTTATCGTTGTGGTATTGCCAGTTTGTTGCTGTTCTTCCAGTTATAAATCTTAAGGGTTGGGATTGGTAATATTTTCAAACTATTATATTTTTTGTATACTATGAAATAGCTGATTACAAAAATATCATGAGGACTCAAAAGTATTGCAACTTAAATAGATTGGTTTTAAACAGGTGGAATAAACTTACATACAACATACTTTCTTTACACTTCTCAATGGTGTAAATCGAATGTGTGTGGATTGAAATGATTGTGAGAGCTAAGGTTGGTTCATTTGAGAAAGATATTTGTAAAGCACGGATCGAGTAGTAAGGTACAGAGAAAATATTCAATGGTACATTTAAGTAGTTTTTACACTAGTTCTGGTGTCTAGGGTAATCTCTAGTCCCGATGTCCATAACCGCCCTCCTCGCCCTCATGTACTAAAACGCTCACGGTGGAGGAAGACTCTGTGTCCTGTGGGGTAGGAATTTCTGCTCAGTGCTCGTCACTTGGGCTCTTCCTTGCTCATCACAAGTATATTTGTTATTGGTAAAACATACTAGTTAAAAGCGCACAGTAGTTCCATAAGCGTGTTTCCTCTGTACCTTACTTCTCTGAGGTTAAAGTCATGTCAAAGCTGACAAAGTTGGATACGAACATGAACCTTTATTAATCATGTTTTTACATTATCCTATTAATTGAGCAGTAAGCACAGTATTGTTCTGTGTTCAGCTGGAAGGCAAGTGGTACCGTCTGCTCAGTTTTGGGACTTTCACAATGCACAGGCTGAGCCGCTGTCATGAGACCAAGATCACAGCCAACAGTGATGGCAAGGGATTCACCATGGACAATGATCGTATAGCTAGGCTGTAGGTATCACATTATTGCTCAGAGTATTTACCTTGAAAAAAAAGAAAACACAAAGTTCTTACAGACACAGCAAGTATTATATACTTTTCTACTTTCCCATTTCTAGCAACTTTGCAATAAATCAAGTAAATTTAAAATATCTTAAATTATAAGGAAAATAGGCTAACGTTTTTACATCCACATTTACACGAGGCCAGTGGGTAGGCTGGATACCTCAGAGAATGTCTCAGGTAACTTGAAAATGTGAAAATGTGAGGTTGGCCTCTTGTAAATGTGGCTTACCCACCAAAAATGTACTCTGTACTCTGTAAACGTGGCTTTAAAAAAAAAAAAAATATATATATGTTGGCGGCCTCTTTTAACCTTGCATTTGCCCGTCCACATAGACTACAGATCTGTGCGTGGAACGTATCCAGCAAAGCAAGGGGTGAGCCGGTACAGTACAAAGGTGAACTGTACTGATAAAAGTTAGTCAGGATCCGAACCCACGACACTTCTGCCTTGGGCCCGAAGTCCGCGTGGCTACCGACTGAGCCACCGACTCACCTACTCACCAATTAAGCTTATTGCTTGGCTTTATTGCTGTGTTGGCTGGTTCTGTCCCTTCTTTTAAACTGCACTATATGAGGCCAGTGGGTAGGCAGGTTACCTGCCTCAGGTAACTTGAAATACTAAAGATAACATAGCCGTAGCACTATAAATAAAAAAATTCCAATGTGTTTGTAAACACAAAATTTTGAACATTTCAAGGCCCATACTATAGGATGCTAAATGCGCCGTGTAAAATACACTGCACTATTTTTCGTTTTGGATGACAATGCAAGTCAATTGTAGCGACTACACGAGCAAACTCTACGCAGCGCGACGCAGATAGCGCAGCGCAATGCTAGTGGCCGGACTGTACGGACGCTATATACTTTGCGCGCAGACTTGAGCAGTGAGTGAGTAATAATCTGAACCAATTATGCGCCGAACTTTAGCATTAACGCAACGCAATAACGCGACTTTTAGCGTCTGTATAGTATGGGCCTAAGACATTTCAAATTTGGCCATTATAATATGTCAACAGTTTTTGTTAACATTTATTCCAGTGGTGTCATCGGAATACTGAACGACAGTGACAAGCACAATAAAGCTCAAGTGATTAATGACATTTTAAATATTGCACTTCATGGTTGTAGAGGGTTTATCACAGTATCATAGCTATAACCAGACAATATTTTGTAGGATAAACACTCACTATACGTCCACCTGGAGTGTGAAGACCAAGAGTGACAAACCTAGTGGAGACCTCACCTTCAAGTCCTCAATGCCAAGTAAGACTAACAGCTTATGAGGTTTTTACTACTTGTAAAATGTCAACATTCTAACCAAGTATACAGTATATAACTTTTAGAACACAAGATTAGAAGAAGCTTTTTGGTTAAAAGATTTTTTTTATTGATACTTACTTCTGCGGCTCTACAGACCTTGGTGGCATGTGGCTTACACTACAATTCACCTCCAATCGCCTCGATTTTGCGCCATCTCTCTCAAATTGCTCACTCTCAACGTCCTCAGGTCATCATCCACTTCATTAAGCCATCTTCTTCTCGGCCTACCCTTCTCCTAGTCCCCGTTTGATGTTCTGGCACAATAGTTCTTTGGACTGTCTTCCTTGAGGCATTCTCTCCACATGGCTTAACCAACCGATCCTTCTTACTTTGATGAAGAGCACAATATCCCCCCCCTTGCAAAATGTGATTTACGTACTTCTATATTCTTCAATACTCTCAATCTATCCTCTTCCTTCACCGCTCTATGTGTTCTTCTTATTATTTTCCTTTCTAACACTCTCAATGCCTTTGTGTTCACTGCGGATTGGGACCAGGTTTCTGCACCGTACGTAACAACAGGCATAATGAGAGTCTTGTACAGCTTTATCTTTGTCTTGCGGGTCATTAGCTGGGATTTGAAGATACCAAGGTTAGCAGAATATTCTCTGTTACCAGCCATGATTCGGTTTGTGATTTCATGCGCAACAGTGTTTTGCTATTCAGAGCTGCCCCAAGGTAAACAAACCTATCCACAACTTTAAAACAATAGTTGCCTACATCCAAGGATTCTCCTTCTGGCTTCCGCTCAGACATTTTTATGTAGTGTGTATTTTGATAATTTATTTCCAGACCCATGATTAGCCTCCTCTTCAATTTAGTCTGAAACATTTCTTTTAGGTCTTCAGATCGTCTAGCAACAAGCCCTATGTCATCAGCATAGGCATGCGCTTGTATCATCCTACGAGTGATGTTCCTTCTCAGGTCTAGTCTAAGCATAGCACTATGCGAGGCCAAATTGAAAAGCAGAGCTGATAGCGCATCACCATGCCTGATACCTCTTGAAATCCTGAACGTTTTACTTTGTTTACCACACACAGCTACTAATAACCTATAAGTGTGTTCTAGTGTAACTTTTGTGAGCCGCGCCAGCTTCCACTCAAGGGCATCAAGTAGTTTTCTCTTGTCTAAACTGTCAAACGTCTGTTTAAAGTCAATGATAGCAACATGTGCAAACAATTGCTTATTCATAAGTCTTTTCCATAGTCTGGCGCATGTTAAATATTTGATCAATAGTTCCTCTTCCTGGCCGGAACATACATTGGTACTCCCCGAGTCTTTATCTGGGAAGGGGCCAAGTCGCATGACCAAAATAGCAGAGAATATCTTGTACAACGAAGTGATACCATGAAAGTTACTGCATACTAGTGTGTCATTTTTTTGTATACAGGAGTAATTACTCCATTGTCCCAGTTGCTGGAAAGAGATTCCTGCCTCCATATAATTAATATAAGTCTGCGTAAACAGCACGCCACTTCATAACCTCCATGCCTCCAAAGCTCAGCACTAATCTCATCTTCTCCTGGTGTTCTGTGGTTCTTCTGCTTCATAATACATAACTTGACCTCTTCTAAAGGGGGCTCTTCAATCTAAGAGTAAGTATTTTTTATTGTTCTTTGTCAAATCAGTTCTTTTGTTCATGGTCAAATATTATTTTTATGTATGTATAATCATTTATTGATTTCATTCATGTATGTTTACAGTTATCGGATCCTTTGTGACAATGCCCCTAAAAGTTCTGGGTACGGACTACAAAAACTATTTAATACTGCACGTCTGCCGAGAGTTTGCATACTTCTTTAGATACAGTACGTAAATCAACCTTGTTTACATATGATTAGATAAGAGGAAATTATGAATTTTGAAGAAGGTTGAATAAATTTGCATTCACAACTGCAGGGCCGGTTTTAGACATTTTTCTAGCGTAAGAAAACAACATACTAGCTCCCCCTAAAAACTTATAGGTATGGTAGTAAGGATTATCTCTGAATAAATAAAAAAAATACGAGTAAATATAAATGCTTAAAAACGTCTGAAACGTGTGAACGTCTGCCGAACGAGTGCAAATAAATAATAAATAAAGTAGTATTATGGTATTCGCAAGAGTATCTTTTCCCTATTATCCGATTTACCTAACTCCTTACTACTAGAGTCCTACAATGTGGCGATGTAAACCAACTTAAACCTCTAGCATTGAATATATAACTCTATATATGAAGCGAAACCTTATGGACATATAGGGAATACGTGAAAGAGATTAATCTAGGTGCCCTACCAATACTTTTGCTGGCTCGTGTCGTGAGGGTTGGAGATAGGGATGAGTCTGATATTCTTGATTCCGATTCTCAATACCACCGATACTTGGACATCGAAAAAGTCGATGCTGATACCGGTACTCGGTACACCTGCAAAAATTGTGCAATCGGAATGCCACGGTCGAGCATGACAACGTTAACGTTTTCGTGACGGAGATGCCACAACATGACTGTGGGAGTTGTTCATGGGTTTTCTGTGATCTGGGAACATGATGATAATGTTTTCGTTACCACGAAAAATTATCATAATTTTTCTGTGATCGCAGCAGCAGATCATGATTTCTAGATGACCAGTATTTTGTCGCAATCGCGAGAGACAATGATGATACGGCCGTAGGAGATGTTCATAGTATCATATATTCAATACCTCTATAGTCTTCTTATTTAATACTGAAGATTGGAGAGCGCTTAGACACCCATTTTGCTTGGCACCCTTCGTGAGCGTATGCTTTGCTTACCCCTTAAACCGGCCCTGCACAACTGACCTTGTTTTCCAAATTATAAAAAAAAAAACTACGACTGTTATACCAGCTAATCATTGATAGATTAACATTGATCAGCTGATTATTATTTTATTATTATTGTTTTTGTTTTTATTTTACAGTTTAGTTTTTTCTATTTACATATTCAATAAAATGATTTCTTTAAATCGGTTAGAATCTGTTCTTTTACTAAAACTCAACAATAACAATATAAGGTAAATGCACCAGTAGCTGACAGTGCTCCAGAAGCTGACAGTTTGAGTTTCTTAACATTATAATGTGGCCTCTTAAAAATATTTACACATGATTGCATTGTTAGAAGAACATATGTTTATTCTTGATTTGTTTACAAAAAAAATCATTTAAATTTAGCCCATACTTGCGGAATGGTGGTGGTTTGAAAGCGACCCTGTCCGTACACATCACATTTAGTCGATTCCCTTAATGAAATTGTTAAGAAAGTTAGTTTGGTTTTTTGTCATTTCGCTAAATTTCTTAAATAGTATTAATGATTAGGCTCATTATTTTTATCAATTATACCTTTGTTGACAATTTCATGAAAAAATTGGGGCGTTAGGGCTTTTGGATTTAAAATTATATCAATGTCAGGCTTTGGTACACAAAAGCCATACAAGTTCCACTAGCTGACAGGGGATATTTGCTACTTGCACAATATTAAATTGGTTTCACCCATCGAAATTTACATGCTATTTATAATTTATGTGATCTCACATTTTTATAAAATGATTTTAATTTTTTAATTTATAAGCCAAATTATCTTAAAAAATGTATATTTTTTAAAAATATATATATAATATATACAGGGTGACAAACAAGTCTGGAAACGGTTTAATATCTTTTTAAATAAATCCGTTAGAAAATTCAAACCTTTCACATCAACTTACATGTATGAAAACTACTTTTTCCAAGCATTATCATTTTTTTACCTCTACCAGGGGACGGCCCACGAGGAGTAGGTACATAATCTTTAATGTAAGCATATGTTGATATGCACATCATTTTAAAGGTCTGGTCAAGTGGAGTTCATTGCCGGAAACTGCGTCAAAAAAGGTTCATCCGTTACAAAATGGCGGCTGTCCAAAGTTCTTGTGGAATATACCCGCACAGGCCTTAGTATTGGTAAATACTCGTATTAAACATTAGCTTGAGAGCTGAAACTGTATTTTAAAGTCAACTAGCTCATAGATTAATATTATAAAATCTTCAAAACAAATTTAACCGAGTTTCAGATTTCCCGGCTAATGTTGAATATGAGTATTTACCAATACTAAGGCCTCTGCAGGTATATTCCGCAAGAACTTTGGACAGCCGCCATTTTGTAACGGATGAACCTTTTTTGACGCGGTTTCCGGCAATGAACTCCACTGGACCAGACCTTTAAAATGGTGTGCATATCAACCTATGCTTACATTAAAGATTATGTACCTACTCCTCATGGGTCATCCCCTGGTAGAGGTCAAAAAATGGTAATGCTTGCAAAAAGTAGTTATCATACATATAAGTTGATGTGAAAAAGTTTGAATTTTCAAACGAATTTAGTTAAAAAGATATCAAGCCGTTTCCAGACTTTTTTGTCACCCTGTATATATTTTAATGTAAATATCATTTATTTTAAAATATGTAAAATAAATTTTCTTAATAACGTTTTATGTGATTTTATAATTTAATTATTAAGTTAGATTTTATTCGTCTTATAAATTATAAAACCTTTAGGTTTAGCAGCTAGTACACTTAAGTTCCAGTGTCAGCTACTGGGACAACTGACAGTCAGCTACTGGTACAAGCACTTTTTTCACTGTCAGCCACTGGAACACGTACAAAGGTTGAATTAAGTTTAAAAATGTTATAAAATATATTTAAAAAACCCTTTTTGTATGACAAATTTGAAAACTACACTAAATTTAGAATCACATAAAATCCGTAATATCTCTTTAGTTCCTATTTATTCAAAACCACGGATTATTAAGTGCGTATAGTTTCTTATACTGTCAGCTACTGGTGCGTTTACCTTAGACTGTGAAAGTCATAAACTTAAAAGTTGGCTACAGCTGGTCTATGAAAATTAGACCTCTAGGACTACATCCGTAGCAAACGTCAATGACAGTGTATATAAACGTAATAATATGATCTGTCAGATATCACAATTACATGTTGTAATATTCTGTAACTCTTTATCTTCATTGTACAGTTTTGTGTTGCAGGTGCCGGTTATGTTCTTACAAGAAAGAGGAATTATGAAGCAAAAGAGCTTGAAAGCATTTATTCCTCTATTGATGAAATTCTGAAGAAAAATGGCCTTAATCGTAGTCAATTCACGTTGACAAATCAAACTGACTGTGAAGCAAAATCATTGACTGATTTAAGTCTAACACAGACCAGCAGCGCTGCAGAGGGGACAAAAATATCGGACACTTCAGGAACTGTCGTTAATTTTTAATAAATTATGTTTGAAAAATGAATTAGCTTAATGGCTAAAATAGATAAGAAAAAATCTATCCATCCATCCATCTATATATATATCTATACTATTATAAATAAAGAAGAGGTGGTGTCTGTGTGTTTGTATGAGCTAATCTCAAAAACTACTGAACCTACTGGGCTCAAATTGTACACAAATGAAGCTACAGCTCCGAGGATACATATAGAACTATTCCCGCTTCGATATTGTCCTAGGGCTCTGCCCCGTGGGCTTTCAAAAATTTGAGGTGAGAGATTTAAAAGTAAATATTAATTTATGGTATCCATGGTAACAAAAAACAAACCTGCAAAGTTTAAAAATGTAAACAAGCAGAACTAACTGTCAAATGAATTTTGATTTCACAATTCCACACAGCTGCTTCAAACATATTAAATACTGCACGAATATTAGAACAGAGAGGGTAAGGATAATAAATTTTAAATAATGATGTCACTAGCCTGAATGTAAACATTATTTAACATTACTTAAATGGAGCTGTCAAACCATATGTTAATGTAATTTCTTTAGTTTATGATTCTTTCAGTTACTTCATTTGTTTATGTTTATGATCTATTATTCTGAGTTTGTACTAATATTTGTGAAATGCTGTAATAATATTTTACAGGGAACAATTCGTTGTAAAATAAATCATTCATGGATATAAGAAATAATTAAGATTCTATAATAATTGCCAGGCCATTATCCTGAGTTTTATGAGGTTTATTTTTTTTATTTATTTCTGTGTAAACAGCAATATAATCCCCCTGCCGCAGCAAGTCTATGGACTGAGTGAATTTCCATTTTCCTGATTATAATTTCACTAAAATATTGTTGTATAAAATTACCCTATTTTCCATATTTATTTATATTTTCAATTTTTTTCTATTTTTCGGTTTGTAACTGTTGTGTTGGTTTTTTTGTTTAGAGTGCAAACCATTAAACACGTTCCTTTACTGTACCTTAAAATCTATCATTGGTTTTGTATCGTAGGTAGCCTAAATAAGTATGAACGGTATTAGTTAACCAAAACGTACTATTATCGAGTTAAGTTATACAGTTATATTTTGTTTCTGAATTAAATGGTAGGAGTGATACCATTTGGTATTTTCAAAGAACCAAAATTATCTCTTTTGCATGTGACAAATACACTTAAATAAATACTAAACCGATAAGGTTGAAATTTGGTGTGATGATAGCTGACATTCCCGATTAATATATAGACATATTCTTACCTCAAAAACACTTTTAGGATCGGCCCCAGTAGCTCTGGCTCTGGATTTTCTCATGTTAGCCTTATGAGTATTCATATTAAGGGAATAAAAGAATTTTGTCAGCCGTTTCAACTGTACAAGTTGGTTCTATGATATTAAATAGCATTAAAAGTAAGGCTTACCAACAAGGTGCAGCACTATTATGTTTTTTGCATTTATTACAACAGCTAATTTGAACCAACTAACAACAAAAAGTTGTGGTACACAATGAAAGCTTTAATTTTTCTATGGTTTAGGTGCAGTTGTAGAAAATTAGGGCTATGGTAGATGTGTGCTACACCATAGGATTCCGTATAAATTTAAAGACCAAATTTCCTTAAACCGTGTCCTCTCCCGTAACTGCAATAAGCATTTTATACTTCTATGCCAACCCCGTACGAAGGACGGGTACTCTGCTAGTAATTTAAATAAAGTAAACTTTTGTATTAGTCAAGCTCGTGTATTTCAAGTCGGCGCGGCTCTATAACTGCTTATATATAACTGCAAGGGGATGATGAAACCGCCCCGATATTTTGGGTAAGTTTTAAATGCTGAAACTGCCCCGCTCATTACAGAGCATCAAGAAGGGTCACCTCGCCATACCAGAAATGCTGAAATTGACCCGAGCGCCCGGCCAGGTAGCCGCTACGGGTCTGGGGGAAAGGGAATTGTTGTTGTCCCTGCGTTCTGTCAGTGGCTGCAGTCTTCTAATAACTACCACAAAATATCAGGACTTACTAGCTTATTTTAGGTTAGGTATTGGTACAGAAACAAAAAGAGGGAATTATTGTTGTTTATGTGTTCTGTCAGTGACTGAAGTCTTCTAATAACTACCACCAATATCAGGAATTTCTAGCTTTTTTAAGGTTAGGTTAGGTTGGGTTAGGTTAGGTTAGGTTAGGTATTGGTACAGAAACAATTGTGGCTTGGTAGGAAAAACAGTCGACGGCAGCTTTAGAAGACTGCAGTCACAGATAGGGCACAGGAACAAAATAATTCCCTTTTGTCCCCAGTCCTGTAGCGACTACCTGGCCGGGCGCTCGCGGCAATTTCAGCATTTCTAGTCTTGCGAGGCGACCCTTGCTAATCCTTTTTAATGAGCGGGGCAGTTTCATCGTTTCAAAAGTACCCAAAACGTCGGGGCAGTTTCAGTACGCCCAACTGCAAATATGATTAAAGTAAAATATGGTGTGTGTATTTTTAAAATCAATAAATTGTAGCTGGCTAACATATATATATATATATAAATAACAGACTGAATTGTTTTGTTTGTATATCAAAGGAAGTATTTTCTTGTATATTATGTTTACTTCAGAATGAATGCATTATGAAAATAACACACACAAATGTTCTATATGAATAGGAAAATAATTTATTTTAAAAATGTTAGGGAAAAGAAGCTAGTTTAATATTAAAACGTTACTTTTCCAAGTTAGAAACATTTAAATGCATTATAATATTTTTAAAGATACTCGTTAATACCACTCTAATGCCGATCTTTGGTTACGGTAATAAAATAACACCCAAGGCATAACTATGAAAAAGACATGCAGATTAACACCTTTAGTTATAGATAGTCACCTGCAATATGGACATCCTCTTTCAATTTTGTATCAAAAATCATCATAGAGCCGCTCCTACTTAAAATACGTGAGCTTGACTAATACAAAAGTTTTACTTTATTGAAATTATTTCATTCTTTTTAGAGCGTTTGAAGTAGCTTGTATTTTTTTACAAAAATAAATTATTTATTTTCACAGTCACAGTTGTTGTTTTCAAATCATTGAATTGGGAAAGAATTATTTTAGAGTTAATTAACTGCATGCATGACAGTGTTGCCAATCTTAACAGTGAAATGTTATTTAGGTTATAAATGTGATATAATAGAATTTGATTTAATAACATGTTTTTAATATTGAAAATTAATTGTAATTTATAATAATAATAATAAATTGTAAACATAATCATTGGTAATGAATTTTGACTGACTTGTTTGGAATAATTGTAATAAGATTGAAATAATGAAAAATACCCCCGCCGCAGCAAACCTGCCGTCTAAGCGAATTTCCATTTGGCTGAATTGATTTTCAATTGATTTATTTAAATAACATTAGGTTTAACGAGTACCTAGGTTTGCTGCTACAAGGAAACTAATAAAGTACGTGTTTTAAGTAAAATAAGTATTGCTTAGTATAAAATGAATATATTTGCCAAGTTTTATCAAAATATATCCATAAACAAGCAAACTACAACATTTTACAATATTCTCCATAAGAATAACATGGGAATTTTAAATTTACCATTTTTTTTAGTTTTCTCCGTAACCAATAACTGTACAAAAACACTTTGATATACTGAATTGTTTGTTTTTTAAAGCTCTTTAAGAAGGTTTAGAGAAAAATTGTTAAATTTTGTGTATTGAGGGTCAAAAGTGAGAAAAACCAATTTTTACCCCATAAAACCCCCCATAAAACCCTGTTCCCATGATCCGATCATGCTGGATCGCGAACTCATTCAAGTTTATCCCGCCTTACACCTTCAAACCAAATTTCATCAAAATCGGATAAAAATTACTCAAGTTATCGTGTTCACGGACACATATATATATAAATCTATATATATATATATATATATATATATACATATATAAACATTTGAACGAATGGTGTTTTTAGCCTCTGGGGACACCAAAATGAAAAAGTAAATCGGTCCCGGGCCTAAGTCTTACCATGAGACCTACGGTAATAGCTACTTCCCTATAGGGAAATTCGCTAATAATAAATACTTAACAAATACTTAAAATATCTTTAACTGCTGCAGAATAGAAGAAACAACCGACACTTAAAACTTAGTGTCTCACTTGAAATAATAGCACTCTACAGCAACATGAGTAAAACACTTCAATCTAGTTAATCAATTAATTGTAAGTCCCAGTGTCCCAGATTCGGAAATGATCAGTATGTCATCTTGGAATGAACCTTAGACCAGACGTGGTCAAGTTCGCTTCTATTCATCAAGCTCAGTATTCTCATTGAAGTTTTGTATTAAATTCTTATTGTATTTTCCTTGCAGTATAATTCGTTTTATCACAGAAAAAATAGTGATTTTCAAATAACATGGTGAAGATTCTTTCTTCATATTATTTTATGAAATATCATTAGAAAACACTGAATTATTTTTAAAAAATTACTTAAAGTTGGATAATGGGTTAGTTGAGAAAATAACAAAAATAACAACAACAAAAATAACAAAGAATAAGAATTTCATGTGTAATTCTCCAAGGTGACTAAGTGGTACGCAAATAGCTATTGTCTTGTTGGGTGGTATACATAAATAAAAAATATTGGGAAACACTGCATTAGAGGACAACAACATGTAAAATGTATCATTAAAAGAGTATATTCACCAGGGTAGTTTTTGAGTATCATCTTCTCTTTCATGATTTTATCTTAAATCATAACTGTTTATTTAAGTCAATAAAAAATATACAATTAGTAATGGCTAGTTTATTGAATCCCTAATCACCCTTCCTGTAACTGAGAGCTAAACCCTAAAGAGATTATACCTACATATTTACAAACACTTATGAACCAGGGCCATCAATGGTTCATAGTGAGAGCTATTTCCAACTATTTATAAAGTTGTAAATACAGTCAAAAAATTATGTTAATGTTTTTACGCCACACTACATTATTTTGACGAACTTCCCACGCAAGGATTTAGTCCAGAAAACAGCTGTTTGCCGCCAGTTTAATCAAATGGGGTTTCATTGCGTACTACTGTACTGCAATGAGTTTTGCCGGACACCAATCAGCTGATTATACTGTATTTAGGTGGCAGTGAGAGGTTATAAACAAAAACATAGAGGTTATCACTAGTGATTTTTAGTCCTTTAGTTGGTGGAAAAATATAAGGATTTGTACGGATTTAGTAGTATGGCGTAAACTATCGTACGTAACTCGTCCAAAATGTGTGTACCGGACTCGTATGGTAATCCCGTACTCGACTTCGTCTCGCACGGGAACGACCATACTCGTCCGGTAAACACCTATTTTCAGGACTAGTAACGTAATATACTAATTACCTACGACCGTTTTTTTAAGTAGCCATTTCAGTTCAGTTCTTAGAATTGAAAAGTTTCACTTAACCGCAGCTGTTTACTTTCATAACAGCATAGTTTTTCACATAACAACACGGGTAACGGACCAATGAGGTTCAAGGATTGAGAGAAAAGAAGTAAAATTTTAATGCTTCGAACGTCAACTAATCAGCTGATCAGTCAAAAATTTTAATTGTTGATCCGACTTGTTCTGGTTGATACTCGCGTATTCTTAACCTATTGGTGGATGTTAAAGGAATGTAGATTAAGCTGATTTAAAAATGTCAGTTAGTGAAAGTGACGAATGACTGAAGTTGACGAGATGGAAATGAGAGCACAAACTGTTTGTGCTAATCTTATGCCACCAAAATCGAAACAAAATAAGGTTAAATTGATAAATGAAAATGTACTTCTGGTTTGTTTTGAGAACCTCTTAACCACCTTTTCACCCAACTCGTTGTGGACCACATATTCGATGCTGAGATCTGACTGTAAATTAACTGTTTCACTACATTGTTCAGTTGTAAAAAATGCAATATTTCCCTAATTGTGCCTGATACAGTATTTATGGTAAGAATGCTGCTAGTAGAACCTATTCCCTGAAAAATAACGCATTATTTAACGAAGTTTTACAAACACGTAATTACATGAAATCATCTGATAATACAAAAAGTCGATGCATCACTTTCAGTGGCAATGACAATAAACGAAAACGTAACCTCTCTAAGAAGTTATGAGTAGTGATTGTTAGTTATTAAAAACCAGATTGTTAGTAATAAAAAAAAAAAACTTGTAGGTAAAGTAGTGTACGCAACTCGCGTTAATAGTCTTTACGACACTCGTAGAAGTTTTTAAGGCACTCGCCAAGGCTCGTGTCTTAAATTTTCTACTCGTGTCGTGAAGACTAACTTAACGCAACCGTTGCGAAAACTACTAGTACAGAACTCTAATTCTTCATAAATTTAATTTATTATCATTCTGCTTTAGTGGTACGGTAACACATAGTTTTGAATAAAATATTTTTATGTTCCAAAACAGCTAATACCGCTAACTATAGTCTAATTCAGCCTTTAAGTGCATTTGCAAAATTATTTAAATTCACTCTTTTTAGTAAGAAATACTTTACAGTAACTATAATATTAAGCCATTATCTTGTGATAAGGGTTGATTTTATTCCTATTATTGACGATAATTGTTTTTAATTTATTATAATTGAAACTTTAGCCTTATAGGGCTGTTTTCCATTGTTGTCAATCTTAGCTGTTTCTTTGCAATATACAGTAAGTTTAATTTTGAAGGATGACAGAAGATTTCATTAGTTTTATAATTTCACAACTTATTCATTCATCAACTTATTCACAACAAATAGTCATTGGAATATTTTTCAAAAGTTCTTATTTCAAATCAGTTAGGTCAGGAATAATATTTGAACTCTTTTGTTGTCTCCTAATAAAGCGTTTTATAATATTAGAGAACAAAAAAACGATTTATAGGAGTTATTACAAAGCTACTGTTATATGATGAAAAAATAACTCTATACATACAAGTATTTTTCTGTTGGAGACAAAACTCAATTTCACGATAATTGTCAAGCCCCGAGATAAAATCCCTTCAAAACAGAACGACTTTCAACTACTATCATTGAATATTAGAGATAATACACTCGTACTTACTACGTCAATGCTACTATACTATTTTTGGCCACTGTCACAATAACCCTTAGTACTAAGCAAGCAAATGTGATATTGATGGAGGAAAATTCTACATGAAAAAGTTCTATGAACACATTTTTATATAATACATTCAATAATACCTTATTGTGTAATTTAGCAGACAATTTAGAGGTCCCCCGTCCAAAATACTTTTGGGAACCCTATATAAGTGTATAAATATAGCTTAGAACTTTTCATTGTAGACTTTTTAATATCAAAACTAAATCTCATTTTCTGACTATAACATTGAAGTTTATGATGTCATAAAAATTGAACTTGAAGGCAAGTATGTTTACACCTACGACCAATAGGAATTTTTATTACCAATGGTGTCTGAGCATCTTACACAAAGCTGTTTTTCAAGATGCTTTACTGTTTTTAAGAGGCTTGTTTTTCGGGTAGCCAGTGACGGTCATTCGTTTATTAGGAAGACAACAACAAATACACCATCTATAATGTTTAGAAACTTCCACCTTTTACAAACCAAAACTGTCATTTTTACAAACCAAAACTTAATTTTTTACAAACTGTTCACATAGACTTACTTTTCGAAGCTAAAGACTTTCGACCAAGAAGTCTACCACACTTGTCCCTGCCACTGTTTTAACTCACAGTGTTTCTTTCACAGAGTTTTCGTTTTACATACAAACGCAGGATTCCTAATTGTTATGAATCTTCAATACCACAGAAAAAACTAACAAAACCTGTATCACTGTAACTTTAATGGCTGGGGAGCTGCCAAAGTTGCCGTTTGCTTAAAATATTTGATATATGTCTGTAAGCATAATAACTCTTAAAAACCATCAACAACAACTTTGTACAAACTAAATAAGAAAAAAAGTTTGCTAAACTGCACAAATTGGCTTTGCAAAAGGGGCGCAAGTTATCTACCCAAAATTCATGTTTTGAATGTTGACATTCATTTGTGTAAAAAAGAAGCAATGCTACATTTAAATTCTATGCCTTTCAGTGAAATAGTGGTATTATTGAGTCGATTTTGCACTCGTCAACCTCATGTTGTTTGTGTCAGCTTGTTGTCATTGTACCATGTGTGCTATCATGCCAGCATGTTTGATGTGTTTTTGGTTGACAGGGTTTCTTCAAGGGTATAAAACATATTCAACTTTTCATTGTGACATATTTGATAAAGGTAAGAGGATACATCATGTTGTCCCTGTAGATATTAATTTTATTTAACTGATTCTCAGACACTCTAATGGTTCACTTATGATTTTACTTTAAATTTACACTGAATCAAACCACTCGTAACTTTATAGGCCTACTTTAGACTTTGAAATAAGATTGATTTACAATATTATCTTACTGTCAATACCGTAATGAGTATAAGCATACCTAGGTATTACTTTTCTTAGTACAGTATACTTATATAGATTATTTTTTGGTTCATAATTGTATTAAGAAAAAGAAAACGAATCCTGAATGAGAAAGGCTTTTCTCAAATTATTCTGTTATGTCGTTATAATGTCAAGCTAACCATTCTTCTAGTTTATTAGTTTACTATTATTGTTACATCGTTGTTGCTGTACCATCATATTTTACTCAGATGATTGGTGTCGTGGCAGTGCTAGTTGCTTCCCTATGTGGTTCCAATGCTTTGAAACTTTCTGGAGACTGCTTGGCTACAACTGCTGTAGAAACTCTAGAACTGAATTCTGTAAGTGTAATAGTAACACATTATTTAAAAATATTGAGCAAGCTTTTGGTACTTTGGCATTATACCAACCACAACTAATATATAACCTATCCTAACCTAAGGGTGGTTAGGTTAGTTTAGGAAGATTTTGTCATTTAAACTATCTAGCTGGCCTGACAGATGTCGTCTTGTCCTAATGTGGTTTTATGTCAATGCTCGTTCATTTTTAAGATGAGCTCGTTCGCATGGCTCAATCACGTCCTGGTTGAAGTTCGTTCGCTACGCTCACTCACCTTTAGGTTGGAGCTCGTTCGCTGCGCTCACTTGCCTTCAGGTTAGCTCGTTCGCTACACTAACTCACCTCCAGGCTGATGATGTTCATTCGCTACGCTCACACACCTTTTGGTTGCAAATTAGTTGTTGTCATAAATTGGAAAAAAATAATAGTATTGCACCCTGTTGGTAAACCTATTAACTTTTTAATGCTATTGAACATCACAGAATCAAATTGTTTAGTTGAACCAGCTGTTAAGAATCTTTAATTCCATTTAAATATGAGTACTCATAAGGTTAACATGGGAAACTCCAGAGCCACTCGGGCGAAGCCCTTTTGACGGATCTGCACCAAACTTCACACAAACCAACTTTGAGTAATGCTTAATAATACCTGAAAGTTTCATTACAATCTGTCGAGCGGTTTCGGAGTCCATAAAGGACAAACAAACATACATACATACAAACAAACATACATTGGATATAAGATTAAAATCTTATTTGAAAATAAAATGTATCTGTGTGGTCTGTATAGTACCAAAGTATCCAAGCTTTACTCAACACAGAAAAAAAGTGTTCAAAATGTAGAACATATGTGATGTTTGTTAGAATGTCATTCCATCATTCTGTTTCATTGTTTTGTACTTGCTGTTACCCGTCACAGCTTTCTGTAATTTCTCTTAGTACTTAATAGGTTATAAAACTATTATTTGTATGCTTTGATTACGTACGCTCTCTTCGAAGTCACAAAGGAAAACATTATCAGCATGACTCTACAAACTTTCTGTATTTCAAATTTGGCATAATTTATTTATATCTTTTTTAGTTCAAAGTATCTATATATTAATAGGCAAGCATGTTTCTTTAAAACCTTTTTTCTCAGCTCGTGTGTATCGTAGGGAAAATCTACGCATACCGTTAGAAAGCTATTTTCCTGTAGGTGTGCAGAATCCCTTTATAAATTAAAATAGGCTCAAAAATAAGCACAAAAAATGAATTTGAAATTTTAAAAAATTAACATGGGTCATATGGGTTGCTATGGTGATGACAAAATAACAACAAAATATAAACAGAAAATCAAAACAAATGGAAGACATTTCAATCACATGTTTTATTTACAGTGTGGGGTGAAAATAGAGAAGTTTGCACAAAACATACTTTTGGTCGATTTTTCGACCACGGGGCGTACTCTCGTAATAATAAAATTAAAGTTATTATAAAGATCACGCTTGTGTCTTTTCAGTAGCCTCTACTGAGTGGTTATTCAAACAACGTTTTGCCAGGGACCTCGTTGACGTGTTGGTGACTCAGCTGGTTGTGTCTCACAGTTCAGGCCCAAGGCTTCCAATAATGTCTTGGGCTCGGATTCTGGTACCTGCCACTACTTATCAGTAAAGTTCACCTTGTACTGTACCGGCTAACCCCTTCTTTGCTAGATACATTCCACACACACGTCCATATGTGGACGGGCAAATGCAAGGTCAAAAGAGGACCCCAATCTCTTTTAAAGAGATTCTAGTGCTCCAGTAGCTCTTAAACAATTTATTTGGTTATTTAGATACTCAAACAAATATTTAAAGTACGTTTTTCCAAAGTTTCATTTGCACTATAATCTGTAACCGATTGAAAATTGAGTAAAGTATACAATCGTCATTGCATGCGTTTTCTTGTTTGGTTATGTGGCCACTTATGATACCATTTACAAGAATTTAATCAATAGGATTTAAATAATTAACAATAACAGTAGTACAACTACATGAATAACTTTTATATTATGTTTGTCAGCTCGCAGGTACATGGTATGAGTTGGCCAGTTATGGGATGCCGTTCACCCATCGCATGGAGCGCTGCCACTCTACCACCATCACCCCCAACACTGATGGCAAGGGCTTTGTCATGACCAATGATCGAATAGTGAAAATGCAAGTAAAAGATGACCCATGAAAATGTCAAAACGTTTTGAAAATAAGTTTTACTAATTTGTTTTGGTTTTTTTTTTTGTAATTTAAAACTTTTATTACATTAAAATGTTTGCAAGCTCAAACCATTTAAGATATACACTATTTACTAAACATAGTTGTAGCTACACTTGTCACAGATACCCTTTACTTATGAAAAACAATTAGTCAGGTGGAGTCCACTTTCATTCATGCAGATTTCAAAAATTTTCTTAAATTCTTCCATTTCACGGACACCAATAATTTTGTCACCTCTACTTGGTTGATTGCGTCCTTAAGATCCGTCAGAGCTCGGGGTTTGTGAGTCTAGACGTAAAATTTGAGAACGCCCTGAAGAAAAATAGCAAATGTTTAAATCTTGGGACCCTGATAACCCTTTCTAGATACATAATACACATTACGGCCTGGTAGTGATAAATAATATTGAATATTGAAATAATATTGAAATATTAAATCCTGAGCAGTGTGCAGGATCTTGGTGAAAATAAACACAGGTCCTGCTAATAAAACGTGTCTGTCTCACTTGTGACGTTAAAAAAAGTAATTGAGCATACAGTATCAAGAATTACAAATCAAAGCTCGCCAAACCGTTTCAACATCTACAGCCTAGCAGTAATTTTTGGGCCAAGCTGCTTCTTTTTCGGATAGATCCCGTCTTCCTCTAATTGTTTATCCACCTGAAAATTGTATCACGCTGCACTGCCATGATAGGCCCGCTATTTCGCACATCTCATCCTAGGCAAACACACGGAGTTTATTGTGTAATGCTTCATGGCTAATAAAATGGCATAATATACAGAAATGAATGACACTCCTCCCCACTCGTGAATAAATGTCGTACGTATACTATCCCTTAAAAAAAGTGCATTAAGTGATTTGTCATTCTTATGGATCAGCCGAAGACAACTTTATTGTTAGTTCCATCCGGTGCCACTAGGATAAAGTTTTTGTTAACAATATGTTTATTTTTATATCAGTTAGATTCGTTTACAATAAAACGATCTAATCATAAACAATAACTCTTCCCCTAGCTATATTACCAAACAGTAAGCACAATTCGTGACATTAACCTTAAAATAACAGAAACGAGATTTTGTCTACACCACCCAATGTCACTAACATGAACTAGACATGAAAAACGAGCTTTAAATTTTCTATTGGGATGAGAAGTATACTTGTGTTAGATATTATTCGCACACACTTATTTCATTGATACAATATTAATCAGGTTTTCAACTATTTTATACCATTTTCAACTAACAGGTTTTATTCCACCTCCTTTAAAAAAGTTGGATAGCATGAACAACTTATATTTATGAAAAAATATTATTAATTATGGAAACATTAAACAGAAAAATAATCTCTCTAACCCATGAACTAGCTGTACTGTCACAAAACAAAATGTTAGCGGTTATTATGAACCAGTTAATAGTAGGATTTTACTGTAATTTGAAAAAAAAAATAGTCTCTCACAGTGTGATTGTAAAAGCTTTGTTGATGTGGATTGGTCCATTATATTATTTATGATTTTTTTAAATGTATCTATACAATGGAAAAGTTGTTTGAAATATTAATATCTGTTAAAGAATCAACAAACACATCACAACTAAGTGGAATGTGGAGGGAACCGAAGCAGCAACGGGAGAAAAACTAACTGGAGAGCTCACACTTAAGCTTAAATTGCCATGTAAGGACAAGTAATATTTGGTATTATATTCTATAAAAAAACTATTTTGTCCAGCTATTTATTGTTAAAGAACAGATAGATATCCGTTTTACACTAAACCGCACACATTGTAAAAATAATATCCCTGTTTTAGGTCAAAAATAATGAATTTTTTGAAGAGTTATTGATAACAATTTTTTGGTTTTATGTGTTCAAGATAAAGCTTGCTACCTCAACATTTGTATCATTACTATTTGTTGCAATAATAGCTATAAAAAATTATTTTCATGTAACAAATAACACAAATAAATAAATAATATTCAATTTCAGGTATGGCAAATAATAAAAACTGCCAATATTGTTGTGTATATTTTCCAGACTTATAAATATGCGCCATCGATTATATTTGATTTATAATAGAATGGCAAGTAGTAGGTCTATTATAATAATATGAGAAATGATTTACTTTTAGTTATTGGATCAGTGGATGTACCCTTCAAAGTGTTGGGATCAGACAACTACAAGAATTACATTATCTTCCATTCCTGCTATTCCTTTGGAGCTCTTTTTAAAGCAAGTAAGTAATTAAGAAGACAGAACAAATCAACAAACTACCACAATAATACACAACAATATTTAGTATCACAATAAATAGGTACAGTATTTCCACCAAATGAAATATAAGATCCACAATAATTTTATTTTAAATATGCTGCTGAAATAAATTGAATACCATTTATTCTAGACTAGCTAAAGACAAAATTGCTGTAGGAGTAATGTTGATTTAAAAGAATGGCTAACAACTAATCTCAGTATGCATACAGCAAACACTGCAAAATATATTTTGAGTGAGTTTTATTTAATCCTTTATCTAACTTTTATACATATATTTGAATAGTACAAAATTTAAAGCTTATTTTTTCTAGTTTTTAATATATTTTTAGCATGGAATAAAAAGTTAACACCTGTAGCAACTGCAACAAGATCTAAAAGTGTCATTCAGATATAAAAGATTTTTAAGACACCTCAAAATCAACATATCATAGTATACTTACACTATCTAAACTCTTTAATTTTGCAGATCTTGCTTTTGTCTTGACCAAGAAGAGGCACTATGAAGCCAAGGAGCTAGAAAGTCTGTATGCATCAATTGATGAAACGTTGACAAAGAATAGTCTTACCCGTAGTAAGTTCACTTTGGCAAATCAAATCGATTGCGAAGAGAAAAAAACCACTTCACCAACTGGTACTGATTCATCTGTGTCAACTCAAAATAACCCTACTACTGCTGAGGCATCTTCTACTTTAGTAGAGGAGGCAAAGACAACTGAGCAGACTGAAGATAAAACTGCCTCCAGTGATCAGCTTATCCCTTCTGAAACTGAGAAGTCAGAGACCTCAACACCTCAAGTTACGGAAGCATCAGAACCACAGCAAATCGAGAATCTTGCTGCACCAGCAACTGAAGACACGACTGTGCCAAAAACTAAATAAGCATATAGTATTGAAAAGAAAAAATAAAGTAGGATAAATTGATTTATTTATACAAAATCCAATGTGTCTTTTTGAACTGTCCTGAATGCTGTGAAACTTTGGGATATTGCACGATATATGCCTGGGACGGTTCTGTCTTTTCCAAACTTAAAATCCTTTAGGACAGCCCTGTGGGCTGTGGGCTAAATTAACTTATTCAGTGTTAACCATATAGCCGAATTAAAAAATACCCCCGCCACAGCAAATCTGCAGACTAAGTGAGTTTCCATGTATCCAAGTGGCTCTTTACTATTTTGCTTAACTTGTTGGAATTATTCCAGATTAAATAACATTAGATTTAACGAGCACTTTGGTTTGCAGCTCTGGGGTGTTTTTTTATAGTGTGTTAAGAGTCCTTGGAGCCTAGACGTTCTAACTTATTAAACAATTTAAAATCTACAAAGCATATTTCTAATCTCAAAGTATACTAGATATTTAAATTACAATCACTTTGGTATACGAACAAATATTTTGGGGTAGTAAAGAACTCTTCAGCGGCTGTTTGAAAATGACAAAATTAACATTGCTCTTATGGCGGCTAAATCAAAGATGGCCATTGGCTTCCATGGACTCCCTTGGAATACATACAAAACAACAAACAACATTAATCTCATCAGTATACTAGATATACATTATAATCACTTTGGTGTTTGAAAAACTATTTTTGTATGATAATTAACACTTCAGCTGCTGTTTGAAATTACCCAAGATGGCCGCTAGCCTCCAAGGACTCTTAATAGTAAAGGATGAATTAAATAAATTTGTCAAATTTAATCAAAATACATCCATAGACAAGCAAACTACAACAGTTTTATTTTTCTCCATAAGAATAATATGGGGCTATTTAAAATGTAGGCCTACTGTTATGGTTTATTTTCTCCCTAAACTTTAATTTTACAACAACGTTTCAATGTACAAGATAGGGGTTTTAAGCTCTACACTCTACACGATGGTTGTAACGAAAATTATTGGGTTACTAAGTATCAATTGATATTGATGTCACATCAAATAATATACTTTGTCTATTTTTCCCACGTTGAGCCCAATCTTATTTGTTTTTACACACATTAGACATGAACTGGGAAGGAAAAAATATTTAATGGCATTACAAAAGCTTATAACACATTTAAGACATAAGACATTTTATTGACCGTTAAGTAATTACAAAATACAATAGTCTTGTCAATTTTAAAATACATAGCTACATAAAAAAAGAAATTATATGGCAAGTCAGGTACGCTGTGATATTGGCTTATGGACTATTAAACATGAATCATAAATAATTTAAGAAAAAAACAATTAATAAACATTTCAGAACAAAATAACAAAACAAGCTTAAAATATCACAATTTATCGCTCAAAGTATTCCTCTACCGAGTACGTGGGATTTTCCTATAGCCATTTATAAAGTTTAGATAGAAACATTTTATCAGACTTTAAATTTACTGCGCAAGTTGGTAATTTATTGTAAAATATCACAGCCAAATAATCATGGTATTTTTGTGCCTTAGCTAACCTACATCTAGTAATATCTATTTTGTCCCTAAAAATAGTATTGTAATCATGAACATCACATGTAAATCTTTAATTATCAATATCTTTTCTTAAATTTCTAATGTCTTAAAAAATATAAAGATTTATCACAGTTAAAATACCAGTTTGTAAAAACAAAGGTCTGCAGTGTTCTGACTTTGATTCGTTTGTCAATATTCTAATAATTCTTTTCTGCTAAATTAAAACTCTATTAATGCCTATACCGTTTCCCCAAACGATAAGACTATATCTCAAAATACTCTCAAAATAAGCAAAGTATGCCATTTAGGATAAAGCTCTTAAACACGAATGACTTATTTTAGAATGGATACGTTTTACTACAAACCTGTGCTTAATAGTGATAACATAGTGTAATATTATGGTACAATACCTCGTCAAGTAATCTAATTGTTGATTGAGGTTAACAACCTACATGTTTCGCCGTAAATACGGCATCGTCAGGGTTACAAAAACGAAGACATCGATGTCACACGCACACGATAAATACACGGATACGAACATTTAATTACGGAAAGTAAACATTTAACTGACATTGATAGGCCTATCACACGCACACGACACGGACGGTCCCGGCGCAGGTAGTAGTCTATCTATTGGCCATCTTCAAACTTTTAACAACTGAGACTGGTATGTAGTTATTTCATGATTGAAGTAGTCCATATGAATTAGGTACACATATTACACAAACCCTGTTACTTAATTAATAGGTAACTTTAATCTATAAATAAAAACAAGGTACAGTAGCTAGAGGCTAGAAGGTCGTATTGGATCCAATATAATCTGTCACAGAGTCGATACAATTGGGAAAAAATGTATAATATGTTTTTGTTATGTGTTTATCGAGGGAGTCAGGATTTAGCCTGCGTAATTATTGACATCATAACTTTATCTTTACTGTATGCTTGTAACTACTTAGAGAAGAAAAAAAAATATCTGAAGATCTAAGTTCTTGCAAATACAGTATTTCCAAACTACTTTAATTTTAATAATTAATTTTGAAAGCCCCAGGATTGCATTTAATGACCCATAATAGCCAAAATATACCTCGCCAGATAATCCATAATATAGGTTGACAGTTAAGGTTGTCTGACAAGGTATATTCTAGTTGTTTTTATTTTTTGAAAATATTTTGGTAATTGTTTAACCTCTCCTGCGTATCTAAGCTGTCAATTTTACCAGTACAATACGAATCATCTATATACTAAATAACACAAGAGTTTTCACTGTAACATCTTTTTTCCAGACGTCCTAACAAATATCACTATTGAGGTGTCATTGAGTGTCATCATTACTATTGCGCTAGATCACAAGTAAAACTTATGATCTAGCGCACCTGCGAATGGCAATCAAAATGTTTATTACCTGTAAGGCTTCGCCCGTCATGTTTAATTAATTTCTAAGGCCCATTTTCAAAGATCCAGTTATGCTGAAGAACTCTGAGGGATAGTTAAGTTATTCATTTGATTATTGAACGTTTATTACCTTATAGCCTTTGTTCTTGTAGAAAGATGTTAAATCCTCCAATATATTTCCAATATATTCCAATAGGTATATATTTTTTTTAAATGTGTAAATAGATCTTCTCGTCTCCCTGATGATGCCACACACTGTGGCGAAATATATTGGAGGATTTAACATCTTTCTACAAGAACAAAGGCTATAAGGTAACAAACGTTCAATAATCAAATATTCTAGTTCTTGTCACTGGGAAATACATCAAATAAGTTACTCATGTTTTTTTTTATCATGACTGCAAATAAAACCTGCTGCTGGATAAATCCACAAGTCTAGCTAGTCAGGAGAAAATTTAAATTTTAGTAATTCATGTTTTAATGTAAAATACGCTAAGGTTCAATTATGATTCTTTTACTAACAAACAAACAAAAAATCATCTGTGGACGCTCAGTATAAATTAATTAATTCTTTTCATCCAGAACTAGGCCACAGTAATAAATATCCTTCACTACTAGGTAGTGCAAATCTTTATTTGTTCAGTTATAGGTGAATACAGTGAGACAGTCGCTGTTTTAACAGTTGTTTTGAGAAGTGACAGAGAAGGCAGACCTCTTCGGCGTGTCTTTGTTCTGGTTGATATGATCAAACGCAGCATCAATCTTCTTGTCAACGTCAGTCTTGTCATCGCCTTCCAACTTCTGTTTACGAGTCAAAATCCAACACGACTCTGTGGGAAACATTAGGCCTAATGTCATCGGTTTTACAATTACGCATATGACTACTGTTGATGAAAACAATATTATTGTGAACTCAAATTTATCAGGTGGAACTTAAGTATGAAATAATCATCAGACTTTTAAAAACAATGAAGGCAGTTTAACAATTTTTAACTTCACTGTTATTGCGAAACATCTAAAAACATTACTCTTTTAGAATAATTCACTAACAGACATTTGTTGTTTTAAGATAATTTTTTAAATCTGTTTCAACACAATCAGATAGACCACCACAGAGATATTTGAAGTTCGAACCTGAGTGTAGGGGATCGTTTCCAATTACAGTGGTAGTTTTATACAGTAGCAGTGAAAAAAACAGTAAATCATTTAGGTTGCCATTTAAAATTGCAATTAACCATATACATTATTTGAGTTATTATTCAAACAATCACAAAAACATTCAACATTCAATCAAAACATTAATTTAAATATTACTTTTTAGGGAGCAATTTTAAAGTTATCACGTATTATAAGAAGAACCTGTACATAGGTCCTGTTAATCTTGGTTGGATGTATGATCAATTTCTAAACATGTTTTAATAGTACTTACTGAATGGTATAATTACGGTTTTGCATGAGCACAGAATGGCAAAGTTGTTGTAGTCTGTGGCGAGCACTGATAGATCAGCAGTTTGTTGCCCCACTACAACAAATCAAAGGTAAAACCACAACAGTACAAACAATTACACCGTTGTTCTGTCGATACAATATCCTATTTGTATCGTTATTTAAGTCAAATCTACACAAGTAAATCTGTACATTAAAGTTCTGGTGCTATGTTTTCTTACAGCAGGAATTAAAGTACAATCTACGGTTGGAGAGGTCCATCTTAGGTGAGATTATAATAATAAAATAATTATTTAAATACAGTTTATTTTACCCTCCATAAAACAAGATGAGAATTTTAAACTTACAGTTAGAATTTTCTCCGAAATACTTCTGCGTACAAATAACGCTTCAATATAAAAAATTATTTGTTTTTGAAGCCCTACAATCTATATATATAATTCTGTAAGACCAAATTTTTACCAGAAAATTGAGGACGTCTGGTAAGTCGCAGAAACGTGGGAGGGGCCTTAAATTAAAGGTCTTGACCCCAGGGACTCGGGAAAAATAGCAGAATTCCCATAAAGTTACCAGAAAATGAGATATAACGTAAAATATCCACCATAAGAAATGCATGGGGACTGAAAAACGTCTGCATTCTATCAGCTGTTACTTATTTATTTGCAATGTTTACATTTATTCCGAAAGTCCATGTTGGTAAATAATTTTTCAAAATCTATCTATCTATATATTAATAGGCAAGCATGTTTCTTTAAAACCTTTTTTCTCAGCTCGTGTGCATCGTAGGGAAAATCTACGCATACCGTTGGAAAGCTATTTTCCTGTAGGTGTGCAGAATCCCTTTATAAATTTAAATAGGCTCAAAGATAAGCACAAAAAATAAGTTTAAAAGTTGTAAAAAATTAACATGGATCTTATGCGTTGCTATGCTGGTTACGAAATAACAACGAAATATAAACAGAAAATCAAAACAAATGGAGGAAACTCCAATCACATGTTTTATTTACAGTGTGGGGTGAAAATAGTTAAGTGAGTACATTACATATTTTTGGTCGAGTTTCGACCACTGGACGACCTCTCGTATATCTAATTCCGTAAGCCCAAAATTTTACAATGAAATTGTGAGCGAACGGGAGGACGTAGAAAGCTGGGAGAGGTCTCATTTTAAAGGTCTCTGCATGAAATTTTGGGGAAAATTATTCATTTTTCTTAATTTCTTACCAAAAGGTCGTTAGGTAGTAAAATAATTCACCTTTAAATAGCATGGGAATTTAGGTCATGTCTGCTTTGTTTACTTTACAACATGTGGTTTAACTTTATTTAAAACATATGGTAATGTATAGGCTACTATTAAAAAGCTGAAATAGACTTTTTCCCAATTTTAAGGGTCTGGATTAGTTAATGAAGTACGATTGGTTGTGTTCGGTATGTCTGAAAAAATGTAATGTTAAAAGTAATTACTGGAGTAGGCAAAGGGAACATATTTTTTATGCCAAAAATAAAACTAATATCTACAGATCCTAATATTACGTTTAAGTTTACAAGGATTCAATATCCATCAAAATTAGCTTTCGCTATTACTTATTATTAAAGAGCCAGGTCAAACCTTCACAAAAGTTGGCATTTATTTGAAAAAAGGGAAAAACTGTGTTTACCCATGATCAACTTTATGTTGCTTTTAGCCAGGTAAAACGGCCAGATGACGTTAAAATAGTACTGGAACCAAATAAAGACCAAGGAATCAACCAAAATGGTATACAACAAATGCTGTTTCCAGAGAGATTTTGTTATAGAATTTCTTTTATTTTTTGTTAGATTTTGTTATAGTTTTACAATATGGAGGATGACATTATATCTGTGTTTTATCTAAGTGAATTTGTCTATATTCAAAGAAATTTATATATATTTAATTAATAGTCATGAAGATTATTGTAGTTGTTCCTTAGTTGTATTATGATTAGAAAGTTTATATTATAAACACACGCATGATCAGTCTTTTGGAATTTTTATTTTAAACAGAGCGGACATCAAAAAGCATTATGCATGTACGTAATAACTATTTATAATTACAATATACAAAAATGTTAAACGACAATTCAAGGTAGGGTACGAAAACCCATTAGACTAATAATTTGTACAAAATAATTACTAGAATATTTATATACATATAAAGGGGCAATTGCCCCTACAAGCCGCTAGTCAATTGTATTTGTTTAATTTTTTTGTTTTCCATTTTTATAATGAGTGAAGTAACTATACAGGGTAGGGACCTGCAAGACGTGGAAGAGTGTCCAGGAATTCAAAAGATTTAAGAAATGCTGAAAGAGAATGTCATGTTGGGCCTAACTGTGAAAGAAATCCAGAAGCTGTTTTACAACCTGCCTTCAGAAGAACGCTGGAAAATGAGTTGAGTGTTGTTTCTCACAATCTAGGTCCTCTTAACAGCACTTGCATGTATTGTGGCGCACTTCACTTCGCAGAGGAGGCCACAAATGGACATTTCAACGCATGTTGCTACAATGGACATGCCACAACCACAAGTAAATGACGAACTAAAAGAACCGTTTTTACATGATTCGAACTTCATAAGAAACATAAGGCAATACAACAGTGCAAAGGCTTTTGCGTTGCTTTCCGCTTCAGGGACAAATTCATAGATATATATTTATGACTTACTACCGCGAAATGGGGGGCCTTCATAATAATTAGTAATAATTTTAACCTTTGGTTCTTAACAGTTGGTTCTAAAAATGGAAACTATAACAGAATTCGTAAGATTACAAAATAAATCTTCAATTTTAAACTAGAAAAGATGTGCAATGTTTGGCTGTATGATTTCAGCTCTGATTCGTCGTTCTCCGGGCTCAGGCAAAACCGTGTGCACGTTTCTATTTGTTAATATGTTGTGTTATTGATTTAATAATTACGGTATTTTACAATTATTGTATTTCATTGACACATCAGAAGCAACTAATATACGACTCCAGCGGAAGGAAAACCAAGATATACAACAAGAAACACTGTTAATTTTAAGTAACATAAAATTTATGATTTTAAAAACATATTTAGAATATTTGTCTTTTTATATGCATGTTTTTTTATTGTAGTCTAAATTAGGGGCTATGGCCCCTACAGGCCACTAGTAGTACAATATTTTGGAAATGAATTGAAAGATTTTATGTTTTTGGGGCCAAAAACGAGGAAAACAAAATTTTTGACCCGTAAAACTTCGTTCCAATAGATCGACCATAACGGTGCCGTTATATATATATACGACCTTACCTTGATACCATACATAGTAGCATACTTACTTAATACAATAATTTAATTCCAATTCCATGACCATGGTGAAGGGTTCACGTTACAAAATACAGATAAGTGTTAAATGTATTTTTAAATATGTTACATGACCATTTTTGTTGCGTTGCCTTAAAGCTAGTTCTGCTTAAGTAAAACATGGTAAAACTTACCAGGTGTATGTAGTGTTACTTTTAAAGTTCCCTCTCCCGATTTAGGATCTGATAACACCGCAGTTCCTTCAACATTTTGTTCTCCAAATCTAAATGAAACAACGACATAAAGCACTGTTCACACGAAACGATAATGGATTATTACTATGTATATAGAGTATATATATACAGGGTGAGTTTTAATTGTCCCCCCCCCTAACTTTTTTCTACATTTTTTCAAATATCAATCCCAGACGACTTCCAAACATTGTTGGGTAGTAAGTACTTCATTTTGACAAGGTGGTCATTTCCGGCCGCCATCTTGGATCCGCCATATTGGATGCAAAATTTTTTTTTCAAATGTAAAGGTGGGGTTGTGACCCATTATTCCGAACTACATTTTTACCCTGATTACAATGCCGCAAACCGTTTAAAAAAATCTTTATTCATTATAAAGTTATGAGGCCTTTTTAAAACTTTATTTTTAGCCCATTTTAACATTGTGCTTGTACAAACTAAGACCATAATCTCAAAATAGTGCTAGATAAAGATAAGTATACACTACCAGTAATTGTCGACCTATTTTCACTTGGTTATGACTGATGTATTTTTTTCGGCCGCCATCTTGGATCCACCATTTTGAAATGTGATAAACTATTTTAAATATGAAGAGGGTGTTGTGACCTATCATTTTGAACTACTTTTTTAAGCTAAACTCAATGCCGCAATCTATTTTTTGTTATCAAGTTTTATTTATGAAATAAAGCAATTTTGTTGTTAAAAATGTCAATATTTCAAAATAAAAAAATGATAATGAAAAACAGATAATGGAATTAAGTTCAGCTTAAAAAAGTAGTTCGAAATGATGGGTCACAACACCCCCTTCATATTTAAAATAAATTATCACATATCAAAAAGGCGGATCCAAGATGGCGGCCGAAAAAAATACATCAGTCATAACCAAGTGAAAATAGGTCGACAATTACTGGTAGTGTATACTTATCTTTATCTAGCACTATTTTGAGATTATGGTCTTAGTTTGTACAAGCACAATGTTAAAATGGGCTAAAAATAAAGTTTTAAAAAGGCCTCATAACTTTATAATGAATAACGATTTTTAAAAACGGTTTGCGGCATTGTAATCAGGGTAAAAATGTAGTTCGGAATAATGGGTCACAACCCCACCTTTACATTTGAAAAAAAAAATTTGCATCCAATATGGCGGATCCAAGATGGCGGCCGGAAATGACCACCTTGTCAAAATGAAGTACTTACTACCCAACAATGTTTGGAAGTGGTCTGGGATTGATATTTGAAAAAATGTAGAAAAAAGTTAGGGGGGGGGACAATTAAAACTCACCCTGTATATATATTATACTGCCGAAGTGTTAGTAGTCTAAAATGCAATATTAATAAATTTTTCAAATTTGGAAAATAAATCCAAACTACAACAGTTAGCTCCATAAGAATAAATTGGGGTAACTAAACGTACAGTTTTTTTCTGGAATTTTCTTCATGGCCTTAAATCACACAACTACACTTCAATGTACGAAATTGTTTTTTTAAGCTCTATGCAGTGTCAGTAGTGGCAATGGGATTTTTTAATGTTTTAAGGGTAAATACTAGAAAAGAAAAACCATTTTTGAAAAAAAAAACATCACACCCCTTTCTCATGAACCAATCATGCTGCTTTACGAACTCAATTCAAGTTCATCCAGCTTACAGAATTAGGCAAACTTTCATGAAAATTGGACCAAAATTACTCGTGTTGTAGTCTTTATGAAGCCATTATATCCATCCAAAATTTAACGATTGGTGTTTTTTGTTCTCTTGGGACATAAAAACCAAACAAAGTAAATCGGCCCTGTGTCCTGGTTCTTACCGTACCTCATACATTGAAAACCTGCTAAAATAATGTAGTTCTTTAAATCAACAACAAACGGTATACCTATGCATGTAAATAAACCAATTAGAGAAGGTCATAGAAGCACGGGTTAATGCAACTACAGTAGTATAAAAAAATAATCTTAACTATATAAACACCTCTGTCCTCCGGTACTAAACTACTACAGGTTTCGTTTATTTATAGGCTTAAATACATCTAATTGCACCCCTTCAAGCAAAAGTGATTTATTGCTACTGTAAGAATATTTTATGCTTTAGAAACTAGCATATCGGATAGGTTGTGCTGAAAATAGTTATAACTTTAAAAATATTAGAGATAAACCATATCAGACTGACTCCATTAGGAGTTAGTGTCACGCGCACTGGTCTACTAACAACATTGACCTTGAAGTAATTACCATTACACCTCTAGATAGTAATTAGTAATGACTTACAAGCCTTTCTGGCTGTTGTGGACGCTGACTGAGCCAGTGTCGACCAGGGCGTACTCTGCCTTCGCGCAGGAGCCCGGGCCTTGGAACCAGAACGTTCCCTTGCTGGCCTGCTGGTACCACGTACCCATAAACTGTTGCAACAAGTTACAGAAATTCAGTAATTCAAATAAACAAAATTTTGCACTTTAACAATCCATACGATCAAAAATTTTTGGTTCTTTGTATCTTTTTTATTGGTTAGTCCTTTCTCTGCTACTTTGGCCACATTTTTAATTTTGGAATTGCAACTCGTCCAATGTGTGCATTGTTAGAGATGGACTGGCTAAAATAAAACCATATAATTGGTTGAGCAATTTTCTTAGTCAAATAACCTTTTTACCGTTAGCACACCCCCTACACTAAAAATGTTACCGCACCCCGGTGCCCGGCGGTCAGATTTCTGCATCTCTAAAACTTTTATTAGCTAATAAAAAAATACTAGCCTAATAATCTTTTATTAATTGAAATAAACCTCTTAAGTGTTTGTTTCAATTATTGCCTAGGCATAATCTTGTTCGAATATCACTTGTTCGATTTCAAGCGATATTGATACTGGGCGCAGATGTCATTTGTCATTGGACTACGTATCAACCAATGATGCTAACGTAACAAGACCGGAGTTTGGACAACTCCCATAAAAAACTGCCAGAGTCGTAAATGAATAGGATAAAATAAAACAAATCCGCTACAATATTAAAGTATCGTAATCATAGATAACGACTAACACCTACCCCCATTTTCAACATCTAGCTGACAGCCCAAATTAACAATTGTAAGCTGTTTACTTTCAGTGAACCACAATGTCAATAGTACTATATTGGGGGTACATAAAATATGTTTTGTTCCTCACTTTTGATACGCCTTCTACACATCTTAAGAATGGTTTTATTTTATCCAACGGTGTCATTATTTTCCAATCGGTTAAACCTGCAGAAGAACATTCAGTCCAGAAAATATAGAGTAAGTAATGTAACAAAAATAGTTATTTGTGTAACTAACTAGGCACTTTGCGCTCGTGTAACACATTATATTTGTCCTACAGTTACTATAAAACATTGAAATCGTCAATCTTTCAAACACTAAACAACACGCTTTAGGTTAGGTTAAGTCCAAGCGTTGAACGAAATGGAAAACACTGCACCAGCTTATCGTAGTCGTAGTATTGCCAACTTATTTTCAAGCGAATAAGTATTACGTGCCTAATGAAAGCACAATGTTTTGTGTTATCGGTTGGAATACTGGAGTGCGGCAAAAAAGTAGTGTGGCAAAAGTAAAACCAGTGCAGCAAAAGTAAGTAAATGCAGCAATTAGCTATTTTGCGTGCTATAATCACTACAAGAAAGCCCGCTTTGTCAGGTAAATGTAGGAAAAAGAAAATATTTACCAGTCCTGATTTCACAGCGATAAACTACAAATTAACTGCGACATGAAATAGCCAGGCGGTTAAAGTTATAACTACATCGATGGCCACTACAATAGCACCATTAGCGAATCCTGATTAGCTTTAATGGCTAATGAGGTAAGGTAAATAGTAATTATTTTATCCAAAATATTACCGCATTCACGTTGAAATCTTTGACCACGGGCAGATGAGGACAGCCGAAACCATAAGCTGACTGGAGGCCGATCACTGATATCAAAGAAACAAACAGCAACGTGCGGTACTGCATTCTGTAAACTAACATGCGGATATAACTTGAATACACTTGAAGTAATATAAGCAATAGCATATGTGTATATTTGTATTGCTCATCAGGGACACAAGCTAACAATTAATATTTTCCTACAGTCACCCTACAAAGTTGGCTTCCTTGTACTGTTTATAGCACAGAAAGCTGCTAATTGCTGCATATTTATACTTTGCCGTACGGTTTATACTTTGTCGTACGGTTTATACTTTGCCGCACATCAGGATTCCAACGAAACAACACAAAACAGCGTGGTTCTATTAAGCACGTAATCCGTGTACGCTTGGAATTAGGTTGGCAACACTTAAAGATAATAATACTATGAGCAGCTGATTGACTATTATAACTACGATTTAACCTGTCATTTCGTGTTTATAGTTTCGGTATTTCTGAACTTTCTGGACTTTTCTTTTAAACGTTTTTAAAACATTCCTACGATCTAAATAAACAAGAAAATTCCCTTAAAGCATTTTTTTAGGCGCGGAAACTACTTCAAATTACAAAAGCATACGGAACTATATTCTCAAAACGTGGAGCACATTTCTTGCCGAGGAAAAATAGCGGAGTGATACGGACTGCGGGTACTACTTTCTCTAGGGCACCATTTGTGTTGCCAGCTGAACCTAAAAACGTGTTGTATAGTGTTTGAAAGACTAATTATTTATATGCTTTATAGTGACTGTAGGAAAAATGTAATGTGTAACACGAGTGAAAAAGGTCTTTGCTGCACTCGAGATCATTCCGCACTCGCCTGCGGCTCGTGCGTAAACATTGCTCTCGTGTGCAGCAAAGTGCCACTTTCACAACTAGTTACACAAATAACTATATAAATCAGTTTACTAAAACAGTTTTGATTGGAAAGACATTAAATAATATTTCTAATTAATCAATCATATTTAACCTCAGGCATATCTAAAAACAATTAAGTACCAATTTCCACCATTCTTTTATTTTATATGCTAGCAGTTTCCGCAGCTAAATGATCCTGTTGTAAAATGTTAATCTAAATTTACCACTTTACAAGTTAAGTTTAATATTTACATGCTAATGACGTAATTCAATTTTGTTACAACGATCCTGCTTAGCAATTTATTGTTGAGTAATTCAGTAATTCAGTGTTCTTGCAAACTTGTTTATAAAAGGAAAGTCACTAAAACATGTTCATGAGTAGTTAGGGTTTCTACAAGGAACACAACGATGGTCGTCGCGGTTTACTTGTAAGACAGGAATTACGCAATAATTTTATTAACAACTTAATTTATAGAAATTGTTGGGATTTAAATTGAATTATAGTGGAAGTAAGCTAAAACGTAGTTTTCATTAGCTAGACCCAGACAAGAGTTACATGTGCATCAACTGGACTGACGTAGAAACAAGAAAATCGAGGACGGAAATTGACTTTTGATCAAAGGAGACAAATTAAAATGTCTCCGCATGAAGCAACTGATAAGTCAAAACTACATTGCCAGAGCTTGTCCTCTGGCCAGTGTTATACTATGTATGCTTATGTTTGTGTATGTATTTTTATGCAAATGTTATCTGACAACTTGATTTATTATTCTCTATTTTGCCAAATAAATACAGAAATGGCTTAGTTAAATTATTATCTGATAAATACTGTTTTACTGTCCTAGTTTACATTGTTTTTTACGATCTAACTAGCTAATAAAAATCTATAATTTAATATACTACAATATCAGGGAATTTATGCGTAAGTTAAAGGAAGTTATGAATAAGGTAGCTTCTGCTGTACCAGATTGTTAAAGTTTCAATTATTGAAACACTATGTATGATATGTTGTCCGTAGAAAGATTATTTATCGCAAAGCAAATTCAATTACTGTATGTACAGTAAGAGTAAAAATGTTACTAAATATCTAGCGGAATACGTTAGCAAAGTATTACGTGCGATTGCACTTCATATGGGGTAAATATTGTCCATTGTATATTGCTGTGTCAGCAACAATCTAAATAATGTTTGTTTACTCGGTTGCAAACATTCCAATATTTTACAACCCAGTGAATCATTAAAATATAAGATAAAAATTGAAGATGACGAAAAATATTCACTAATATGTTTCTTTAGGAACTTTGAAAAGTAACATAGTATTCCCATCATTTTTGAATATATGATGGGTCTTCTTTTTTAACATTTCATAGGTAAAACTTCAAACTCCGTTCAAAAGACACGAAAGCAAAATAAATAGATCAAATAACGCAGGGGGATAGGGGTTCTAGTAAAAAAATAAAAAAAATGGAATAGGAATATTTAAACTTTAGTCAAATGTTAAACATGTAGGCTTACCCTATCTGCCTGAAGACTAGTTGGACTAAATCACGGTAGGGAGTACAACACTAATCAAGCTAGTTTCGAAAGAGCTTATTGCCTTTTCTTCTGAAGATAGCATGTGTCATAACAATGTTGGTAACGATTCGTACCAGTTGATTAAACATTTGCCGAAGGCTACGTAATAGGGTACATTCGGAGACATGGTAGAAGCCAAACAAACGTATATAAACTGTATCAGCAAACTCACGCACATGTTCTCTTTGGGAGTAACAATGATATTTTATTGGAAATATCACAAAAAAATAAATAGCTTTTGAACCGCATTTTTTGCAGCATCGGGGGTTGTATTATTTTGTTCTGAGCACAGAAGACAATTAAATATAAAATTCTAATAACAATTAATTGTAGGAGCGGTTTTCATGAAATTCCGATCTTTCTATTTTTAAGAGGAAATCATGAATAAAAACAAATAGTTCGTCTGGTAGCCACAGAAAAAAATTCATCCAAACACACATAAACACAATCATCAATTTCAAACCACCACTTTTGGGTTCAGGGGGGCCAAATCGATGAATATTTCCACCCAAAAGTCAAACACGAAGATTTTGACGAAAACAATAGGCCTAATTTGTCCATATACTTTGTATAGGAGAAGAAAATGACAATATAAATAATAATAATAAATCCTAAAATAAATATGTAGGTAATATCATAGATTAAAAAATATGTTTTATACCTGGTAATATCTCTTATAACTGGACCTGCCTTCATGGATTGGAATACAATGAAAAGTAATGATCAGGTAAGTGACTTGGATTCTTGTTATGTTGGGTGGGAACCTTGAGGCTGTATAAAAATCGAAAGGTTAAGGGCAAATCAGTTTGTTATGAAAACTACTGGCTCCAACTACACACCTGTTCTACGTTTTAACTGCGAAGATTGCTTTATCTCGTAAATAAGTAATCAGAGATGTTACTAAAATTTCAGATTCCTAAAATACTCTTAATCCCTGAATGGTAGTAATCCCTGGTTTTGATTTGCGAATTTAAATTTCCTTTTTTCACTGGTATCTTGTTCCTTTTATATGTCACTCAACTGGATTAGTATCCTGTAATTATTACCTGTAAATCTTTTAGCAAATGTTTAATTTTTGTTGTAAAATGTTAGTTGTGAACTTAAATAACAATGTAAGCTACAAACTTATTTCAAGAATGTAGTGTAGGCGTAGGAAAAAATCTTAGGAGTAAAGAGCCAACATAGGTCCGACACTAAATACTGTAGGTGTAAGTCGTACATTGTGTTTAGTGTGGGCGGAAGAAGCAGACTTGATAGCCAACACAGTAAACTAGAAAAGTCTTAGGTGTATGAGGATGTTTCTACACACATGGTAAGGAAGCATTGAGGCAGTAGATTAATCATAAATAATTTTATGCCTGCCCCAAGCAATTTTAATTGCGTTAATATATTTCAAATTTTAGCATTGATGTACTAAGAATACAATGGCAGGGTTTATAGTCTAGGCAACGAAAAGTTAAAGAGGGAAGTGTTTGGAACACAATAAGTTTGTATTTCGTAACTTTGTTTGAACTAGTTAGGAGGTGGACATATCAAAGTTCCCCTCGTATAATTTGAGCCAGGGGGGGAGGGGCTTGAATCTACCATTTCGGGTTCTTATGCGGAAAATTATGCGTCTTAGCGAAATTAACACCCTTAAGAAACGAAAGATTATTAGATGTATACTAAGTGTTTTATGTAACATTTTTTTATATAGTGTAGCCTATAGTGTTCACGTTTTCTGCAACTAAAAATCTGTATATCTACAAAAACACATATCTTCTTCACACTTATGTTCCTTTTGACCCAATAACTCTCCGAATATGCACCAATGAAATTAGTTCTAGGAGGAGGGTTGTAGAGCATCAAAATCCCTTCAATAAAATATATACATTTACCTTTTTGGAAAATTGTACCTTTGACCTCCCCCTGGCTCAAACCCTACACGAGCGGGGACCTTTGATATGTTCACCTCCTAACTAGTCTAAACATAATTACGAAGTAAAACATTGTGCTTCAAACATTGCCCTCTATATCAGTTTTTAAGCTACGTTGCCTGAACCATTAAATAGGTAGGTTAAAGAAATTTTGCTCTTAAAAAAAATTATTCCTCTAAAATATCTGCGACTGAGTCCCAGAGTTAAACAAGTCATGCAAATTATGAGGTAAGTTACTGACTCCACTCGTTATATGTGTGGGAGAGATGCAGCCAAATTCAGCTAATGAACTTCCCATATAGACTACCTCTACCGTGCGTGGGTTTGGCAGACTGAGCCCTGTGGGTAAGCAGACCCAGACCGAGATGTTTACTCGGTGCATTACTATGTAGTTACTATTAATAATTCCCTTTAGCAAAACATGACTTACAGTGGGATATTTCCCGTGTGTGAAATTCACACACTTATTATTACTTATTTAGTAGAGTGTTTCTCATATTCAAAAAATGTACTAAGGCTTATAAAAGTTGTAAAAAATATGTAATTTTTAATCAAGTTTGAAATGTTGCAAGCCATTATCGATTTTAAGTCAGTATTACCTACTGCCAAATACTATAATACAAAAATATCTATATTTAAAGTATACAAATATAAACTACATAAATGAAATATATAAATTAATAATACATTTTGAAAGTGATTTTTTAAATCAACGTTATCTTTGTTTGTACCAAAATCTTTACTTATTGCTTAAAACTGTAACCTATTAACTGTAATCTATTATTTTGATTATTCATATACAAATTTTGCAGCAAAAGCAATTGCTTAGTTAATTTAAAAGTAGTTTCTATCATAAACCAAAATTTAAATTGTTTAATTTGTATATTTTCGTTTCTACTTCAAATACTGTAAAAGGGTCCAGTCCTCTTTTTTATATTTTACAATATTAAAAATACCCATTTCAGCAAACCTGCATTGAAGTGAATTTCAAGCAGAAAAAATGCTAAATACCTCACCTAAAATGCTAAGAGATATTTAATAAAATGACACTATACATTGCTCACATGTAGAGAAGTTCTCTTTCAATTTAGCATACTTTACATTCATTGTATACATCTAAAATTAATCAAAAACCAAGATTTTCGATGCTAGGTTCGAATTGCTACGTTCCCATTAGCAACAAACCTAAGTACAGTCATTGACTCAATATGATTACTGGTTGTTCCCAAGTCTATGTAAATAAAAGCTATACAAAACGATTAAAAATCCGCTTAGTCTGCAGGGGTTCTCCGAAAGAGAAAAATCATACAACCCTAAGTATATGTAACTTTATAATATCATTAAAACGATTATGAAAATCAAGGTTTACAAAAATGATCACGACAATATTACGATTTTGAATAGAGAGTAAATTACATCTTGTTGCAAAAAATAGATATATCTATGTATTCTTTCGTGTTATCTGTTCATAACCACCACCCACTATACATTGTTTTCATGAATGTCACGAAATTTACCATGGGTGTTTACTACTTATCGGTTGAAAATTATGATATTTCATATTACATACAGCAGCTTTGTAATGTAAATAATTGTTAAAAAGTACGTCCACGCTATAAAAACTCCCGGTAAAGGAAATAAATCAGTTTGTTAAATGTTTTACGAATGAGGTGTCAAATGTAAATTTATATCACATAAATGCAATTATCTTATATTGCTCCACCACACAGTGCATATTATATGGAACCCTTCAAGAGGCCTGTAAATTACGAAAAGTTCTTACTCAAACTTTACATTTCAATTTCTCGTCCAATCAGTAATTTCAAACTTAGTAAATGTTTCTTCGAAAACAAGCATTTTAAACATTTCAACAGAAATTGTTTGGCCTATGATACGCCTTTTTTTACCTATAGAGAATGTAAAACAACCATTGGTGCAATAACTGCTGAATTAAGGCAAAAACCAATGGCCCAGCCATATAAAACAAATAAATAAAGGTAGAATTCGTTTTCTAGGGGGTTTCTCGTTTATTAGTAGCGTGTGTTTTTAGCATTTATAGGTTATTGGGAATCCATTCATAAAAAAATCTGAAATTTAATTTGATACAATTTAAATATCTTATACGTAATGAGGCTAAAGAAAAATTAACTTTTTCAAGTTAGACAATTGATTCCTGAAACCTAAATAAAAAAAATTGTATTACGTAAAATGTAAAAATGTATATACTCAACTTATAATACAGCTAGCTGCCAACAATTTCATTCTTAAGACTATTATGAATATAAAAGTATTTTGGAAGATGCATTACTTGTGTTGAATACATAAGCCATTTTTGTTCTTACTGATGTAAAAAAGTAGGTAAGGTGTCCATAGTGTTAAAGAAACATACCGATAACCTAGGTATGATGGACTCTATTATTTAGAATAGGCTGAAGCTTTCAGAAACTTAATAATATTTATTTGAACATGTTTATAAATCAAATGTAGGTTAAACATGTCTTTTATTCGTAAGTCACTTCTTCGAATAAATAATGCAAGCCACATATATAAGCCACTATAGTATTTTATATTAAATTAATAAAATACGTAACGACATTCTCTAAACTAAACCTTATTTATCCAGGATATGAAAGAGGAATTTGGACACTTGGGTGACAGCTGTTTAATTAAACAGTCACAGCTGGGACAATAGTGACGACATAACACTGGAACCGTTTGTTATTAATTGTAGAGTACAGTAGACGCGAACACAACAAACTAAAATAAAATTAATGGTGGAATGGGTAGCGTTGAAATATAGGTAGTGGTTAAAATGATCTCTAGATAATGATGGTGAAGATAGTAAACCACTTTTAGACCACGTTAAAGACTTAACTTTTACCATCTTTATAACAAATTGTATTTTATCTAGCTTGTAATGATTTTTGGGGCTATTATTAGTTATACTTATTTGTTTGGATTGTTTTCAAATGTTATTGTGAACCTGGTAGTTTTTGATCTAACACAAAATTTATTTTGGAAAGTAAAGATAAAGTTAAAGTTTTATTTGAAGTTGTGAATCTTACATCTTACAGCCACTTATCCATCCACACATCCGATGGCATTCAGTTACGAATCGGTATGTTACTAGTACTGAAGCATGTTGGAAAATGTATAAATCACAGGTTAATTGATTGATTCGTGAAGTAGAATATATTATATAAAATTATTGAGAAGAAAGTCATTCAATATTTACAGGATGTTGACCAATATTACGTTGTAGACGACGGCCGTTTCCGTACGTCGCTGAGACAATTCTTTATGTGACGTCACTTTGTATTCAAATGCTGCCACAAACTTCCGCGGATAAAACTTGTGGAAAAGCAGCTTTATTTTCCTGCCAATCTTGAAAACTTTGCATACTTGTTCAAACTGAATTAAAGTTTGTTCTCAGCCTTGAGGAATACAAAATTTTCTGAACCGCTTAGATCTGTGTAGCTCGTATTTGGGAAGGATAATTACCCCCTTCCTATTATATTACAATTTTCATTGAGTCAGATGACATTTTATGTCGTTGGCCATTTATCGACACATATTGTTTGATAAATAATTAGCCTCCTAAAACTCAATATCTAATGTCATATGTCACAAATACATCATAAAGTAAATAAGTGATTTGATAACCAACATACAAACTGAAATATATTAAATGCATAAGAGGTATTTAAAATGAAAATAGGTAGGTGATATGATCATAACAGTTAGGTTATGCAAATTTTTTATTCAACATTAAAATCTAAAAAACCTAGTTTTTATTCAAAGAAGTACCAAAGAAAGGAAATTATATTGTAACTGGGTTGAGTTTAATTCGTTAGACATTACTAAATTTGTTAGGCCTTACAAATATATTGACAATAATAAGCGTTAACAATATTTAATTTAGTCCATCAATATATTTTTGAATTCAAAATCACGGCAAAACAAATGTGAATGAAATAAAATAATTAAATCAAACTTATTGGTCGTATTGTAATTCATTCAGCTTTCAGTGAAAACAAATCAGCTTGGTAATTGATGCTACAAAAGCCAATGGAGTTTTATGAGTATAAGATGAAAAAAGAATCCTAAATATACCTGACATAATGATAGTAAAGCCAGCCTAGTGGTCAATACAAACCGATTGTGTTGCTGTCTGCCATCAATATTGAGTGTTTTGGTAATGCAAAGTGACGTTTTTAGCAAGTTACACTCTATATACATCTAGCCTATTGGTCAATACAAACCTATTGTGTTGCTGTCTGCCATCAATATTGAATGTTTTGGTAATGCAAAGTGACGTTTTTAGCAAGTTACACTCTATATACATCTAGCCTATTGGTCAATACAAACCTATTGTGTTGCTGTCTGCCATCAATATTGAATGTTTTGGTAATGCAGTGTGACGTGTTTAGCAAGTTACACTCTATATACAGCCAGCCTATTGGTCAATTGAGCCGACCCCTCGCACCGCCCCCAGACGAACAACTATTGGAAGCATGCCCCCCATAGTGACAGTGCGAGTGGCCGCCCCACATCCCTAACAAAGTGAAAGGCCGTGGGTGAATATTAAAAACAAACAAACAGTTGTCAACAAAGCCTATAATTTTTCAATGAAATCAACAAAATAACAATCAACAATCAAACAGAGTAACCATCCAAAGAATTTTTCTTTTTTTTTACTCTTTTAAGGCTTTCTCAAAAAAATAAATGAATTAGAATTTTAAGTTTACCCTTCTAAACTTACAACTGGTACCAGTAGCAAAATTAGGCCTAACAAAGAAAATAATTTAAAAAGATGGTAACTGTAATATATAAACTTTAAATAAATTAACAATAAATACTTCACAATAACTATAAAATAAATAACGGATCATGACTAGTAGGCTAAGCTAAACCATAATTATTGTGGCTCCTTTTCAAAATTTCAAATTCAGTCCAAAATTCTCAACAAATTTAAAATATGGTAACTTGCGGAACGTGGTCATTAGTCACATCACACTAATGGTGGGCGGCGGTGATCCATCCGGAAGATGGTGTAGGGCGGCATAGCAGTAGAAAGCAGATGAAGGCTTACTGGTCCCAGGAGCAGGGTAATGAACAGCCCGAAGACGGAGAAGGAGTAGTGTCTCCCTGGGCGAACCTCTCCGGAAGCAGCGACCAGTAAGAGCCTCCCATCTGGGACCTCATCTGACGACTGGCAAAACACTTAAATCATGACTTGAATTGACGACGAACAGAAGAACAAAATTAACAGTGACATTGAAGGATGAACACTGATATTCATCGAAGATAACCAAGTCTTGACAAATCGACAATCGCCGGCCTTCTGGTGAAAATGTGACAGAAGGCGGACATTGACTCTGGGTTGCAGGATTGCTGCCCGACCCAAACCGACTGAGTTCCGGCGCAAAGCCAGTACTCGCACTATAAAAAAAACTGAGGCGTGACATTGGTGGGACGCTTGGTGGGCAAGTCACGGCTCAACCTCCCCCCCCAAAGGAGGACTTCCTCTCCAAAAAAAAAGAAAAACAACCTCTCCCAATTCTAGAAGATCTCAACACCACAGATCAACTCAAGTGTCTGAAGTGGGGAACGCCAAAAGTCTTTCAACTGGAGGGACTACTCACCCCCAGGGTTTGCACTGGCCAGTGCTGGAAAATTTACTAGGGAAAAATCTTCAGCAGCGCACAAGGGACAGAAGAGGTGATCAAGCTCTCTGGCCCAGTGCACTTCCCACTCAGACACAAGAGTAATGAAAGAAGACCTACGGAATTGTTCCCCGGAAAGGCTTCAGATGAGAAATGTGAGCCCTCCGGAAAACTTCTCCAGTCTGCGGATTTCCTAGCCGCACGGAGACAGGAGTCAAGAACTTCAAGATGCGGTGGGGACCTGACCACCGATGAGACAACTTAGCGGCTCTCTTGTCCACGGCCGAACTGACCGGATGAGCCTTGCAGAAAACCAAATCCCCCACCTGGAAAGGATTGTCCAACCGACCTCGATTGTGCTTCCTCCGTACCAATTCCCTAGCTCGGATCAAGTTCCTCCTAGCCGCCTGCCAAGTTGCCTTGACATTGGCTGCACCAGGGGGTGGCAGAAGGTCGCCAATTTTCCACACATTTGCCAAAGGATTATTGGGTGGATAGCCCAACAACAGCTCGAAAGGGACCGCCTTGTGACTCTCATGGTGTGCAGTATTGAAAGCAAATTGAATCCAAGGAAGTTCCTGATCCCAGGTGGTCTGCTTGTCAGCATGAAAAGCTATGAGAGCGGATCGAAGATTTCTGTTGAACCTCTCAGCATGGGAAGGCTGTGGATAGTAGGGAGAAGTGGTCACATGGCGGATACCGTGCCCAAAGCACATTCTTTTGAAAAGGTGAGAAACGAACTGAGTTCCGTTGTCGGAAACAATGGTGGCGGGTATCCCAAAGTGTTGGAACAAATGGGTACGAAGTGCCTGCACGGTGAGCTGTGCAGTGGCGTTCCTCAAAGGAAAAAGCCAACAAAACTTGGAGAAGGCATCCACACAAACAAGCAAGAATTTGTTTCCTGACTTGCTACGTGGGAGTGGCCCTACATAGTCTATGAAAACCTTCTCCAAAGGTCTCTCCGCCACCTCAGATGACAACAACCCATACTTGGTATTCTGAGCAGGCTTGCTTAGCGAGCATGTTTGACAAGAACGTACTCGTGCCGCAATGTCCCTGTCCATACCCTTCCAGATGAACATGTCCCTAACCTTCGCAATGGTCTTGTGAATCCCTAAGTGCCCACCCACAGGGGAAGAGTGAAAGTACGCAAAGACCATGGGTACAAGAAGACTAGGCAGCACAACCTTGGGTTTACCCCGCTGTCGGTCTCGACAACAAAGGGCACCCTGGGACAGAAAATATGGGGGGTGGGCTCCCCCATTTTGAAGCTCACCAATGATCTTAGCCAGCTCGGGATCTTTTAACTGATGTGGGATAAACTCAGAAAAGGCAAGGGGAAACTCCAGGAGCACGGCACACCCAGTGTGCTCCTCCTGATCAGAAGGTTGGTCGTCAGGTGAGTGATACATCCTTGATAAAGTGTCAGCAATCACATTCTGCGTGCCTCGAACATGTTGCACTTGGAATTTGAGGGAAGATATTTGGACCACCCAACGACCAATTTTCCCAAGCTGGCGAGGATGTGCAAGGAGCCACGAGAGTGCTTGGTTGTCGGTTTCCAGCAAAAACTCCTTGTGTTCCAAAAAACGTCTGAACTTATTCACTCCAAACACGACAGCCAAACACTCTAACTCATACACAGAAGAGCTTTTCTTTTCGCATGGGTTCAAAGTGCGTGAGGCATACGCAATTGGCTGCCTAACACCATCTACCTCTTGAGATAACACAGCCGCAATGGCGACGGAGGAAGCATCGGTTTGCAAAACAAACTTTCGACTGAAATCTGGCATCGCCAAAACCGGGGGTTGCATGATAGCTTCTTTCAGAAGATCAAAAGACATCTGTTGTGCTTCACCCCAAACAAACTTGGCGCCCTTCTTCCGAAGCTCATTGAGAGGAGCCGCCAACTCAGCCACATTGGGGATGAAACGCCGGTAAAAACCCACCATTCCAATGAAACGGGCAATGCCTTTGACATCTCTGGGAGGAGGAAACTCCCTGATAGCCTGGGTTCTAGCCGGATCGATACAGACACCTCGTGAAGATACTAGATGACCTAGGAAAGAAATCTCAGCCTGAGCAAAACTAACTTTCTCGGGATTTACGGTAAGGCCAGCCCTAAGCAACCTATTCATGACTTCCTCAAGATGAACCAGATGGTCTTCAAAGCTCTCACTGTACACCAAAAGATCGTCAAGATAGTTGAACACAAATTTGAACTTGACGTCATGAAAGATGGAGTCCAGAAGTCTGGTGAGGGTCTGGGCCCCCACAGCTAGGCCCATGGGAACACGTGTGAACTGGTACAAGTTCCACGGAACGCAGAAGGCAGTGAGAGGTCGAGATTCAGGTGTCAAAGGAATCTGATGGTAAGCCTGGTTCAAATCAAAGACGGAAAAATACTTGGCCTTACCGAACCAATCGAACGCAGAGTGCAAATCAGGGAGAGGGACAGAGTCAATTTCAATCTGAGCATTCAACTTGCGATAATCTAGAACCATTCGAGACTTGCCATTTGGCTTTGGAACTAGAAAAGCTGGACTTGCGTAACTTGAGCGAGAAGGCTCAATTACCCCATTTTCAAGAAGCTCATTGATGATTCCACGGAGTGTCTCCATTTTGGGTGGAGCAAGTTTGTAAGGATGAGAACGAACTGGACGGGTGTCAGTCAAACGGATTTCGTACTCCAAAAGATTGGTGACTCCAAGCTTTGGCGTTAGCACCTCAGGAAAACGAGAACACAATGTTCTGATAGCTTCAGCCTCACCAGGAGTCAGATGCCCTAATGGATCAACCTTTGGTTTGCTGGGTGTCTCAGGCTCGACCACAGCTGCACCATCCACAATTTCATCCGCAAAAGGAATGAGCACCCGTCTTGCGAAACGAAAGAAGCACTGGCCTCTGCCTAAATCCAAAATCAGGCCACAATGCTTGATGAAATCCGCTCCCAAAATGACAGGTATGCAAAGGTCCTTGGCTACCCAAAAACTCCACACCCAAGAAAAATGTTCAATCTTGAATTTCAAACGGGCTTCATAGATGATAGGAAGTGGGGATTTCGATGCAGTCCAGCAGATGTGGGTACTTCGCTCAACTTGCTTGATTAGCCCAGAAGATTTTAGATTTTCAAACAGGGAAAGGGAAATGAGACAACGGGCTGACCCAGAATCCACAAGGGCCTTCTGCACCGTTTTACCTAAGAAGATGTTGAGTCGTGGGCAAGTTGAGCGCGCCGCTTTCACTCCCATGCATGCAAGCTCCCTCATACCCCGCGACAGAGGCTCCCCAAAACCAGCACTCCCTGAAGGGGCAGTACTCAGAGAAACCAAATTCTTGCTGACTTTCTCCAAAACAGCTTTCTCACAGGGCGGGTTAGGCAAACTTTCCCTTTGTGAGCTACTCAGGTTTTTGGACAAAGTCGCAAGATTAACCCACTGACGACACACTCGTCTCATGTGACCTGTTTGACCACAGCCAAAGCAAACAATAGGATGCCTCTGTCTCTGCGGTGTTTCGGGACCTCGACACACGGATGCTACAGCGGGATGGGGACCAGTCCGGGGAAGATGCCCCGCAACGTGCTCCCTCTGACAATCAGCGTCTTGAACGCTCCGTGAAAGGATGACCAACCTATCCAGGTCTGCAAAAGAAGAAGGCTTTGGAGCAAAAATCAGTCTGGACCGCTCCTCAGGCTTCAACCCCTGCAAGACAATGTCCACCAGTTGGTTTTCAGGGATGCCCAGCCGTAGGACACGCCACACGCCACAAATGTCACCCACATACTGACTGAGAGTTTCATCAAATTTTTGAGGTCGAAACACTCTCTCAACCTTCAATCTCTCCATGACCCTGAAGGGGACAAAGAGCTCAAGCACTTCACTGTGAAAATTGTCAAAATTTACTCCCCGTTTCAAACAGTCTAACAATTTGTCACCAAGAGGTCTCAGGCAGAGTGGAACCAGCAGTTCCAACACTACTGAGTCCTCCATGCCTGGGAACTCCTTCAGGTGCAACACCTTTCCCAAAAACTCTAACAAAGGTTCCACCTCTAAACCATCAACCGGGCGAATGTCGCTCAAAACCCCAGCAATGGGATTGGGCAGTGGAGCAAACAAACCCATTTTGTTCTCAGTCAGTCGGTCTACCTTCAAAACACACACAAAAAAAATTTTTTTTTACAACGAACAATTCACAAACTTAACTAACTAAAGACTCTGGACTGAAATGCCTACAGTCAGATGAGGTCCCAAACAGAAGAACCTGCCCATACACACCGCCTTAGCCACCAAATCAAAACACGGACCTTACACTCACGACATACACACAACATACATACACTAAACAACAACACCTAACATTTGTGTGATGAGGTAAACACACACACACACACAGTTTCAATTTTGGGTTTGGCCATGCTTTTGACACTCTTGCTCCCAAAGGATACAAGTCATTAACCAGATTCCACCCGGTGACTCGGCCAAGGGCGAGCTCCTAATAAAAAAACTACAACAGTGTGCTTACCCCACCACGACAACATTTCTTCAAAAATTCCTAAGACTGCCAGACCAGCATCACCCAAAAATCAAATCCAACCACGGCCCTTCGTGGATAGAGCACAAAAAACCACGCTCTGCTACCATCTGAGCCGACCCCTCGCACCGCCCCCAGACGAACAACTATTGGAAGCATGCCCCCCATAGTGACAGTGCGAGTGGCCGCCCCACATCCCTAACAAAGTGAAAGGCCGTGGGTGAATATTAAAAACAAACAAACAGTTGTCAACAAAGCCTATAATTTTTCAATGAAATCAACAAAATAACAATCAACAATCAAACAGAGTAACCATCCAAAGAATTTTTCTTTTTTTTTACTCTTTTAAGGCTTTCTCAAAAAAATAAATGAATTAGAATTTTAAGTTTACCCTTCTAAACTTACAACTGGTACCAGTAGCAAAATTAGGCCTAACAAAGAAAATAATTTAAAAAGATGGTAACTGTAATATATAAACTTTAAATAAATTAACAATAAATACTTCACAATAACTATAAAATAAATAACGGATCATGACTAGTAGGCTAAGCTAAACCATAATTATTGTGGCTCCTTTTCAAAATTTCAAATTCAGTCCAAAATTCTCAACAAATTTAAAATATGGTAACTTGCGGAACGTGGTCATTAGTCACATCACACTAATGGTGGGCGGCGGTGATCCATCCGGAAGATGGTGTAGGGCGGCATAGCAGTAGAAAGCAGATGAAGGCTTACTGGTCCCAGGAGCAGGGTAATGAACAGCCCGAAGACGGAGAAGGAGTAGTGTCTCCCTGGGCGAACCTCTCCGGAAGCAGCGACCAGTAAGAGCCTCCCATCTGGGACCTCATCTGACGACTGGCAAAACACTTAAATCATGACTTGAATTGACGACGAACAGAAGAACAAAATTAACAGTGACATTGAAGGATGAACACTGATATTCATCGAAGATAACCAAGTCTTGACAAATCGACAATCGCCGGCCTTCTGGTGAAAATGTGACAGAAGGCGGACATTGACTCTGGGTTGCAGGATTGCTGCCCGACCCAAACCGACTGAGTTCCGGCGCAAAGCCAGTACTCGCACTATAAAAAAAACTGAGGCGTGACATTGGTGGGACGCTTGGTGGGCAAGTCACGGCTCACAATACAAACCTATTGTGTTGCTGTCTGCCATCAATATTGAATGTTTTGGTAATGCAGTGTGACGTGTTTAGCAAGTTACACTCTATATACAGCCAGCCTATTGGTCAATACAAACCTATCGTGTTGCTGTCTGCCATCAATATTGAATGTTTTGGTAATGCAGTGTGACGTGTTTAGCAAGTTACACTCTATATACAGCCAGTCTAGTGGTCAATACAAACCTATTGTGTTGCTGTCTGCCATCAATATTGAATGTTTTGGTAATGCAGAGTGACGTGTTTAACAAGTTACACTCTATATACAGCCAGCCTAGTGGTCAATACAAACCTATTGTGTTGCTGTCTGCCATCAATATTGAATGTTTTGGTAATGCAGTGTGACGTGTTTAGCAAGTTACACTCTATATACAGCCAGCCTAGTGGTCAATACAAACCTATTGTGTTGCTGTCTGCCATCAATATTGAATGTTTTGGTAATGCAGAGTCACGTGTTTAACAAGTTACACTCTATATACAGCCAGCCTAGTGGTCAATACAAACCTATTGTGTTGCTGTCTGCCATCAATATTGAATGTTTTGGTAATGCAGTGTGACGTGTTTAGCAAGTTACACTCTATATACAGCCAGCCTAGTGGTCAATACAAACCTACTAGTTAACCGCCCGTGCTCTGCCACGGGAATATTGTCAGCAATAAAAGAAATAATAATTAACAAATACTGTTTATCTTTGTATTTTATTTAGGGGTTGTTTAATTTTTTAGGCCTACATGAAATAGAACTGATAGTTTCCATGTATAAACTATTTTATGTTAATCAATATCAAACCGATATATTATTTTAACCAAATGAATGTTTTATATTAATTCGAGTTTTATTTGAAAAATAAATAGTATACAAACTGGGCAATGCTGATAACCTAATAAGCAGCTATTTATGCTATTTAGATAATTTTCTCAAGTATATTCCTATATTCGTCGTTTTTTTCATTACATTTGTTGTATGGAATAAAGATAGTAGTCACTTAGCCTACATGTAAATCACGCATCAGCAGTTGGTCGCATTTCACGAATCTTTGACCCATACTGTGAGTAAAAGCTGTGTTTACGTCGTATATATAAAGTTGTGCATACTTTGTTCAATGTTAGAGGGTATTAACGGTCCAATTTGATGGAAAAGGAGTCGTGGATTTTAAAACTATGTAGACTACCACTACCAGAAAGATGTTGATTCAAGCGAGACTTAGAACTGGCCATTACAAATGCAGATTTGTATTATATTTTACTCAAATAGTTTTTTGTCTCTTTTGACCCTTAATACTTTTTTTATAGTCGCTGTCGATAAGATTTTCCATAGACTCAAAATGTTTATAAGGAGTTCATTTTACCCTCCCCCTTGTGACAACATAAGGAAAATGATTTGTGTCCCAGTTAGTCTGTTCTGATTAAAAATTCATAGATTTGCAGTACTGACAAATCCAATCCAACGACCCCAATTTAAAAAATTGGTACTTTTTAGAAGGGACTTCCAGAGCACATTTAACACCATCACTGCCCTTTACCTTTTTAGTTCGATGGTTCTCTACATGTTTTTTTTTTCGTTCTGCATGTCTCTTTACACCCGGTTAATGATTACCTTTTCTTTTTCTTTTTGTACTTTTCACATCCTGGGGTTAATGATAAAGTTTTATAACGCTATAATGACCCGAGTCAACATCGCCATTAAACATCAAGTCAGATACTTCTTCGCCAGAACCGAAATCGTAAGTCACAGTTTCTCAAGCAACTTCCCTGTGTAGGCCTACTCGATAAAATATAGTTAGGGTATAGTTCACTGATAGATTGTAGTTCCAAATATCAAAGCGTACTCGCCATCTCGAGAAGGTAAAATTTGGACGTCGAACACTGATCTTGAGTAAGATTAATCACTTACGATTTAAAATGTTTGTATGTTTACCAATCATTAGCAATTATCTGTAGGCCTACAACTTGCAAGCGGATTTCCCTATGATTGTTCTGGTGGCTATAGAGAATAAATTATATTGATCAAAACAATAAGTTTCCGTCCCCTACTATGGGTATTATTTCACATTCCATACTCAAACTTAAACTCAATTACCACTTTCCTTCAGATCACTTTGCAGGAAAACTAAAACATTTTTGTGTCCCAGTTAGTCTGTTCTGACTCGAAATTCATAGATTTGAAGTAGTGACAAATCCAATCTAACGACCCCAATTCAAAAGAGTTGGTATTTTTTTAGGGACTTCCAGAGCACATTTAACACCAACACTGCTCTTTACCTTTTTAGTTCGATGGTTCTCTACATTTTTTTCCGTTCGGTATGTCTCTTTACGCCCGGTAAATGATTACCTTTTCTTTTTCTTTTTGTACTTTTCACACCCTGGGGCTAATGATAAAGTTTTATAACGCTATAATGACCCGAGTCAACATTGCCATTAAACATCAAGTCACATACTTCTTCGCCAGAACCGAATGGTAAGTCACAGTTTCTCAAGCAACTTCCCTGTGTACTTGAAAAAAAAAAATCACTGATATATTGTAGTTCCACGTATCCCAGCGTACTCGCCATCTCGAGAAGGTAAAGTTTGGTACCACTGAACGTCTAACACTGATCTTGAGTAAGATTCGTCACCTACTATAAAATGTTTGTATGTTTCCCACTCATAAGCAATTATATGTACAACTTGCAAGCGGATTTCCCCATGATTATTCTGGTGGCCGTAGAGAATAAATTATATTGATCAAAACAATAACTTTCCGTTCCCTACTATGGGTATTATTTCACATTCCATACTCAAACTTAAACTCAATTACCACTTTCCTTCAGATCACTTTGCAGAAAAACTAAAACATTAAAAAAAAAGTTAACAAAAACACGTTCCTTGATCAAAATCGTGTGTTTATAAACAGAAACTCCAAGTTTAATAATTGCATACTGAAAGTGAGGTTATAAAAATAATAACAAATGTCTGACAAACATTAAACAGCTGACGAATAATTTATAAACTTTGTATAATATTCTTCAATAAGAATTATATTGACTCGACCTTTAAAGGGCTGTAGGTCGTAGCCCTTAGAAAAAACGTAAATTCTAAGGAAGTTCGGCAAATCTACACACTATCCCCTTTAATTTGAGATATAAATCTTGTAGATCGGTCCAGTAATTACTGAGAAAACAGTGTTACAACTGTGTATTAAATATATAGATTGTGTTGCTGTCTGCCATCAATATTGAATGTTTTGGTAATGCAGTGTGACGTGTTTAGCAAGTTACACTCTATATACAGCCAGTCTAGTGGTCAATACAAACCTATTGTGTTGCTGTCTGCCATCAATATTGAATGTTTTGGTAATGCAGTGTGACGTGTTTAGCAAGTTACACTCTATATACAGCCAGCCTATTGGTCAATACAAACCTATTGTGTTGCTGTCTGCCATCAATATTGAATGTTTTGGTAATGCAGTGTGACGTGTTTAGCAAGTTACACTCTATATACAGCCAGCCTATTGGTCAATACAAACCTATTGTGTTGCTGTCTGCCATCAATATTGAATGTTTTGGTAATGCAGTGTGACGTGTTTAGCAAGTTACACTCTATATACAGCCAGCCTATTGGTCAATACAAACCTATTGTGTTGCTGTCTGCCATCAATATTGAATGTTTTGGTAATGCAGTGTGACGTGTTTAGCAAGTTACACTCTATATACAGCCAGCCTATTGGTCAATACAAACCTATTGTGTTGCTGTCTGCCATCAATATTGAATGTTTTGGTAATGCAGTGTGACGTGTTTAGCAAGTTACACTCTATATACAGCCAGTCTAGTGGTCAATACAAACCTATTGTGTTGCTGTCTGCTATCAATATTGAATGTTTTGGTAATGCAGAGTGATGTGTTTAGCAAGTTACACTCTGTATACTCCAGACTGGTGACACATACAAAACTGGGTTAATGTAGAGTATGACCAATAATACGGTCCACATGACTCACGATTACGGCACGGTGTGCAGTCCAGAATTATACCCCGTACCCAATTTATGCTATGACCGAGTACCTCATGCAACGAGACCTATACGTCATGCAACACCGATATCATATGCCACCTTAATGTAACTTTTATTGTTTTATGCCAACTGTATGAATTGTCGATTTGTCATTAATTTTCAGTAGGCCTATATATTTACTTAGAAACTGAATACCAAGCCATACGTGTCTAAACACTGAATACTTCACCACTTCTACCACCCCAGGCTACCTTTCCACAGATCTGCCTGTTTAATTTTACACTCAGTGTTTGAGTTCCTGAGCAACTTTGAAATTGGGTCGTTGTTTTATACAAAGGATAGCATAGGCGGTTATATAAATCAGCCAAGCCTTTAGTTTGAGAGTTAAGTGATATTTTAGCTCTGTTGACTGATTTACTGACCAGTACACAGTCGGTTGTGGCAGTTTGACTGTTGCTAGCGGAAGTGGTACGATCGATGCAGCGTCTTCGCTTGTTGCATTCGCATCCAGCCCGGGGCTTGACTGTCCTGTCTGTGCCGCTGCTATTCAGTATTGCCGATGAAATAAAAAAATCAATTGCCTTACCCAACACTAATTCCGTTTTATTTTATGATATACAATAAAATAATTTTAATAAATTGCCTCCAATAAATCAGTAATGCATTACACTTAACTTGTCGACTACTAAAACATGGCAAAGTGAACACTGGAATATAACATTGATTAATTTGTTCACATAAGTAATATTTAACATGTAAGTATGAGAGGAACTATGAAAACAAATCTTGAGGTTCTAAAGCAGTCATAGCATTTGTCCTACTAGCTTATTTAACAGTTATAATACTCAATGAATACTATAATAATGGTAAAATCAATCGAAACGTAGTTGGAAATGTTTCTATATTTCAATAAGTCAGTGTCTTTAAACAAACTCATTTAAACCCTTACATAGAGTTGCAAGCGACTTGGTTTTATTAAAAACGTAGATCTGAAATATTCAATACATAATGTAATATTTTGTCACTTTCTAAAGTAAACCTAGTTTTTGTTACTTTTAATTGAAAGTAATGATGATTCTTTGGGCTCCACATGTAGTCACAATTTGCGATATATCTTCGTCGTTGGATATTGGTTTCCATCATTAACACAGCCTATTAATAATATAACCTCAGGTTTGGCTGTAGGCCTACAGTGTACGTGCTCGGCGCGAGTATAGACGAGACGACTCTGTTCCATCTTAGAACATAATTGTGTATTGTGTACCTCCTACCAAGGTGTCGTGCTCCACATCACAACTGTGAAGATTGTGTCAAGAATTGCCGAAATTGATCATAATTAAATTTTTTCTAAGTATTACATTTTAATACTTTAACCAGGTATGCAAAAACAATATTCTTTTTTTATATAGTAAATAAATAAATAAATAAATAAATAAATAAATAAATAAATAAATAAATAAATAAATAAATAAATAAATAAAAAATAAATAAATAAATGTTTAATAATATAAATTTTAGAAAGGAGCGAGCCCGAATGTAAAAACCTCAAGAGTCAATATGAATTAGCGTTGACAGTTGATTTTGTAGTAATGTTAAACAATACATGCCTAGAAAGCTTTGCCTATACGAAGTTAGCAACAAAAAATAATTGGATACCAAATGTTGATAGTAATTACTGTAGAGTGATTAGAACAATATTACGAATTCAATATGCTCTAAAAATAAACCAAATTTGTTAAATAATAATACACATATCTTATGTAAAATACGCTGAGCTAAGATTTGGTTTTAAACCTCTGCTAAAATTTTTTAAATGATATAGAAAACCTGTGGTAGTCAATTTCCATAAAAACCTAATCTTTAAAAACCAACATACACTTGCAAAACCTTTACATAGGCTAGTGTAAAATATGAAACTAGTATTTCGTATTTCTAAAGCATTGAATGCCACAATGAGAACGGATTTTATCCCTCAGGTCTATTGATCTTTAAGGTGTAAAAAATGTAAATGTTGCTCAACAGTTTCCTTGGCCTTTCATAACCGGCCTTTCAGTGCGCGACACCTAGTCGATGTGTATGCATATTTGATGGCTCAATGATGGAACGTCAAGTGGAGAGTGTAACTACTCGCCATCGCCACTGTCACAGGCAGGCCACTTAACACTGCTATGTAGCCTTACTGTACGTGGGTGGGCACTGGTCATCCTAGCTCTGTTGAGAATATTCTATACTATATGTAAGGTTTGCTTCCTCTCTTTCCTTATATGTATACATATATTGTATATTGTTGAATAAGGAGAAACGCGTACCCGGTCTCACATTTGATAGGCTAATAATATTAACACCATTATAGATTAATATACAATGTTTGGAAGATTGTTTAGGTATAATAAAAATACTGACTTGCATTAATATTTTATTAAAATACTACTCAAGACATAAATTATTATCACATTTGCTTAAATTACTTAACATAAGTACAAAATACAATTACTTACTACAAGCTTAGGTCGTATTGAGTTGCGAAGGACTTAAAGTTAATAAATGCAGAACAAAGCTGAGTGATTGATTACATATTCAATTGACAAGATTCGATAATTTCCAGTGTATTTTGAACAGTGTACTGTCGTATATAATGTGGCTATCAAAAGTAATGCTTGCACTACACAAGACAACAATTTTGCCACCACTCAACTACTGGAACATTGTATTGCGGTAAATTTTACTTTGCAAGCAGCAATTTATATTTATAGTTATTTTAACATGAGTGATATCCATATAGCTCGAATTGAACGCGTGTTCGTACAAATAATAAACGAACGGTGGATCAGTCATAATGATTTGTCCTACATTTAATAACGAAAAATGATGGCATCTTAAATGGCTCGATATAATTTATCTTTGCTATTCTAGAAGGATTGTGCTGTGTGGTCTACAGCTGAAGTGTCTACTGTCTACTGTCTAGTACTCGTGAGCGTGTGGATCAGGGGCCGCCTCCGCAGCTGCCTTAGCTCTGGCCAACTCGCTGAAGAACACCTGCTTGGCTGCAGCCACGTCGTGGCTGTCAGGGATGTCCACGGGCACCGCGGCCGTCGGCAAGTTGGAGGCTGCCACTCGGAACCCGTTGTGCTTTAAAATAGGTAATCAATTCAATTTTTTTTTCTTTCAAAAGCGCAACTGCTACTTTTCTATATACAGTACTTAATTACGATTTTGTATATAAGTACTGAGTGAAGAAAGAATGGATTGGCCCTAATTAATTTCACCTTTTACTTGCGAATATTGAAGCCAATCTTTATATCTGTATAATTAAAAAATGACCTCTACCTTTTACTTTCAATGTAAAAAACTGTCATTTTTGAGGATTTGCTCAAAGCTTGAATAAACGGATATTATTAAAACTCCCCATTAACCTCGAAGCAAAAACAAAAATTATGTATCTGGTCAATACCAGATTCGTTTGTTGAATTAAAGTGTGTTCAGAGCCTTTTAAGTTTTCAGCTAAGGTAGTAAACTTGGAATATGTTAAGATTTGCAAAGCTGTAGGTCATAAATATAAAACTTAATAATTAGAGGATGAAGACAATGAAATAAACCCCTCCCCCGCTGTTTTAGAGCAAAATTGATAAAACCATTAAAACACCTTTTAAACTATTTTTAAACTAGAGGGCAGCGAAAACCATTACTAATGGTAAAAAAATTAAATTAGGTATTGTTAATATGCTTCTTATTATAACTAATTATTGAAAGGAATAGTCGGTGTGTGCTCGTGTATACTTAGCAGTACTTACGTCATCAGAGACGTAGTTGACACTCTGGACGAGGCCGTGGGAGTCGAGGTAGGAGTAACCTCCTCTAGTGATGCCGTCAACTGTCTTGGTCTCCACCTTGGAGGAGAGAGGGTTGCTGTAGCTGTAGCTGTACTGACCGAGCTCATCCTGGGCGTGGGACTGGCTGGAGACTACGGCAACGGGGGCGGCGACCACAGCAGCGGGGGCGGCGTGAACAGCGGGGGCGGCGTGAACTACGGGGGTGGCGTGAACAGCGGGGGCAGCGTGAACAGTGGGGGCAGCGTGAACAGCGGGGGCAGCGTGAACTACGGGGGTGGCGTGAAAAGCGGGGGCAGCGTGTGCCAGAGGAAGAGCTGGGCCCGGGGTGACATGAACCTCAGGCGAAACGTAAGACACTGGAGAGGGTGAGGGTGAGGCGACAATCACTGGAGTTGGAGAAGGTTCTGCAGGAACAACAGGGACGACGGTAGGTTGTGGCGAAGGAGCGGCATCGTGTGGAACAGCCACGGAGGAGGGGTGGAAGTAGACTTGTGGTGAAGGTGGAGGGAAGTCAGAGGAGTCGAGTTCCACCGTGGCATATGAGTGAGCGTGCTCAGCGGGAGCAGCGTATGAGGATGGAGTGACATGGGCTACGTAGGGTGCAGGGGTAGGAGCGTGATAGGGAGCTGGAGTTACAGAGACCACGGGAGCAGCAGAAGGAGATACATAGGTGATGGGTGCGGGAGTTACGTGTACCTCTGGTGGGGCCGGAGTAGAAGGGGCAGCGGGAGCAGCAGGTACAAAAACAGTGGGCGCAGGACCGTGGGCTACGGGGGCCTCCACGAACACTGGTGATGGGCCATGGGACACTTCGTTCTCGTGGGCAATCTGAAATATAATATTTAAACTGTCATATTAGGGCTACACGTATTGAACGAAAAAAAACACACATTAATGTTACATATGTGTCAACTTTTCAACACATACTGGCTAAAGTCTTTACGAATCTTTGACTGTGTCTTACTAATAGATTTAATTATCTAATTTGATAAACAATAGCCCCCCCCCCCTATTGGGAAGTATAATTTATTGTAGTTGGTACGGTAAGATCCAGTATCCAGGACCGATTTACTCACCGCGGCGTCATGGGCGGCGGCCTCGTGCAGGGCAGCGACTGCCTTGGCCTTCTCAGCAGCTACCAGGGGCTCGTCATGCTGCGGCGTCACCGGTCCTAGGGGCAAGTTGGAGGCGGCCACACGGAAACCGTTCACCTATACACACAGGGTACCATACATATTCAAAACAAAATAATAGCTGAAATGCCTTCCTGTCAACACAGATATAGCTCTAGTTAGCACTTATTTACACGGTTCCTTGAGACGACCTCCTCTAGCTTTCGAACACTGGTAAATTATTGAAACATTTTCAGGAGTTAGTCCCACAATTTTACGGCTGATCCGGGACTTTTTCCCACTTACATTGCAAGGCATTTTCGCCTACAAGCCATTGTGTGGTTGTAGGTTGGTTGCTGTATCTCTGAGCGAATAATAATGACACTAAAGAGATTTCTTCGAAAGGAAATATTCAAACCCCTTTTCCCTATAGGAAAGTTGCTATTACCGTAGTTAGCACGGTAAGACCTGCGCCCGGGGCCGATATCCTTTTTCATTTTGGTAGCCCTAGAAGCCAATACCTATATTCGTTCAAATATATATGTATATTCATTCAAATGAATATAATATATTATTCATTTCATCGGGGGTATTAAATTTTGAAGCTGGTATGTGGAAACTTCACGCTAGCCGGTCTTTTGCCATGGTAATGAAAAAATGTACATTAAAAAGGTACATAAGCGGTTTCGGAAGGCCGGGAGTGCAGCGTGAGAGGAGGCAAAGCTAGCCAAAAAAAGCTAGTAAATGTTTATTTTATTTTACCTTCCAATGGTCAAAAACCAGCTTAAAATAAAAAATATAAAGATTAATTATTTTAACTTAATGTTAAGGATACTCCGATAACTTTTTATTTAAAGTCAGTGTTGTAGAGATCAAGACATGTACTACTGGAGTGATTGCTTCTACCTCACGTATTTCTATAGTGTACAACAATAGACAATATAGCGCAACAATGGTCAGCATACAGACTCATGTGGGATTGTGGGGTCACAACATAAGTACATGGCCAATAATCAAGTCTGGAACCCTAAAACTTCACCCATTTTTTGTTAGTTTAAACAATGTCAGAACTTAAACTTTTGATATAATCATACAGCGATAACCGCATCAACAAAATTTTCTTGCCGAACAACTATTTCACTTTGATTTGTGCATTTGAAAATGTTAAGCCTAGGTACCTATATAATACCATGATAATACACTTGCCTTCGAATTTACATGCTTAGTAATTATTAATTAACATGTAAGCATTTTAAATTTATGTATACGTTTTATGTATATAAACCTTATTATGTTTTTATTTCATGAACGGAAATTTACATTTAATTTTCATTTCATTGTTAATCTTTAGTATATTTCAGAAAAGGGTGCAAAGGAATGACAACATTGAGAAAGAAATGTAATTAAAGATGTAAAAACGCTGAGTAGGAAATTAAAGTCGCTGACTTTGAAAATCCAAACATCAAGAAACTAATGAACTGCAATCAGATTTGCTCTGAAAGTTGGTAATCAGGACAACCGTAATCAAGATCAGTTGGGTCTGGGACTTTTATAACTTCGTTACCCAGGCCGGCCGACTCAAGCCAACCCCCCCCCACCCAGGCCAATGGCACGCAATCAATTTATTGCTGGCTTAAATGGGACTTAACACTTTGAAGGTGTGTTTAAGCAGTTTAAGTGCGCCTTCAGTTACGGTTTTATTTCAACAAGACTTTCTAAAACGGTTATTGTACTTCTTGAAGTTCTTTTCGACTAACAAGTGCTGCTTATTTATGGCCATCGTTTAGGACCCCAGAGTTTTTCTCAGGATTTAAAACTCCTAGTATTATATGATAACGAGGCAACTGTTTAAAATTACTGCACAATGTGAAACCTAATTACAGCTAATTAATAAAAACAGGTAAAACGTCGTTTCAACTAACACCTCAGTAATTTGTCAAGGTTTCACACTTTATTGTTGTGACTCCAAACGAGTCTGTATACTGACTGTACTTCTCTACTTTTGTAGACCACAGAAACACGTGAGGTAGAAGCAATCACTGCAGCAGTACATGTCTCTAAAGCACTGACTTTAATGTACAAGTTAATGGGGCATCCTTTAACATGAACCTGCTTAATATTGGTTTATGCTCATAGAATGGGGAAGTAATCTACTCTACGTCTACGTCACTAAACGATGATAAACAAAATAGAAGTATGATTCCACCTCTGATCAAAGATAAATATACAAGTGATATCATTGTTTTCGATTGAAGACATTTTGGAGTACCACGATACTCCTTTCAAAAAGGCATCAATCCACTTCTAACCATACTATACCACTCGGTTGATAAACCGTAATTCCTTGTAATCTTAAGAGGGAATAGTCCCGGGTCGAACATCTTATCACCATTTTCTGTGCGAGATAAACTGTCATGGAAGCTGGTCAATTCGTCTATTGGTAATTACTTTGTCCTGTTAAGGAAAATGACAAGTTTTCGCAGATTTTACATTGTAAATACAGAACAATTTGATATTAAAAAGCTTTAGCATACAAAAACATAGAGTTTTTTGTTTTATTTGTTGGGCATATCAAGTTCAGAGTCAATGTTCATTACATATTTTACCCTGCATGTTTCTTGTTGCAAATGTAGCTTTTTAATGTATTGCAAATCCATGTAATACATACAGATTATATATGTATGTAATTTATTTAGTTTTAGAACCGATAGAACTTTGTTAGATAATATTGTAGTCTGCACGTGATCCTGTGATAAACTGTTCCAACACACAAGTAATGACATACAAGCAAAGTACTTACGTCATCAGAGACGTAGTTGACACTCTGGACGAGGCCGTGGGAGTCGAGGTAGGAGTAACCTCCTCTAGTGATACCGTCAACTGTCTTGGTCTCCACCTTGGAGGAGAGAGGGTTGCTGTAGCTGTAGCTGTACTGACCGAGCTCATCCTGGGCGTGGGACTGGCTGGAGACTACGGCTACGGGGGCGGCGACCACAGCAGCGGGGGCGGCGTGAACAGCGGGGGCGGCGTGAACTATGGGGGTGGCGTGAACAGCGTGAGGCAGCTCCGGCACCACTATAGGTCTCGACGGCGCGGCCAAAGTCGCACAAACAAATGCGGACAAAGCCAACTACAAAAATAATAATGAACATCAGAAACTATAACATCCCTGTGACATATGAACTAAAACAATTACAAACGAATCAAAATTGTAGTATGGAGGATATTCTACTCATTTGCTGCCAAGTTAAGTTCACCACCGATTCTAAAACATCTTGGTAAAATACACCGCCGAACTAATGTTTTGTTAGGGGCTACAGCGTTTGATATTACCATAGACAAAACATACTGTGTTGCTTATTAGTCTATGATATTACGCAACAACAGAAAATATTATGTTGGATTGTAAATTTCAGTTCTAATTCAATCAGTATTTCAATATCAACTTCAGTATAATATACTACCGGTACCATGTTATCACCTAGGAGGATAGCCCTAATAATACATATAAATTAATCGTATTAATTACCATTAATTGATTAATTACTATTAATGAACTTATATCACTAATATAAATCCTCATAGGTTCTCACTGACTTAAGAACTTCACAATCACTATTAAAAACTTTTCTGCGGTCGTTAGTAACCACTCAGTGAAATTACAACATTAGACTACTTATTACACAACTTTGGTTGTGATTTCATCTTCAGAATTAAGCTATGTGTAAATAATTACAATTAATGACTTTGGAAAACTGTTTAAATGTGGTTTAAACGTTTAGTTAAAGCGTTGAATATATTTAAGTCATGTAAACGAGTGCGTATTTTTATTACAGAATAGAATTGTTTCTTTTTAAGCATATTTTGACACAATTATACAGATCAGTTTGACAAAAACTTAATAAAGACTAGTGGCTTGTAGGGACATAAGTCCCTAAAAAGCTCAAATGTAAAACAACTTTTTGCAATACCGGTATTTAAACAAACTCAGAATAACGTTATCTATGTGTCAGAATAGGCATCCCTACACCATATCTTTTGTGTAAAAACCAGTTTGTTGTTCTTCTTTGTTTGCTTTTGTTGATGTCATTTTCAATAAATAATTTGAATCACTCCAGTGGTTTAACATGAAAAGGCAGCAAACATATCATTGTTTGTGAATAAATACTGGTTTACTAAGGTAGCTTTGGTCTTGTGGTTAATGAGGATAAATAAAAGCTTCCCTGTGTGAAATTTTAAAAATTCATTGGAGGTTCGCCTTCAGATGAATTGAAGACGCCTGCAATTTCATCTGCAGTAGGCTTATTATACCTACGACGATCCATATTTATCCTGTCTACAAACCTAAGTTCTAATTCACTGTCACCTTGTACAACCATTTCTTCCGAAGCTCTTTTGTAAATTTGTGCAAATGGATTTTCTAATAGAATTTCAGCTAGTTTTGACAATATTTCAGGTTTTAAGTCCCTATTTTCTCGACGCCTTTGACGAATTTCTGTTGCCGTTGATGTGTCAATAATGTACAATTGGCCATACACGGGGTCTTCATCATGTTGAGGCAGCAAATCTGAGATTGAACGATAAATCTGTCCTTGAATTTTGAAACAGTATGGTCCTTTTCCTGGAATATCTTTCTTACTGGCTGAAAAATAAGCAAAAGCCATCGCACTGTTGCATTGTCGAATGAATTTATACAGTTGTGGGCTCTCTTCAAACAAACTTTTAAGTTCTACATTAGTTTTTGACTGAGGAAGGTCCGTTATGGCAACATGTCATAAAATGATTATTCGTTAGTTCTTCTCTAAAATGAAGAGCACTACATTTAATGCACTCTTGGTCCAGTAATCCTGCATCATGGATCTTTACATTTCTCTCGTCTACCATGGGTCTCCTAAAAAGGGGTTGTAACATATCTTGATTAATAAGTTCGTCATTATCTACTCTTGCTCTCCTACGCGCACTGTCATTCCTATGAACAGTTCCCCGCCTTTGTGGTATTCCCCTGGCGTTCATATTAATTACAGTACTTATAATGAAAAGAATATATATCCAGCAGCCTACATACCAAAACATCTTGAATCCCTGGTGATTTTATAAAAGTATGATCGAATATGATTACTCTACGTTGTATATTCACTGCACTAAAAAAATTTACTTACGAAGGAATGCAAATACACCATTTTAGAACCGATAACATTTATAGGTTATTTTAGTTGTATATATTTACACAACCTTAACCTTAAAATGTGTAGAAATATAAAGAAAACAACATCATTTAAAATAAACTTGAACATATGATTTAAAAATAAAAACAAAACAGAAGTTAGATTTAATTTCGACTCTTTGATTATTTATACAGAATATTTATTCTATGTCGTTTATTCCTTTAACACGACAATAACGTAAAAGCATGAAAAAATGAAACTTGAGTATATAATTTAAATATAAACAAAGAATTTTCCGACTAATCTTCAATATTTCAGTTTTATTATAGTATACATTTCATAGTTGACTGGCCAAAAGTAAACCAAATGCGTGTATTGATCACTGTTTTCAAATCTGTGGCACAGCTGTTTTAATTTCAAAAGATGTAAACAAATTAAACCCCATGTTGTTTTAATGGGAAAAGTTTTATTCTGTTGCGAATTTATGGTAAAAAATAAGAAAAATGAATAGTTTTCCCTCAAAATTCACGTCAAGACCTTTAAAATAAGACCCCTCCCATCCTTCTACGGCCATCCAGTCACTCACAATTTCTTTACAAAAATTTGACTTACGGAATTATATATAGGCCTATAGATTGGTAAATTTTGTTACGTCGATAATTTATCTATGCTAATGAAGTAACCGAAGTATTTAGTAACTAAAAGTTACTAAACCTAAAGTAAAGGGGTTTAGTAATGTACCTAATAATACTTAATATTACCTAATAATAATTAGCTGGTGTCCAAAATCTATTGTTGGTGACAAAACTCGTAAACTAAAGGAGGATTGAAAGAGAGGGAGAAATGATGTAATATAGAAGACCCGATTATTTACAAAACCCTTCGCCAGGCGGCGCGGCGAGCAATCACGGCAGATGTGCCACTTTGATCCACGTGGCCAATATTTTATAACCGCGTCTTTTTAGTAAAAGTGTCTCCTTTTCCAGCGATTCCTTATTTTAGGCCGTTTCTCTTTTCCAAGAACATATTCAACTTTTTTAAGATGAACAGTTTTTTTGAGTTCTGCTTTATTTAACTGAACATTTTTATGTAAATACAATATAAAAACTTTTATTCTAGCATAAACTATACATTGTATACATTGGTTCTAGTGTTTTTTTTTTACCAATGAAATATTTTTCTCGTCCCTCTGATTAAAATCTGTTCATATAATTTATTTTTAGTTTTTGGATTAAAACTTAAGCCTTAATACTTATAATTAACGAATTTTTGGTGTAAATTTAAATCAAGAAACACCTATTTACTTTGTAAGTTATCTAACAACTGTGTACAAATCAAACTTTAAAACACACCGGTGATGACAATCCTCTGTCTGAGCGTGTATACGAGTATACATTGTGAACGCTACGCGATGGCCATCATTAATCTTATGTTTCGTTTGAAAATTAAAACCAACGCCCAGCTATCTCAGTGTAGGATACAGTTTGTTTCCGAGTATCTTGATTATCCTACTTTGTCTGTATAGTAAAGTGTATAGTTTTATACAGTCTTTGAACCTTATCTTGGTATAGTTTGGTAAATGAACCTGTTTCTCCAGAATTTATATAGTTGATACAAAAATGTGAGCAGAGTTTACTTTAATTATGTTTTCAAACTCAGTTTTAGGAATTCACAGGTAAACTGTATATTAGTTTTTCATTTTGAGATTATTATGAAGCTATAGTATGTATAAAAGTCTCAGATTTAACGTAAATACACAAACAAATTTACATTTAAATAATTGTTATTAATATTTACGTCTATTGTCAACACGTGACAGTGAATTGACCTGTGATTGATATAAGTTTAATTAAAATGCTCTACACATTTCTCTCGACTTATCTTGTCCATACGTTATATATTAATGTTAATCCATGTTAATGTATCACACCTAGTTTATGTTAACATCAGTGTATATTTGGTGTATGCTTATATCTAGCTAATAGTTTATCTTGACTAATCTGCTTTTAGTGTGTATTTCCTTTACAATGGTTTTTGGCGTAGCTGATATTGTTCATGCTAATATAATTGTATATTTATACTACGCCGGTGCCAGACTCAGCTTTCTTGATGCTAACAAGGTTTTAGAGTATACTTGCTCCTCTCCGGGATCTGTCTTTGCTTATCTTGTTGATGACGATATCAGTTTATCTTGCGTAGAGTATCTACGTTGGTCACTGGTATAGTTATTTTTGTTGATGCTGAATAAGTGAATTACGTAGGTCCCTGGCTTAGCTTATCTTGTTGATACTGATACAAGTGAATATTTGTTCTACGTGGGTCCCTGGCTTAGCTTATCTTGTTGATACTGATACAAGTGAATATTTGTTCTACATGGGTCCCTGGCTTAGCTTATCTTGTTGATACTGATACAAGTGAATATTTGTTCTACGTGGGTCCCTGGCTTAGCTTATCTTGTTGATACTGATACAAGTGAATATTTAATCTACGTGGGTTCCTGGCTTAGCTTATCTTGTCTCTTGTCGATGCTAACATCAGTGAATATTTTGTTCTACGTGGGTCCTTGGCTTAGCTTATCTTGTTGATGCCAACATCAGCGTATTTGTTCTAAGTGGGTCCCTACATGGGGTATCTTGTTGATACTAATATCCCTATCAGTGCACTGTGAATAGTTAGTGCACCTGGTGAGGAGCCGCTGCGATCGATCCAGGTGGCTTTGTGCCGACTATCTGCCCGGGTTAGATCGACTGAATGTGTTATTGTTTCATTGTCACACCACAAAATCTGTGTCGTGTTTCATTGAAATACATTAACAAAGTAAAATATATATTGTAACCTTTTTTAATTAGCTTAATTTTGTGTTTTTAATTTTTTTTTATCCCAGTGTTTGATAGATTGCCAGAACTACTGGAGCGTTTTAATACATTTTAAGTTTAGTTGTAATCGTGTGAACTAAATGAATATTACAAGTATTCGCTCAAATTAGATTAAAACGGAATATTTTGTGGATGAATTACGATGACCGAATTATTTACAGCATAATGGATGTTTTTATATTCCCCGATCAATTCAACATTGAATTATGTTAGTATTGAACACACCATAAAAATATTTAAGTAACTTCATCTTATTATTCGTTCTTGAGACTTTTAAGTCCCTTAGTATAAAAAAACATAGTTTTTATTTTGTTGGTTTATATTAATTGTTCATTACTCTAGCATTATTGCAGGGTAGCCAAACAATTGGCAAGTGTTAACTGTGAGAGGAGATTGAATAAGTAATTCGTGGTGATGCACTGATCTCATCTAAACCACTTTAGCCTGTACAAAGCGTTGAGCTTTCAACAAGTTGGATGAAAGTACTTTGGTTTCATCTGCTTTTATTTTGAAGACTGATTCTAACTTCATTTTAGATGGTGTTACTTTTTGCTAATATAAGTATAGTAATTAAATAAAAGTTTACTTTGTAGTATATGTGTTTTAGTATTGTTCAACACACGTATGTGTCTTTTAAAATTGTCTTGTTGATATATAGAAGATTGTACGTTAACATTATGCTTGCTTTGAACAGTATATTAATTTATAGAAAATATTCAGGGTGTCCAAACGCGTAAAAACTTTGGGACATGATTCCTCATACAAAAAGAAGAAATAAAGTTCATATGAAGGTTTGTCCGAAAATGCTTATAGATGCTCTACCCACATATTCGCCATTTTGTTTTTTATTCATAAAAATGTTTATATTAAAATTCCCAACCGATCTTTATGAAACTTGGTGTCTTTTTGAAAGTGAACAGACGTATGGTAGAAAACACCTATGTTCCAAAAGACTTAAGCTAGTCAGGGTACATTTTGCCTTAATGTATCAAAAATCTGATATTTTAGTTATTTCTTTTTAAACTTTTGGAGCTAGGTGTCGTTTAATAGTAAACTTTAAATGCTAAACAAAATTATTTTAACCTTTTTTTCATAAAATTAGGAATTTTTAGTAATATAACGAACTTACAAACTGAAGCAATTTTAAAATTGCAGGTTGGACCAACTTATTTTTTTAAACGTATATATTATTAAAAATACATACTAGGTATACAACTTAAATGGTATTATTCAAAGAAAAAATGTCTATATATAAAATCAAAATTATGCAACACAATGTATTACTACTGTCTCACTAAACAACAGCCCTGGAAACAGTTTTGGCAAATTATAATTAAAATAGTGTACAGAAAATTGTCAAACATTAAAAATACTACAGAAAATAATAAATCTTCACAAAACTATTTGACTTATTTTGACGGAATTTTGCAAATTGTCAACTTATCTTGTCCCATCAGACCGTTTAACTCACCACTACCGAGCCACATGGCGAGCAGAGTGACAAATAGATCGGTAGCCCTCGATACGCAATGAACTTTTTCCATCTCATCGGAGATGTCGAAGTGCACCATTTGTTATCTTCTCAACTCAATCCCATCTCATTCCTCCCTCCGCCAATATCCGATCATATTTTAAACAATCTAGAGCTAGAGTTTAGATCCTCATGAGTCTAAGGTCCCGATATCATCTTAGGTTTCGTTACAATCAAAATTCAACCTTGATGTTATTTTAACTCGTTAAGTAGATCATGCTATTTTAATCTACTTTAATTCAGATGTATGATAACACGAATTGTGGATATTTTATAGGCATACACTGTGGATACGATGCTCCCTGGTGTGGATTAACGTCCGCACGAGTGAGTACTCGACTATCCGCAGTACTATCCTGATAATTAGACTAATTCGTTAAATACCAAGGGAAAAATGTGGTTCGGATTCCACTCTAAACTGTAGGTCCCTTAGTTGCCATTAGCTATATGGGCTATCAATTAACAGCTGTGTCTAAGGAACATGTCGCCCTTAGTCACTGACAAGACTACAAAATCGCGCAACTCATCATACACTCATTAACAATACTTCCTAACAATACTTCCTTGAGTAGATGGTTTAGATTAATATTTTTTTATGATACCGGTATAGATATTAAATATGTTTAATGTAGGAGCCAATATGTACCTTAGTTTCTAACCAAGAACTCTTAATAGTCTAGGCATATTAGGAAAGTTAGCAGAAAGTTTAGGTACAGTCCTAATCATCACTTTTCTTTATGTTTTTTGGGTCGCTGAACACGAATATTAGGTTTGCTGACAGATATTTTACCCGGAACATTGGTTATTTTGTGAAAAACCTTAAAATTTGGGCACTTTTTTGGTTTTTCGGGCAAATCTCGGTAAGTATGGGTTTTTGAGAAAATCCTGCTTTGTAAAATTAAAGATGGCAAAATTTACTACAAGTTTCTTATAAAATGTTTGTTTCTACGACGAACCGTTTCGCCACTAGAGCACACTAAAAAAGGCCAGAAGTACAAAAAATTAAAAACATTGCTAAATGCTGCCGTTTCACATTACGTTTCCTTGGAAACAACCCATGTTACGATAATTTTAACTATTTATTCATGATAAGAAACTGAAACTGACTTAAAAATACCCCCGCCGCAGCAAACCTACAGACTAAGCGAATTTCCATTTCCCTGATTGGATTTACACTAAAATGTCTCCTTAGAAGTATCACATTTATTCCCTATTTAAATAAAAGTTTAACGGAGTACTTAGGTTTGCTGCAACAGGGAGGGTAAAAAGGTGTTTTTTTGTAAAATGTAATAATTTAGTATGAAATTAATGCATTTTCCAAATTTGATCAAAACATGTTCATAAACAAGCAAACTACAACAGTTTACTTAGTCTCCATAAGAATAACATGGGCATTTTAAAGAATAGTTATAGTTATAGTGAATAGGGTTACAGCTATTTATCCTATCCCATTCTATATTCTAATACGAGCTATGCATGTTTGTCTGTATTTAATATATATCTTGAAGTCCAGCGAAAGGATTTTGACAAAATGTTGGAATTGGGGACTTATAGCCCAAGAAACGTGATCAGCGACAGGCACTACCTCAGGAAAACTCTTATTTCACTACACAACTCATTTGAAAATTAAAAAATTAACCATTGGTCTTATGGGATGCTAAATAAATATGACAAGGAAAAAGTAAGCAAAAGACTTGTATTGTAATGTAACATGTGTTTACAAAAATACATCCACAGTAGGCCTACTAGCTAACTACATTATACAGTACAAAGGGGAAAATATCAGTTGTAACTTTTGAGCAAAGATGGAAATGGAGCAAGTATTGATGAGTGTTTCGTATTGGTGACGTTTGAGTACACGGGCGTCAACTCAAAATGTTACACTCATATTTTCAATTTGTATGCACTCATTTTGGATAGTTTAAATAATTTGGACAGCTGTATTCAGGATCATTTCCATCGTAATAAATTGAAATTCTACTGAAACTCAAATAATAAAAGCCAAAATTGAAAATTAGTGGTACATAAAACGTGAGTTTCCCTTAAATTGTTTTTACAATCGAAACAAACTATACCGAGCCATGGCTCGGTCCCCTGGTACTTTTTCTGATAATTTCCTCATTTAGCATACTCAATGTATTATTGACTACTAACTGTGGCAGTGTGTAGTAATGAGATCATATTTTACTGTACGGAATTCAGAACGTTCTTACATATTCAGTCCTTATTTCTTTATCCTTATGTGTGGCCTTAACATTGCCTGATTAAATTAATCATGTTCATTAATTTCATTCGTTTCATTCGTTTCATTCGTTTCATTAGTTTCATTCGTTTCATTCGTTTCATTCGTATCATTCGTTTCATTCGTTTCATTCGTTTTATTCGTTTCATTAGTTTCATTAGTTTCATTCGTTTCATTCGTTTCATTCGTTTCATTGTTGGTGGCGATGGGTTCTAAATTACAACCCATCACAACTGACTGTGATACAAGCTGTGTTGCTTACTGTGGAGTATGCTGGGGTCTGGTTAATTACGTGATTGGTATTCTTGGTTATGATGTTGTTTTTACTATTGGTGATTATTTAATAGGTACTCTTAATAACTATGTTGTTTGTACGGTTGGTAAATATGTGATTAATACTCTTGGTTAATGATGCGGTTGGAACTTTTAAGTGGCAATCTCTTTGGTATTGGGGGTAATGATGTGGTTGGTACTGTTGGTAGTGATTTGATTGGTACTGGTCGTAATGATGTGGCTGGTACTGTTGGTAGTTATTTGATTGGTCCTGATACTAATTGTGTGGTTGGTACTGTTGGTAGTTATTTGATTGGTCCTGATACTAATTGTGTTGTTGGTACTGTTGGTAGTTATTTGATTGGCCCTGGTGGTAATGATGTGGTTGGTACTATTGGTAGATATTTGATTGGCCCTGGTGGTAATGATGTGGTTGGTACTGTTGGTAGTTATTTGATTGGCCCTGGTGGTAATTATGTGGTTGGTACTGTTGGTAATACTGTGGTTAGTACTGTTGGTAGATATTTGATTGGCCCTGGTGGTAATGATGTGGTTGGTACTGTTGGTAGTTATTTGATTAGTCCTGGTGGTAATTATGTGGTTGGTACTGTTGGTAATACTGTGGTTAGTATTGTAAGTAGTTATTTGATTGGTCCTGGTGGTAATGATGTGATTGGTACTGTTGGTAGATATTTGATTGGCCCTGGTGGTAATTATGTGGTTGGTACTGTTGGTAATACTGTGGTTAGTATTGTAAGTAGTTATTTGATTGGTGTTGGTGGTAATAATGTGGTTGGTACTGTTGGTAGTTATTTGATTGGTCCTGGTGGTAATAATGTGGTTGGTACTGTTGGTAATACTGTGGTTAGTATTGTAAGTAGTTATTTGATTGGTTCAGGTGGTAATGATGTGATTGGTACTGTTGGTAGATATTTGATTGGCCCTGGTGGTAATTATGTGGTTGGTACTGTTGGTAATACTGTGGTTAGTATTGTAAGTAGTTATTTCATTTGCTCTGTCTGTAGCTGTGTGCTTAGTACTATTAGTAATGATACGCTTGGTACTTGTGTTACTGTTCACTGTTGGTTCTGTTGGTAGTGATACAGTTATGCAAGCACGCGGAACAACCGGTTCGCCCTCAAGGTCGGGTGGGCGTCGGCAAGGTCGTTGTATCGTGCTGATACTGATACCTCAACCTCAACCTTAACCGGAGTCTCGCCTGATCATCAGTTATTGGATAATCTCTTCTAACTAAAATATCACTTGTATACATGAAACATAACTATTACCACACGTGCGCTTGCTATTTGAAGCGATGCCTACAGTATAACCACAGATAACTCTGCCTAGCAACACTCTTGCATAATTAACAGTTCCTCCTATCTTGTTTTACCGTCTGTTCCGTGTGTTTCTCAAAAAAATTTTTACATTTCGAATCGAGTCTAAATAAACATATATTGGCCGTTTCATCCATACAAACCTATATGAGAAAAAATGTTTTTTTCTTCGAAATCGCCGTTCCTTTCATTACACAATATCCAACATCCAAAAAAATAATTATTATGTTAATAATAATATTTTAAACTATAAAAACTATACAAAATATTATTGAAGACACTGTATACATTTGGATCCCTATATGTTTTAAAAAAATTTTAAAGCTGAAGACAGCTTATTGAATTTCTAATAAAAGTTTATATTTATAAAATGCATTTTGTAAACCATTTTTTATAATGCACCCTAAATAAATGTAATGTAAAAAATTCAGTATATTTAAAAAGAAACCTCCAAAATCATAATAGACTGTATACGTAAATAAAAGTCGCAGTACACATAAAAAATGCGAATCACTTTGCGTGGCTCACCAAACAAAATAATCTGTATCAATTGTTTGCCTTTGTTGTTTGGCACCGAGGAGTCTGAGACATAAACGATGACCTCTCTTCTCTCAACTCTCCACTCACATAAACACATCCATCGCCACACAACGATCGCTCTTGTCTGAGGACCAGCTTTATCACGGGCTCTGATCTTTACTGCGGCGGAGTTTGGTAATTGATTGTTACACGAGGCTTGATGAAACGGTCGAATCGAGTGGCTCTCTAAACTTTGGGGATGTACGCGCAAACTCTGAGTTAGTTTTATGTCCACAGAAATGATGTAAACATGTAGTAAAAGCTGTATAAATTGAATATTCCACTATCCGAGTGAATGTTTTGAACTGAATTTACATTGTTAACCCAGCCTTTTTAGTGTTTAGCAAGAACCGTAGACCAAGCTGACTCAGCAGTTGTATGTATATGTCTCAGCAGGAGCCCAGTGTAGTGTGGGCTGAAATGGTGCTCTGTATCTCCATGTAACTAACGCCCGCGCTTCCGTTCTGCCAAACATATGCTACACAATCAAGCGATTTCTCGCATGGATGGGGACATTTCCAATATTTGTCAATTCGAACTAATTGAAATGTATGAAAAAGCATCAAAACGTAGCAGTCAACCTTATTGTTTAGGAAACTAATTTTTTTTTGTAATGTAAAGTTGAATGGCACATTAAAATTTAAACTAAGAAGTAGCACGGCCAATATAATATGCATCAAATTGATTGTAAATATTTTCTTTCTACAAGATTGAGTTTGGGTCTGACAGGATTGTGTAGTACATTTCCTCATAGATAAATCAATAAGTATATTACGACAATTTAACGAGTTGCAGTCAAAACAAAACAAATCGGAACAACGCGACAGAAATCGATGGAGGGAAGGTTAAGGTCACAATCCCGGAGCTCTATCGTGGCCTGGAGCGGAAATGACATTAAACACATTAACACTACTGCAGTACCTTTGGAACGAATTTGGCGGCTTTGTACAGCTGAGAAATAATGCACCGTAAAACGTTATGATTGTAAAATATTTCAATACCAGTTAAATGGGTAGCTCGTAGCACAGTGGGTCTGGGTCTTAATAAACAAATATAGTGAAAGTATACACCCACGGAATACCAAATTAGGGTATCGCGAAAAGTTTATTAAATTAACAAAACCATAAGTGTACTTAACAGGTACGTTACACAGCAGAGTATTGATTAACAAGTGCAGTTCAGCCATACACTCACAGAGCTGTAGCGATTCCTGGAGCTACAGTTAATATCAACATAACATTAGTGCAAGTATACTTGATAACTGTGTTACGCAGCAGAGTATTGATTAACAAGTGCAGTTCAGCTATAAACTCACAGAGCTGTAGCGATTCCTGGAGCTGCAGTTAATATCAACATAACATTACTGCTAGTATACTTGATAACTGTGTTATGTAGCAGAGTATTGATTAACAAGTGCAGTCCATCCATACACTCACAGAGCTGTAGCGATTCCTGGAGCTGCAGTTAATATCAACATAACATTACTGCAAGTATACTTGATAACTGTGTTACGCAGCAGAGTATTGATTAACAAGTGCAGTTCAGCTATAAACTCACAGAGCTGTAGCGATTCCTGGAGCTACAGTTAATATCAACATAACATTACTGCGAGTATACTTAATAACTGTGTTACGCAGCAGAGTATTGATTAACAAGTGCAGTTCAGCCGTACACTCACAGAGCTGTGACGGTTCCTGGAGCTGCAGTTAATATCAACATAACATTACTGCAAGTATACTTGATAACTGTGTTACACAGCAGAGTATTGATTAACAAGTGCAGTTCAGCTATAAACTCACAGAGCTGTAGCGATTCCTGGAGCTGCAGTTAATATCAACATAACATTACTGCTAGTATACTTGATAACTGAGTTATGTAGCAGAGTATTGATTAACAAGGGCAGTCCATCCATACACTCACAGAGCTGTAGCGATTCCAGGAGCAGCAGTTAATATCAACATAACATTAATGCAAGTATACTTGATAACTGTGTTACGCAGCAGAGTATTGATTAACAAGTGCAGTTCAGCTATAAACTCACAGAGCTGTAGCGATTCCTGGAGCTGCAGTTAATATCAACATAACATTACTGCTAGTATACTTGATAACTGAGTTATGTAGCAGAGTATTGATTAACAAGGGCAGTCCATCCATACACTCACAGAGCTGTAGCGATTCCAGGAGCTGCAGTTAATATCAACATAACATTACTGCGAGTATACTTAATAACTGTGTTACGCAGCAGAGTATTGATTAACAAGTGCAGTTCAGCTATAAACTCACAGAGCTGTAGCGATTCCTGGAGCTGCAGTTAATATCAACATAACATTACTGCTAGTATACTTGATAACTGTGTTATGTAGCAGAGTATTGATTAACAAGTGCAGTCCATCCATACACTCACAGAGCTGTAGCGATTCCTGGAGCTGCAGTTAATATCAACATAACATTACTGCAAGTATACTTGATAACTGTGTTACGCAGCAGAGTATTGATTAACAAGTGCAGTTCAGCTATAAACTCACAGAGCTGTAGCGATTCCTGGAGCTGCAGTTAATATCAACATAACATTACTGCTAGTATACTTGATAACTGTGTTATGTAGCAGAGTATTGATTAACAAGTGCAGTCCATCCATACACTCACAGAGCTGTAGCGATTCCTGGAGCTGCAGTTAATATCAACATAACATTACTGCAAGTATACTTGATAACTGTGTTACGCAGCAGAGTATTGATTAACAAGTGCAGTTCAGCTATAAACTCACAGAGCTGTAGCGATTCCTGGAGCTGCAGTTAATATCAACATAACATTACTGCTAGTATACTTGATAACTGTGTTACGCAGCAGAGTATTGATTAACAAGTGCAGTTCAGCTATAAACTCACAGAGCTGTAGCGATTCCTGGAGCTGCAGTTAATATCAACATAACATTACTGCTAGTATACTTGATAACTGTGTTACGCAGCAGAGTATTGATTAACAAGTGCAGTTCAGCTATAAACTCACATAGCTGTAGCGATTCCTGGAGCTGCAGTTAATATCAACATAACATTACTGCTAGTATACTTGATAACTGTGTTACGCAGCAGAGTATTGATTAACAAGTGCAGTTCAGCTATAAACTCACAGAGCTGTAGCGATTCCTGGAGCTGCAGTTAATATCAACATAACATTACTGCTAGTATACTTGATAACTGTGTTACGCAGCAGAGTATTGATTAACAAGTGCAGTTCAGCTATAAACTCACAGAGCTGTAGCGATTCCTGGAGCTGCAGTTAATATCAACATAACATTACTGCTAAGTATACTTGATAACTGTGTTACGCAGCAGAGTATTGATTAACAAGTGCAGTTCAGCTATAAACTCACAGAGCTGTAGCGATTCCTGGAGCTGCAGTTAATATCAACATAACATTACTGCAAGTATACTTGATAACTGTGTTACGCAGCAGAGTATTGATTAACAAGTGCAGTTCAGCTATAAACTCACAGAGCTGTAGCGATTCCTGGAGCTGCAGTTAATATCAACATAACATTACTGCAAGTATACTTGATAACTGTGTTACGCAGCAGAGTATTGATTAACAAGTGCAGTTCAGCTATAAACTCACAGAGCTGTGACGGTTCCTGGAGCTGCAGTTAATATCAACATAACATTACTGCAAGTATACTTGATAGTTGTGTTACGCAGCAGAATATTGATTAACAAGTGCAGTTCAGCTATAAACTCACAGAGCTGTAGCGATTCCTGGAGCTGCAGTTAATATCAACATTAACATTACTGCAAGTGAACTTGTTAACTGTGTTATGCCAGAACGTAAATATGTTTACTTAAAAAATTAATGGTTGTTTATTTTTGCAATTATTTATTTGGGGATTAAAATTATTTAGCAACAGATTTTCACCCATTCCCTTTTGAGAATAAGGTATTAATGCGGTTCACAGTAATATTGTCAGCTATGATTCCTGAAGTAATTTCTTAAAATAATTTCACTTGACGTATTCTTGTAATCGTAAGTTTACTTGAGTTGATCACAACTGGTAAATACTAACAAAGGATTGATTATTTTATGTTTTGTCCATTACAGTTGCTGAGTTCTAACGTAACTTGTACAAATGAACTGTTGTCCGATAGCTTGGTAGAGCACATTCCTTGACATTGTTACGGTACCTATCAACAATTTTCCAAGAATTTTATAAAATAGGACTCCAATGTGCATAGTACATTTTGGCTTATAGCTCCAAAAGCAATTAAATGTTTATAGTATTGAATATCTTCCAAACGAGGCTGTTTTATCCCTGAGATATAGAGAATATCTCCATCTAAGCAACAAACAACTAAACAAACTCCTCTGCGGCTAGCTACTGTATGACTTGTGAAGTGGCTGTGGAGTTTCGGTGTAGTATTACTGTTTAGTGATGCTTGAAGTTTTGTTACAAAACTAAATTGATGCAAGTCATTGATGTCAAGTTAATATATTCTTGTTTGATTGTTTAACTATGAGTTACTAATGTAGGGTATGTGATGAATTGAATGGAAAAGGATAGGATTTATGTGGATTCATTTTGTTGTAAAATGTCTTAACTAACAATGAAAGAAAATTGATGTTTAATTTTTTCCATTAAATTAAAGTAGTTTATATGCCTGAGATTAATTACAGCTCTAGAGCGACTCACGGAGATGGATAGTTTATATTCTTGTGGAACAAAGCTGAATCGTTCAAGTTGTTGAATTGACCAAAAATCCTAGAGTAAAAGGGAAATTACCTATTGAGTATGAGACCATAGCCACTGTCATAAACCTGGGTAGAGGAATGATGTTGCTTACATTAACATACTACGATCGGGTTTTCGCTTTAAAAGTCAAACAAACTTAACATAAAATATAGTTTAGATGTTTTCTCAAATGTGTACTAATCATCGTGAGTGATATGAGTAGTATGTATATTTTACTGAGCAAGGTCAACTTTAAACATAATAAGGTAAATAGTTAATATTGACAAAGGACAAAAAATAAAAACTACCAAATGGAAAATGGAAAAATGCCATTCATCTTTATTATATCAGTAGCTTAGGGGATTTAAGTTGTACTTTTTTAACGGGGACTTTAACCCTTTGCCGTAACCGCCCTTATTATTATCCTATATTCTATTTGCTTTACTATTCATTAGTTGTTTTACAAGTTTTACATCAAAATATTACTATAAATAAGGCAACACAACTCCAACCATTCTCTAAAAAGCATTTAAAAAAAGTGTTTGCTTGAAATCTAATTTAGGTGGAGCTGTCTGTAAACAAACTGATTGCATGTAAATCTGTTGGTTTGGGAAATTGAAAATGCGTTCCCGTTTACGAAAACCTGTCTTCTTTTCAACCGATTAACATTATTTTTTTAAACTGTATACGAATTTGTTATAACATACAACAATACAAGTGTACTGTATACACATACTGTATATGTTGTTATTTGTTTCAACTTATCAAATTAGAAACATTATCTCTGAAACGTAATGATTGTTCAAAGTAATTAATGATTAAGAATTATTAAAATTACAACATTATTTAATCGTGTGCTCAAAGTTATCATTTTGTGCATTTCATTTGATTACAACTAGTAACATTGTTTCTTGCCTTACCACTGCAACAAACTAATTAGAATGTAATCCAAAATATAAATAGTATAAAATAGAGAGTAGATTTTATGTACACAAATTTTAATATTGAAGAAAGAAGTAGGCATATTTAACCCGTGACACTTACCGCTACATCAGTTCGGATTACTAAACATTTCTTTAAAACAATTTAATGTAAATCTCAGGCTTTATTTAATAATCCTGTAAGCCACGGCATGAAACTAGGTTTCAGAAAACTTTTAATATTTGTTCTTGTAATGTATACGTTTATAAAATCTTTGCTTATACTGTACACTTTTTATTATGGAGTGGGCGATACAATATAAAGCTTATATAAAGTAAGAAGTTGTTAAGTCGGGCGGATAAAGCCTGTTCAAAGTTAGTGGGCGGATACCAAAATATCGTTCATTTTCAAACTACATTTAGACGGACAGTTTAATTCACTCTAGTGCCATTTAAATAAGGGATTTCATTGCTGACACACGTATATTTTGATTAAATGACAAAATTGTAAATACCCATGTGATGAAATTCTAATAAACTACCAAACATAACGAATAATTAGCTAATTAACTAAGAGTAATTGGCAAAACTCCATATTCTATATTCACTGTAAATGCAAACTGTTCTAGTAACTATGCAAGTGTATCTAAAAGAAACATTTAATCACTAACGATTACCAAATATGTGAGGTAAATCCATAAAAAAATTATTATCGGAATGCTCAACTCGGAAAACGACGACAGTTACTTACTTACCATAAATTATGCTTGTACAACCCTTTTCGAAATAATATTTCTTTTGTAATATTTTAGGTATGTTGGTGTGGACTGTAGATATGGGTTGATTTTGTTAATTAAAGGGGGTTTTGGAAAGGGGGTATTTGTAAATCAATGATAACTCATTGGTGGTGATATTATAATAATGTAGACATGTAGTCAATTGTTTGACCACAACTAGCAGGGATTATTATTATCAGAGAGGTAAGTTGGTGTTATGACGTCAGGGAGGGGGTATCTATAACGTCAGCTGATATATCAGTTGTGGTGAGATTCTAGGTAGATAGTTAAGCAGTGATAAGCAAGGTATATTATTATCAGAGAGATAAGTTTGTATTATTACGTCTGTGGTAAGGGGAGGGTTTTGGCTGATACCTCAGTTGTTTCTAGATAGATAGTTAATCAGTTTAGCATGATATGCATGGATTATTATTATCAGAAAGATAAGTATGTATTATGACGTCGGGGGAGGGGGTATCTGTGGCGTCAGCTGATATCTTAGTATTGGCGATATTAGTCATTATCACCTGACATCTCAGTTGTGGTGGTATTTTAGGTATATAGTTAATCAGTTTAGCATGATAAGCAAGGATTATTATTATAAGAAAGGTAAGTTCGTGTTATGACGTCGGGTGAGGGGGTATCTGTGGCGTCAGCTGATATCTTAGTATAGGCGATATTAGCCATTATCAGATTAGCATGATAAGCATGGACTATTATTATTATCAGAAAGGTAAGTTGGTATTATGACGTCGTGGGAGGGGGAGGGGGTATCTGTGACGTCAGCGGATATCTCAGTCAGGGTGGCGCGGCGCTGGCTGGCGCCTCAATTTATTGCCTTGATAACACTTATTCACGTCGCTGATTTATCGGAAACGACTACCTCGCTTTATTCGCCCTGGACGCGTTTACACCAGATAATGTGCCGTACTTTATCCTTTATCTAAAAGCTTAGTGCTATTAAACCACTTTCAATGTAAATACAAATTCGCTCTGAATTCAAATTTGTAGTTTAATTCATTTCGTGTATATTGACTTTAATGGGATGGAACTATAAATAACTGATTAGTGATTACCATAAGTTCATAAGTATAATTCTATTAACAGCTTGAATAGTCTAACTAGTATTTAAATTATTTACTGTGGTTCATAAGTATCGGTAATCCCCACGTTAACGAGTCATCACACAACAATATGTAAATCAGGTTGACCGTCGAATAAAGAATTAATAAATATTCACACTTTTCGGTTTATTGTGCTGTACTGTAATGGTAAATAAAAGTTTGTAAATGATCTTTAAGCTTGAAAATACCTAATATTTTGTTGGTCTCAAATTCAAACAAATTAAATTAAAAGTGCAAAGTCAAAATAAAACACATTGCAGATATATGTTTATTGAAAGTAACCTTAAATACCGGAAAATTTCAGTTAGAAACTATAAGTAGTAATAAAACACGAAAAATAATATACACATTTTTAGTGAGCCATATTTGGTGTTTATATATTGTATATTTTCCGGTATTTAAGGTTACTTTCAATAAACATACATCTGCAATATATAAAATCTACATGTTAAAATCATCAAATCGGTTTGATTATCTAATTAACTTTCGGCATGAAACGTAGTACTGTAATGATTTGTGGGAAGCTTTTAATTAATTACATGTTGACACTGGAATTAACAGTAATGTTTAATTGACGAACATACATAATTAGTAAGTGGCACAGGTTTTATATGTCTTGGACTATTGTTAAAAACTTGTTAGTAAACGAAGTAATTAATTGATAAATACTTACGATCAGTTTCATTGTGGACGGTCGCGCTTCAGGTAGAACTCGCGAGTAGACGCTGGACAAGCAACAGGGACCTTTATAGGCTCTGACAAGGTCGTGGTCGAACAGCTCGACCGACGGCGTACAACTAGCAACGTTAAACATTATAACGTGTAACTGGTAACAATTAATATATAACGTGTGGCTTTAACATACAATGTGAAGTAAGTACGTTGAACATAACGTGTGGCTTCTAACATACAACGTGGAGAAAGTGCCGTTGAACATATAACGAGTGGCTTGCAACATTCAACGTGTTGAAAGTGACGTTGGACATATAACGTGTGGTTTGCAAAATACAACTTTCAACTAGCAACGTTAATCGACTTGTAACGTGCAGGTTATATCATACAACTTGGAGCTAGTGTTGATAAACATGTAACGTAGCAGATTGTATCATACAACGTGCAGCTAGCGTTGGTCAATATGTAACGTTGCAGATTTTATCATACATCTTGCAGCTAGTGTTTATCAACATGTAACGTGCAGATTGTATCATACAACTTGCACCTAGTAATGATCAATATGTAACGTTGCAGATTGTATCATACAACGTGCAGCTAGCGTTGATCAACATGTAACGTTGCAGATTGTATTATACAACGTGCAGCTAGCGTTGATCAACATGTAACGTTGCAGATTGTATCATACAACGTGCAGCTAGCGTTGGTCAACATGTAACGTTGCAGATTGTATCATACAACGTGCAACTAGCGTTTATCAACATGTAACGTTGCAGATTGCATCATACAACGTGCAGCTAGCGTTGATCAACATGTAACGTTGCAGATTGTATTATACAACGTGCAGCTAGCGTTGATCAACATGTAACGTTGCAGATTGTATCATACAACGTGCAGCTAGCGTTGGTCAACATGTAACGTTGCAGATTGTATCATACAACGTGCAACTAGCGTTTATCAACATGTAACGTTGCAGATTGCATCATACAACGTGCAGCTAGCGTTGATCAACATGTAACGTGCAGATTGTATCATTTTTTTTTGTCCTAAGGACGCTAGGCACGAGCCTGGGATTTTTTTTCACATTACTTCAGGCTAGACCTAATGGTTGCGGCATTATCACTTGGATAAAATCCATTGGTGACTTGATGGGGATCGAACCCGGGACCTCAGGGACTGAAGTCCCGCGCTCTAACCACTACGCCAGCTCGCAGCTAGCGTTAATCAACACGAAACGTGCAGTTTGTATTATACAACGTGCAGCTCGTGTTGATCAACATGTAACGTGCAAATTATATCATACAACGTGCAGCTAGCGTTGATCAACATGTAACGTGCAGATTGTATCCTACGACGTGCAGCTAGAGTTGACCAACATGTTACAATGATCTAATGTTACGTGACCAAAGGGTAAGTTTGCAATGATAATAATTTTATTCTAGGCATGAACGTTAATTCCACAGACAGAAAACCCAACAAAATGGCTAGTCTGGTAATTAAAATTGTCTGGGTAGACAAGTCAAATCGATTATCGCTACCAGGCCCAGATGCCATTTGTCATTAGAATATTAAACAATTCTTTCTAACAAAAGGTTGAAGTTAGATAGTAACAAGTCAAGTGTTTGGACTGTTCTTTGATAAAAAAAAAAACTTCGATAAATACTGGTGTAATAGTAACAATAAACAGGTCTAAATACAATTCCTAATATATTAAAACAACCCCGTTTATACCAACATAACGATATATATCTGCATAATAACAGTGAGATAAATGTTTAGCGAAAAGAAAACCCAACCATGGGTCACTCTGTTACTTTGCAGAATTGTTTTATGTCTAAATGCTGGGGAGGAACATGAGAGGTTGTTAAAACAAAGTACTGTAGACTTGAGGAGACTGGGCTCTTAACACCCAACCTTTGTCTGAGGGAAGCCTTTCTGCGACCCACACATGTTGATGCTCTCTTACATCCACAAATTTGCTCATCTCCTATTTGAATAATTATTGTATTGATGAATTATGTTGCATTTTAAAACGAATTTAACTACAATATTATCTTACTGGTATTATAAATGTGAACGTTTGCATGTTTGCGAAAACTACTGGAACAATGTATTTACATTTTGCAGAAATATACTAAATCCTTTTCTAGCTAGAGTAGAATATCAAAAATAGCTGTTGTTGTTTTTCGTGCTCTTGAAAGGCAGGCATTGGACAGGTTGATGAAGTTTTTTAAAGTGTGCATGTGTGCGCATAGAATAGCGAGAAATCAAGTTTGAACTACTAAACCAACCACCCACCTAAACTGAGAGTTTGAATTGTTCTCAAAATTTAATTCAAGTTCATGAGCTTACATTAACAAATAATAACTTTTTCTCTAATGCAATAACTCTTTTTCCAAATGGAAAAATTTTTCTCTTCTTTAAATAAATCCAATTAGGCTATTTTCTTTTTGAAAAAAAATAAGAACATATTTTGTAGAAATCTTCAAGTACTTGAAACAAAGAAAAATCTCTTCTTGAAAACAAAACTCTTGGTAGACTTACTCTTTTGGAAGTGCAAATAATTGAACCACTGGTCGTGTTAATTTTCCTGATGAAGTTTGTAATGTTACAACTCGAACACCATTTTTTCCTGGATGTACAGCAATAATTCATCCAGCAGGCCAGTAAAGAGGAGGTAGGTTTGTTTTGGATCCTTTATGAGGAATGTCCTTTTTGTAGGTAAGGTCTCCTACTTGAAGGTTTTGAATGTGTTGAGTCCACTTTCCGCGCTGTTGGAAATGATGTAAATATTCCGAGTTCTATCTCCCAAAAATGTTGAGTTGCTTGTTGGACAAGATATAGTCACTCTTTTATGTTTAATATAACTAAGTTAAGTTAATAAAAAAAAATTAAGTTTAATATATCTGTCCCATTTTTTTATTTGGATCAGGCGATAATGGGGAAAGAGGTGATATTTTGCCGGCTGCACCACGGCCTCCCAAATTCCTACAAAGTGTGGAGCCAAAGGAGAATTTATGTACCATTTTATTCCTTTCCTTTTGTGTGCCATCAGATGGACTCTTTTTACAACCTCTGAAAAAGGTGATTGAGATAGAAGCTTGTGCATTTCGGTAAGGTTCTTAGCGGCTGCAACAAAATTAGTACCCAAGTCACTGTAAAAAAAATCCATTGCAGAAAGACTGGAAACTGCCCCTAAATGCACAGCTTTGGTTGACATACAACATTGTATGCATGCATTTATTATTAATGCATAAATATGATTTTGTAAACAAATATTTTCTTAGAGTATTTGATTTGGTCTGAAAGGGACTTGAAAAATCCATTCAACATTGCAGAAAGGGACTGCTACATTGTAGGCGAACAGCTGGAAAGTCGGAGATAAAAAGGTCGAGGAAGCGAGGCTCAAAATCTTGAACACTTGACACATCTTGACTATCGTTTCCTAATAGTATTTAGGGTAGAACAAATCCAAAAACCCTTTGTAAAGATGTATTGCAAGAGCCCTGCATGTAAATAAACTTATATAACTGTAGTTTATAAGAGCGGTGAGATGTCCTTCTTTTGGAAGAAGTGACGGGTGCTGGTTCTGAACAGCGAAAGTTAAGTGCCGTAATCTACCGTCCACCCCGATAGCTCAATGTTCATCAAGAAACGGATCCAGACAAATAATTCCTTGTGATTTGGACAATCCCTTGGTCTGTACGGATATTAAGTCAGAGGGGAAATACTTCCGTTGGATTTTCGTATATTAAACTGTCGTAGTTTGTTTATGGATGTATTTTAATCGAATTTAGCGAATTTGTTTATTTTGCATACTTGACTATTACCATTTCAATAACATTACTCCTTACCAACTTCCCTGCAGCAGCAAACCTAATGTGACAATTTCAAGGTAATATTTCAGTCAAAATCTATCCAGGTCAATTAAAATTTGCTAATTCCGCAGGTTTGCTGAAGCTAGGGTATACAATATATATCCTGGCTTCAGCAAACCTGGACAGCTGAAATTTGGAAACTGGGTTTTTTTCATTCTGGCAGTGCTAGGTGCTATGTGAGTCCAAATCTGTATTTTTAACTCATTGAATTCCTTTATTCCTTTAGCACCTAGCACTGCCAGAATAAAAAATTCCAGTTTCCAAATTTCAAGTCCTTATGACGCAGCTTAAGGTTGTTAGTAGTTAGGGGCGATACCTTGGGTGTAACATAGGCTCTTATGGAGAGTAGTCAGGGCAGCGCTTGGGCCAAAATTTGACCTTGAGATGATCTAGGTGTACTCTTTAGCTGACCACGTGCAGTAGGTGTTTTGTGGATAAAAAGTGTTGGCCTGACCGGGTTTCGAACCCCGGTCTTTTTGTTGGTAGTTGTATGCGTTAGCTGGTTGAGCTACAGCAATGTTATGGGTATGGTGGTAAATGACACCTTATACCTATACCTTTGTACCTATATACAGGGTGTGTATTGGAGATTTGATTTTAACATGCAGGTTCATGGGTTCGAATCTAACCTATGTTAGAGGTTCACGGGTTCGAATCTAACTAATGGTAACTGAGGTTTACTGGTTCAATCCTAACCTATGCTAGAGGTTTATGGGTTTGAATCTAACCTATCATTTCTGGTTATTTAATCCTAACCCTATGCTAGAGGTTCACGGGTTCGAATCTAACCTATGTTAGAGGTTTCGAATCTAAACTGAGGTCTATGGGTTTAATGCTAACCTATCATTGGAGGTTCACGGGTTCGAATCTAACTAATGGTAACTGAGGTTTACTGGTTCAATCCTAACCTATGCTAGAGGTTTATGGGTTTGAATCTAACCTATCATTTCTGGTTATTTAATCCTAACCCTATGCTAGAGGTTCATGGGTTCGAATCTAACTAATGGTAACTGCGGTTTACTGGTTCAATCCTATCCTAGTAGGTCTGGAAAAAAACACATTATATAGTGTATAATGCTTAAACCTTACTGTTGATCATGATTGGTAAATGTTGGAGGTTATTTTATAGTGTATAATAAATATAAATCAGCTGAAAGAGGGCTTAAGTGGAATTTTACCGTTAATCATAAAAGAATGTTAAATGTGTAGTAGTATTGGAGGTTATGTTGATATTATAATTTGTATATGTGTATCTCTGTAACTTACATATACAGGGTGTGTAAATATTGGTTGGAGGTTCACGGGTTCGAATCTAACCAACCACTAATGGTATTATAGTGAGAGGTTCATGGGTTTGAATCTAACCTAATATAAAATATATCATTTCCGGTTATTTAATCATAAACTATCATTTGAAGGTCTATGGGATCAATCCTAACCTATCACTTTTGGTAAGGTTTATGGGTTTGACTTTAACCAACCACTAATGGTATTGTATTATAATGGGAGGTTTATAGGTTTAATCCTAACCCTATGCTAGAGGTTCATAGGTTCAATCCTTTGTAAAAAAACATTTTATTTTATATTATATATATATATGCTATAGTGTATAATAAACGTGAAACAAATGATAATTCATGTATCCAGTGTTAAAAATAGCTGAAAGAGGGCTTAAGTGGAACTTTACCATAGAGTATAAAAAATGGCCTTTGTAAAGGCCACCAAATGTTGGATGTAAAATTTATATTTTATAGATGATATGTACTCTTGGGATGATGGGAGGTTTGATTTTTTCTAATGGTTGGTTGTGTATGAAGCTATGTATGAGTTAGAGGTTCATGGGTTCGATCCTTACCAATCACCAAACTTGCCATTTCCGGTTGGGGTGTTTTTTTTTTGTTGGTATGGTGTTGTATTATAGTTTACAGTTTGTATATGAACTTATGGTCCCACAGGTTCATGGGTTTGATCCTTACTAATCACCAAACTTATCATTTCTGGTTGGGGTGTTTTCTTTTGTTGGTATGGTGTTGTATTATAGTTAACTGCTTATATATGAACCTATCACCCTAGAGGTTCATGGGTTCATTTCTTACCAATCACCAAACGTTTTATTTTTGGTTTGGGTGTTTTTTGTATGGTGTTGTGTTGTAGCGGGAGTAGTGTGAGTTCTTGATTTTAGAGGTTTGCGGGTATAATTCTTACCAATCACTGACTGTTGTGTTAGAGTAATATTTTCAGTTTTAGAATTTTGTTGTTCTGTAGTTAAATGTGTGACTATAAAACCCTGAGGTTATAGGTTTGAATCCCAACAGCTGCTAATGGTTTTATATTTGTAACTCTGAGTTTTAGTATGTGGGTTTGAATGTGACCCCAGATGTTTGCGGGTTTGAAACCATTGAGCATTAAATTTGCTGGTTGGGGTTAGCACTGTAGGTTTATGGGTTTAATTTTACCTGATCGAGCTCAATTCTAACACTTTTGAGTTAAATTTTAACCCAATTGAGTTCAATTTTAACACATTTGAGTTTAATTCTAACCCAATTGAGTGTAATTCTAACACGTTTGAGTTTAATTCTTACATGTTTGAGTTCAATTATAACCCATTTCAGTTTAATTCTAACACAATTGAGTTTAATTTTAACATGTTTGAGTTCAATTCTAACACGTTTGAGTTTAATTCTAACATGATTAAGTTTAATTCTAACACATTTGAGTTAAATTCTGTTCAACCCAACTGTTTTATACCCGGTATTTTCTGTGTAGTATGTTCCGCTAAATTGTGATATAACCTTAACTTTGGACCTTAGTTATGTATATAGTCCAAAACAAGTTTTTTGGAGTTAACTTAGTGTTGATGAAGTTTCATTTAGTGCTTATTTTTATTGATGTGTTGAATAACAAGAAATAAATTGGGTAGTTTATCAAGTTTATAGTAATGAATGTAACTGATTTCAATGACTTACCTGTATCTTTGATGCTTGAAACCGGTATAGTATTACACATCTACCGCATTGTATTAAGCTTGTACTATACTGTACCTATTACATATGTACTACACTTGTACTGTACTGTATTATACTTGTACTATACTGTATTATACTTGTACTGCATTGTATTATACTTGAACTGTTCTAATATGTCAGAACTTTTAGAGTTGTATATTTGACAGCTAATATTGATATGGGTTGACTTTATCACCACCGATTGTGGTTTCCGGTGTGAATTTCTGTTGACAACTACTTTTTATGGACCAACAAACACATCTATACAACACTTCAAGTGTTTATTGTATACCTTGTTGCTACCTACATTAAAACCTGTTCTAACCACTGTGTATTAACAGTTTTTTGTTTAGTTAACCACATTATATCCAGGTTTTGTTAATTGTTTAAATTTACTGTCTATGTCTTTTTGTTGTAACTGTGAACATGCCACTGTAACTACCTGATGACTGTTATCTGTGTATTTCTATTTACTATGTTTCTTCATCTTGTCATATCCTAACAATGGAGAGCTTAGAATGTATGTTGACTTAAGTTTCTGCTAATGTACTGATAATAGATCTATGTTTAGATTTTTCAGCATACAACCTCTAATGTATCCTTTTTATACTGATGTGTATTATTTCTGGTTAATAGTGTATACATATAGTCATTTCTGTATGGTGCTAATGATTATTTTCTATGGATACAGTCTACAGTCCTGATTACCTATTGTTAATGTCTATGCTTAATTGTCTAGATGAATGCTATAGTCAAAGGATAGAGTATAGATGAGAATTAGTTAATATGGTTGTTTAAATTTATAGTAAAAAGGTTATATATCTACCAGGGATTATAGAGGAACAATTGAATTGCATTGTTTATTTTAATGAATTTATCTTTTATTGTAATTAGTTTTATAACAATGAAAACTAATAACTTTATTGACAACATTGAACACCTATGATAAGGATAAATAAATATCAGAGGAGAAAATCCAAAACAGTTGTTGCATACTTAATAACTAAACATGTATTTAAATATACTTTACTTGAAGGAGCAGAGGAGAAGGAGGATGAAAAAGAGGAGGAGCAGGAGGAGAAAGAAGACGTTGAGAGGAAGAAGGAAGGAGGAGGAGGAGGAGGAGGGGTATGTTACCTAAACATATAATCAAACTATAGCTGCAACTTTTAAAATTTAATTTCAACTGTATGTAACTGTCTAATCTTAAAAGAGCTTAGATAACCCAAATTTCCACACCACGGTAAGCTTTTAGGCTTGGCCGTATGGGTTTTGGCGCGTTTTTGATTTAAGTGAGTTTCCCCTGGAGGCCTATTCTCACTATTATGGTAGTAGTTATTCTATAACAGATTTACTACCACCCATATTTTATGTTAACCTGTTTATCTTTAAAATGATATTTATTAGGTGTCCTGTTTTATTTTAGTACATTTCATTCTTGTTGTGTTTATTTTAAAATTCATGAAGCTGATTATATGGTGTATTGTTTATTTTAGTTTATGATTTATTAGGAATGAAGGAATATCGTTATCAGATTAAGGTCCTGAAGGAAAGGGGTTAGGGTTGGTTGATATGGAGGGTAACACAGCATGGTTTTATGGTTTTTTAGGCCAACCCCCAGTCTTTGGACCAAAAGCCTGATGGCAAACATACTCATGGAGGGTAACACAACATGGTTTTATGGTTTTTTAGGCCAACCCCCAGCATGTTGAGTACACACACACACATTCACACAAGTACAAGGAGTAGCACAGGTTCTTTCCAATCTGAACGCCTCAATGTACAAACACATTCACACAAGTACAAGGAGTAGCACAGGTTCTTTCCAATCTGAACGCCTCAATGTACAAACACATTCACACAAGTACAAGGAGTAGCACAGGTTCTTTTCAATCTGAACGCCTCAATGTACACACACACACACACACATACACACACACACACACACACACACACAAACATAGGGGAATGGACTCATAATCTGGTTATGTATTATTATATATTTTTTGTCCTAATTTACTTTACTTTAATATATATTTCAACATTTTAATTGGTAGCTATTTTCTGGAGAAAAAGTTAGAGGAATGTTTTATCTTTATAGATGGATTATACCCATCTTTAGGTTAAACGAATTAGGGTTTTATGTATCAACGATACCTGCTTGGTATGGAAATGGTTGTCACTTCAATTTTTAAAACATCAGTCATTGATTCTATTTTGGCAAATATACTGTCAAAGTAATTAGAGAATGATGTAGGTGTAAGTGTTGTGATAGGAATAAATGGTATATTACCAGATGTGTCTTTATATGTTAATAACAACCCAATAGAAGAACATGAGGGAAGTATGTCTTCTGTAATTGTTTCTATAATGTACTCTGAAAAAGCTGTAGGCCAGTCCAGCACATCTATTGAATCAGTAAGAAAAAACTGAAACTCTGAAGTTTTAATACCAAACCTCTTGTTTTCAATTATATCTTTTTTAGACAGAAATCTGAGAAATACAGCCATTGCAAGTGAGGAGAGCACCAGCGATATGTCTGTTCTCGTTGACTGTTAACGGTAAAGTGATTAAAAACATACCATGACATCCACCTATATAAGGGTTAATGCTTCTGTCTTTTGTATCCATAGGGTAGAGTGTCATGATCTCCTTCGTACTTTCTCTTTGGACCAGTTACTTTAAACTGTTTAACCTCCTCTGTTGTTACAATATCTCTATATTTTGTTCGTCTAATTCTGTGCTCATCAATTTCAATGATTTTAGAAGCTTCACCTAAAACCATTTCTTTTAGTTTCTCGAAATTCAAAATTTTTGATGTTTTAATATTGAGAGTAAGCCCCTTGATTTTACAAACCGGGATAAATTTCTGTTGATTTGTCGACCAGACAAGGTATGCGTATGTTTTAGGCCCCCCAGAGACAAGCTCAGTAATGTATGAGCCGGGTCCATACTCTACCAATTCATTGGTCATTTCGCCGAGGTAATCTCCTGTAGGCACCCTATACAACCCTTCGTGGTAGTAATATATAATACTATCTGTATCCCAATATAGTACTTGATCTCCTAAGGCATCAAGGTGTTCATACAACTTTAGTCTAGCGTGAGCAGTAGTGAAGGCTGCCATAACTACATTTACAGTTCTTAAAGACTCGCTAGCCTCTTCAATATTTTGCCAATTTACTAGTACAACATCCTGGTTAATAGCCTGAAAGTATTTTAACTTACCCTCAGGATTGGTTAACAGTCGAAAGAACTCTTTAGAATCTCGGATGATTGATGTTTTCATTATATTTTCCCTTTGCCCAAATTTACCCCAAAAACTGTTTAGCATCAATTTTGCTACTGATCTTAAGCCCCCATTTTTAACAATATGCTCCTTTGTCATTTCTATACCTTCACGCTCAAGAAATTTTGCAATATACTGTTTCTTATCCTCCTCTGTTTTACACCACCCAGGGTATCCAGATGCCTCTTGTTTTAGTTTTAGAAATTTATTAATAAACTCAGTGAATAGCCCTCCTTTCTCATATGTGGCTACCTCATACTCCCACAGCTCAAACATATCTAATACAATGTACCCTTTCTCTACAGCCTTCCTAATTTCATCCATTGTCCACGTTCCAACCAACGCTCTATCTTCACTTTCATGAAAACAATCCCCCTGGTACATCATTTCCCCACATGTTCTGCACAGAACAAACATCAATTTATTATGAACACGTGTTGGTAAAACTGGATGATACAAGTTGAAAGGAGGTAAGATCTTGCATTTTAACAGTCCATCTACATCCATACCTCTCTTTCTACATTCCTTATTACCAACATATATAGTTGGATGACCTATAGGATATTTACAGTATTTATTTACAAAAGGATATAGCGAGCATACATCGATGTATTGAATGGTTTCTCCTTGACCACATTTGTAGTAGGTTTTAGCGTTTCCTGTTCTACCTCCAAAGAATGCATCTCTAGGATTTAATGGAAGTGTACTTAAAATTGGTAATTTGTCCAGATGGTTGAGTTTTTGGTCCTTTTTTAGCTTATGGAAATCACATTCCCACATCTGTACTATGTCTCCAAGCTTTTCAATTTTAGCTTTAGTGCGCTCATAGCGAAGATGTAGGCTATCAGAGGGATCCTCTTTTAGTGGGGTATCACGATTATAAGGGAAGCATTTAGGGCACCCGTGCCAGTAACATCCGTGGAACTCGTATATGTTTTCACCATCGAAACCGTCTACTTTCATTCCTTTTATAACAACCTCTTTACTACGTCCAGCATGATTGATTGTCACCCCACATCTTTCCTCCTCCCAGGTAAGCCACTGTAGAGCAACAGCTGACTGGGTAGAAGATCGGTAACCGTTTTTAGGGATAAGTCCAATTGTGTTTGGTTTCAGGAAGTTACGACGGAAAGCTAGATTGCAGGCGCTAGCAATTGTTACGGACTCAAGAAATGGATCTACATTACACTGTTCAAGTAGCAATGATCTAAATTTGATACATGCCTGAGCTAAAATGTCAACGTCTGACATGCAATATTCTAATAATTCTTTTTTAAAATTAAATTCATACTTTTTAGCAACCTGTTCACTGTACCATTTGTCAAAGTCATTATGGGATTTCTCAAACATAGATTCGGGACAGTAGTACTTTTTATCAGGCATAGGGCCTACGTAATTTTGATTTGCTATTGTATTGAACAAGTGTGGAAAATAACCTTTCTTCTTTTCAGGTGGTAAGTCAAAAGCTTTCGGTAAGGCAGATAAGGACATGGGAAAGTAGCTAAGGGAGTCAATAAATCTAACGTTAGCAACCTCCATTAAAATAATTTTAGTTCCTCTAGGAATGATGTTTGGTGTGAATTTAGTTTCTTCGAGGATATACCTAAGTATAAATTGAAAGTCAAACCCTTGTCCGTTGTGTGCAATTACACAGACATTTTTGAATTGTTTGCGGGTCTCCATTACATAGTTCATGAACTGCTTAACAGGATTGCTATCAAATATTTTATAACGTTCTGAACAAGATTCACACTCACTCCCATTAATGCATTTGAAACAGAACTGTTGGGAAACACATAAATTCACTTTATGTAACTTAGTCTCAGAATCTGAGGGTAGGGACTCATCTTGACGGGTTTCCAGATCAAAGAAAATAAATAGGTAGTCACGATCTTTTGGTTTTTTCTTGTCTATCTGAATGTAACATTTATGATTAGGATCTTTAAATGTACCACAAGGGTGACAATATGCCTCTCCACACACATGAGCTGATTTACGTTTAGTTGGGAATATCATTTTTTCACACCCTCGGCAGAACTTAATTGTTTTACAAATTTGTCTTTGGTGAGCAATATAACACCGTTCATTTTTGAAAAATCGGTTACAATAGCGGCAAGATATACCACCATTTTCCTCTATACAAGGAGGGGAGAATGTGTGACAAGACGAACAGATGTTTGAACATCTGTGGTGACCTTTGTGCTCATAAGGTATGTGACATGCGTCACAATAGTAACCACAGGCAAAAGCAGCTGTTAAGTTTGTAATGACATTATAGTGGTTATTGTGGTACAATAAGTTGATTTTAAATTTTGCATCACTATTCCCACCAGAGAAATATACATCCCGACCCTTGCTATCATAATTATACACAGTTATTTTATATTTCTTTAAGTGTGCCTGGAACTTTTCAAGTTCAGGGATACCTGCTCCCTCCTCAGGTATTTCAACTCTTGCTTTAGCTATAAGTTTCTTTGCCCTAAGTGTCTGACGCAAGCACTCGTCTTTACGAATTCCAACAATCTGAGGATCCATTTTTGCATAAGCTTTACCTACTACTATTGCTCTAGCTAGACATAAGTTGTCAGTGTTATTTATAACTACTATCCCCTTTCTTGCTTTACATTCTTCATTAAATGAATTGTACATCCCCGAACGCACTCTACCTCTGCCTACAGGAACATTAACTCTAGAAACACTTACTGTAAACGTATCACTACTAGTAATTGACTCGGAGTTACTTTGAATGATACCCCCAAAAATATCCCACAATGAATCAGCTGTAACCTCGGAGGCTAGTTGTGGAACAACATACCCAGGTTCTTTAGATTTCAAATTAATAGAGGTAAGAGTAAACCCTAAATAGTCAGTTGGTGAACAGTCGTGTTTAGATTGTTCTACTAATTGCTTAAGGCCCTTGCGTATCCACTCTAATTCAGATACACCTTCCGGAGGTTCAGTAAATTTAAAGGTAGTTTTCCATCCATAAAGCCTAAACTTTGGCACAAACGTTCTGTTTTCGTCGATAAAAGTAATGGGGCCGGTAGATTTATGAGAACCTTTTTGGCAAACTCCGTCACAGGACTCCATAACATAAATGTCTAAGGATAAGTTAAGAGCTCAAAACACGTCTAACCCCAGCAAAGGCAGGTGATAGTCTAAAGTAGCTGGTCTATCCACGCTATATATACTGTAAGCGACGGTGCTGCCTCCAGTGGCAAAACATCAAACTACAACGCAACTCAAACTAGCGACTCTAGTGGTAAAACATGGAACTATGGTGACAACACCAGCTGATAACAAACTAAAATAATAAAATCAAACAATGATGGTGTAGTTAGGGGCGATACGTTGGGTCTAACAAGGGCTCTTATGGGGGATAGATTTAATGCCTTATTTTTTTACCATTAAGTTAAAAACATCAACATTAACAGTTTAATGATAGCTAAAAAGAAATACATATCATAATGGTAAAAAAAATAAGGCATTAAATCTATCCCCCATAAGAGCCCTTGTTAGACCCAACGTATCGCCCCTAACTACACCATCATTGTTTGATTTTATTATTTTAGTTTGTTATCAGCTGGTGTTGTCACCATAGTTCCATGTTTTACCACTAGAGTCGCTAGTTTGAGTTGCGTTGTAGTTTGATGTTTTGCCACTGGAGGCAGCACCGTCGCTTACAGTATATATAGCGTGGATAGACCAGCTACTTTAGACTATCACCTGCCTTTGCTGGGGTTAGACGTGTTTTGAGCTCTTAACTTATCCTTAGACATTTATGTTATGGAGTCCTGTGACGGAGTTTGCCAAAAAGGTTCTCATAAATCTACCGGCCCCATTACTTTTATCGACGAAAACAGAACGTTTGTGCCAAAGTTTAGGCTTTATGGATGGAAAACTACCTTTAAATTTACTGAACCTCCGGAAGGTGTATCTGAATTAGAGTGGATACGCAAGGGCCTTAAGCAATTAGTAGAACAATCTAAACACGACTGTTCACCAACTGACTATTTAGGGTTTACTCTTACCTCTATTAATTTGAAATCTAAAGAACCTGGGTATGTTGTTCCACAACTAGCCTCCGAGGTTACAGCTGATTCATTGTGGGATATTTTTGGGGGTATCATTCAAAGTAACTCAGAGTCAATTACTAGTAGTGATACGTTTACAGTAAGTGTTTCTAGAGTTAATGTTCCTGTAGGCAGAGGTAGAGTGCGTTCGGGGATGTACAATTCATTTAATGAAGAATGTAAAGCAAGAAAGGGGATAGTAGTTATAAATAACACTGACAACTTATGTCTAGCTAGAGCAATAGTAGTAGGTAAAGCTTATGCAAAAATGGATCCTCAGATTGTTGGAATTCGTAAAGACGAGTGCTTGCGTCAGACACTTAGGGCAAAGAAACTTATAGCTAAAGCAAGAGTTGAAATACCTGAGGAGGGAGCAGGTATCCCTGAACTTGAAAAGTTCCAGGCACACTTAAAGAAATATAAAATAACTGTGTATAATTATGATAGCAAGGGTCGGGATGTATATTTCTCTGGTGGGAATAGTGATGCAAAATTTAAAATCAACTTATTGTACCACAATAACCACTATAATGTCATTACAAACTTAACAGCTGCTTTTGCCTGTGGTTACTTTTGTGACGCATTTCACATACCTTATGAGCACAAAGGTCACCACAGATGTTCAAACATCTGTTCGTCTTGTCACACATTCTCCCCTCCTTGTATAGAGGAAAATGGTGGTATATCTTGCCGCTATTGTAACCGATTTTTCAAAAATGAACGGTGTTATATTGCTCACCAAAGACAAATTTGTAAAACAATTAAGTTCTGCCGAGGGTGTGAAAAAATGATATTCCCAACTAAACGTAAATCAGCTCATGTGTGTGGAGAGGCATATTGTCACCCTTGTGGTACATTTAAAGATCCTAATCATAAATGTTACATTCAGATAGACAAGAAAAAACCAAAAGATCGTGACTACCTATTTATTTTCTTTGATCTGGAAACCCGTCAAGATGAGTCCCTACCCTCAGATTCTGAGACTAAGTTACATAAAGTGAATTTATGTGTTTCCCAACAGTAAGGTGAAAACATATACGAGTTCCACGGATGTTACTGGCACGGGTGCCCTAAATGCTTCCCTTATAATCGTGATACCCCACTAAAAGAGGATCCCTCTGATAGCCTACATCTTCGCTATGAGCGCACTAAAGCTAAAATTGAAAAGCTTGGAGACATAGTACAGATGTGGGAATGTGATTTCCATAAGCTAAAAAAGGACCAAAAACTCAACCATCTGGACAAATTGCCAATTTTAAGTACACTTCCATTAAATCCTAGAGATGCATTCTTTGGAGGTAGAACAGGAAACGCTAAAACCTACTACAAATGTGGTCAAGGAGAAACCATTCAATACATCGATGTATGCTCGCTATATCCTTTTGTAAATAAATACTGTAAATATCCTATAGGTCATCCAACTATATATGTTGGTAATAAGGAATGTAGAAAGAGAGGTATGGATGTAGATGGACTGTTAAAATGCAAGATCTTACCTCCTTTCAACTTGTATCATCCAGTTTTACCAACACGTGTTCATAATAAATTGATGTTTGTTATGTGCAGAACATGTGGGGAAATGATGTACCAGGGGGATTGTTTTCATGAAAGTGAAGATAGAGCGTTGGTTGGAACGTGGACAATGGATGAAATTAGGAAGGCTGTAGAGAAAGGGTACATTGTATTAGATATGTTTGAGCTGTGGGAGTATGAGGTAGCCACATATGAGAAAGGAGGGCTATTCACTGAGTTTATTAATAAATTTCTAAAACTAAAACAAGAGGCATCTGGATACCCTGGGTGGTGTAAAACAGAGGAGGATAAGAAACAGTATATTGCAAAATTTCTTGAGCGTGAAGGTATAGAAATGACAAAGGAGCATATTGTTAAAAATGGGGGCTTAAGATCAGTAGCAAAATTGATGCTAAACAGTTTTTGGGGTAAATTTGGGCAAAGGGAAAATATAATGAAAACATCAATCATCCGAGATTCTAAAGAGTTCTTTCGACTGTTAACCAATCCTGAGGGTAAGTTAAAATACTTTCAGGCTATTAACCAGGATGTTGTACTAGTAAATTGGCAAAATATTGAAGAGGCTAGCGAGTCTTTAAGAACTGTAAATGTAGTTATGGCAGCCTTCACTACTGCTCACGCTAGACTAAAGTTGTATGAACACCTTGATGCCTTAGGAGATCAAGTACTATATTGGGATACAGATAGTATTATATATTACTACCACGAAGGGTTGTATAGGGTGCCTACAAGTGATTACCTCGGCGAAATGACCAATGAATTGGTAGAGTATGGACCCGGCTCATACATTACTGAGCTTGTCTCTGGGGGGCCTAAAACATACGCATACCTTGTCTGGTCGACAAATCAACAGAAATTTATCCCGGTTTGTAAAATCAAGGGGCTTACTCTCAATATTAAAACATCAAAAATTTTGAATTTCGAGAAACTAAAAGAAATGGTTTTAGGTGAAGCTTCTAAAATCATTGAAATTGATGAGCACAGAATTAGACGAACAAAATATAGAGATATTGTAAAAACAGAGGAGGTTAAACAGTTTAAAGTAACTGGTCCAAAGAGAAAGTACGAAGGAGATCATGACACTCTACCCTATGGATACAAAAGACAGAAGCATTAACCCTTATATAGGTGGATGTCATGGTATGTTTTTAATCACTTTACCGTTAACAGTCAACGAGAACAGACATATCGCTGGTGCTCTCCTCACTTGCAATGGCTGTATTTCTCAGATTTCTGTCTAAAAAAGATATAATTGAAAACAAGAGGTTTGGTATTAAAACTTCAGAGTTTCAGTTTTTTCTTACTGATTCAATAGATGTGCTGGACTGGCCTACAGCTTTTTCAGAGTACATTATAGAAACAATTACAGAAGACATACTTCCCTCATGTTCTTCTATTGGGTTGTTATTAACATATAAAGACACATCTGGTAATATACCATTTATTCCTATCACAACACTTACACCTACATCATTCTCTAATTACTTTGACAGTATATTTGCCAAAATAGAATCAATGACTGATGTTTTAAAAATTGAAGTGACAACCATTTCCATACCAAGCAGGTATCGTTGATACATAAAACCCTAATTCGTTTAACCTAAAGATGGGTATAATCCATCTATAAAGATAAAACATTCCTCTAACTTTTTCTCCAGAAAATAGCTACCAATTAAAATGTTGAAATATATATTAAAGTAAAGTAAATTAGGACAAAAAATATATAATAATACATAACCAGATTATGAGTCCATTCCCCTATGTTTGTGTGTGTGTGTGTGTGTGTGTGTGTGTGTGTGTGTGTGTGTGTGTATATGTGTGTGTGTGTGTGTACATTGAGGCGTTCAGATTGAAAAGAACCTGTGCTACTCCTTGTACTTGTGTGAATGTGTTTGTACATTGAGGCGTTCAGATTGGAAAGAACCTGTGCTACTCCTTGTACTTGTGTGAATGTGTTTGTACATTGAGGCGTTCAGATTGGAAAGAACCTGTGCTACTCCTTGTACTTGTGTGAATGTGTGTGTGTGTACTCAACATGCTGGGGGTTGGCCTAAAAAACCATAAAACCATGTTGTGTTACCCTCCATGAGTATGTTTGCCATCAGGCTTTTGGTCCAAAGACTGGGGGTTGGCCTAAAAAACCATAAAACCATGCTGTGTTACCCTCCATATCAACCAACCCTAACCCCTTTCCTTCAGGACCTTAATCTGATAACGATATTCCTTCATTCCTAATAAATCATAAACTAAAATAAACAATACACCATATAATCAGCTTCATGAATTTTAAAATAAACACAACAAGAATGAAATGTACTAAAATAAAACAGGACACCTAATAAATATCATTTTAAAGATAAACAGGTTAACATAAAATATGGGTGGTAGTAAATCTGTTATAGAATAACTACTACCATAATTGAGCGGAGCGAGCGAAGCGAGCGAAGCTCTTATACGTCGACTTTTATGCATTTCGTAATACGCAAACTCCTCCTAGACGGCTGAATCAATCGTTTTCAAATTTTGCATGGTGATAAAGACCATATCGGTGAGTGCCAACATCTATAAAAGTTAAAAAAGTCTCTCAGGAATCCGTAGAAAAATGAAACTGAAAATCACATTTTTTTAACATTAGTCTTATGGGTTGCTAGGTAACCATGTTGGCTGAATTAAATAACAAGTAAAAAGTAAACAAAAGATTTGAAGTTTTAGCATGTGTTCATAATAAGCCAACTACCCACAGTATACTAGGAAATTACAAATACAGTACAAAAGGAAAAACATCACTTGTTAATATTGAGCAAAGATTATACTTAAGATTACTCGATACATTGTAGTCAAGGGTAGCAGTGCGAAGTCTAGGATCTGTTTATGACGAATACATTAAGGTATCTGCAATCCTAAAATGCTATGGGAAGGGAAGGAAACAGGTCCGTGACGTAGGAAGTAGTGAAGGAAGTAGTAAAGGCAATCATAAAATGCTATGGGAATAGAGGGAAACAGGTCCGTGACGTAGGAAGTGATATGAAGGAAGTAGTAAATGCGAGCAGTCCGGAGTGTGGGGACTGTTTATGACGATAAGATTAGGGTATCTGCAATCCTAAAATGCTATGGGAAGGGAGGAAAACAGGTCCGCGACGTAGGAAGTGGTGAAGGAAGTAGTAAATGCGAGCAGTCCGGAGTGTGGGGACTGTTTATGACGATAAGATTAGGGTATCTGCAATCCTAAAATGCTATGGGAAGGGAGGAAAACAGGTCCGCGACGTAGGAAGTGGTGAAGGAAGTAGTAAATGCGAGCAGTCCGGAGTGTGGGGACTGTTTATGACGATAAGATTAGGGTATCTGCAATCCTAAAATGCTATGGGAAGGGAGGGAAACAGGTCCGCGACGTAGGAAGTGGTGAAGGAAGTAGTCAAGGCGAGCTGTCCGGAGTGTTGGAACTATTATGACGATTAGATAAGGGTATGGGCAATCAAAAATGCTATGGGAAAGGGAGGGAAACAGGCCCGTGACGTAGGAAGTGGTGAAGGAAGTAGTCAAAGCGAGCTGTCCGGAGTGTGGGAACTGTTTATGACGATAAGATAAGGGTATGGGCAATCCTAAAATGCTATGGGAAGGGAGGGAAAGAGGTCCGCGACGTAAGAAGTGGTGAAGGAAGTAGTCAAGGCGAGCTGTCAGGAGTGAGGGAACTGTTTATGGCGATTAGATAAGGGTATGGGCAATCCTAAAATGCTATGGGAAGGGAGGGAAACAGGTCCGTGACGTAAGAAGTGGTGAAGGAAGTAGTCAAGGCGAGCTGTCTGGAGCGTGGGAACTGTTTATGATGATTAGATTAAGGTATTTGCAATCCTAAAATGCTATGGAAAGGGAGGAAAATAGGTCCGCGACGTAGGAAGTGGTGAAGGAAGTAGTCTAGGCGAGTTGTCCGGAGTGTTGGAAATGTTTATGACAATTGGATTAAGGTATCAGCAAACCTAAAATGCTACGGGAAGGGAGGAAAACAGGTCCGCGACGTAGGAAGTGATGAAGGAAGTAGTCAAGGTGAGCTGTCCGGAGTGTGGGAACTGTTTATGACGATTAGATAAAGGTATTTGCAATCCTAAAATGCTATGGGAAGGGAGGGAAACAGGTCCGCGACGTAGGAAGTGGTGAAGGAAGTAGTCAAGGCGAGTAGTCCGGAGTGTGGGAACTGTTTATGACGATTAGATTAAGGTATCTGCAATCTTTAAATGCAATGGAATGGAGGGAAACAGGTCCATGACGTAGGAAATTGTGTAGGATGTAGATGTGTGGATTTATGTATCTCCAATACTACGGTGCTTTCAGAGTGAACTAATGATTTTCCCCGAGCAAAGCTCGGTCCCCAGGTACTATAATCAAATGACGACACTAGCTTGAGGTTCGTGACGTATGAAGAGGTCAAGGAAGTAGTAAAGGTGAACAGTCTGGAGTGTGGAAACTGTTTATGACGATTAGATTAGGGTATCTGCAATCCTAAAATGCTATGGGAAGGGAGGAAAACAGGTCCGCGACGTAGGAAGTGGTGAAGGAAGTAGTCAAGGCGAGTAGTCCGGAGTGCGGGAACTGTTTATGATGATTAGATTAAGGTATCTGCAATCTTTAAGTGCAATGGGAAGGGAGGGAAACAGGTCCGCGACGTAGGAAGTGGTGAAGGAAGTAGTCAAGGCGAGCTGTCCGGAGTGTTGGAACTATTATGACGATTAGATAAGGGTATGGGCAATCAAAAATGCTATGGGAAAGGGATGGAAACAGGTCCGCGACGTAGGAAGTGGTGAAGGAAGTAGTCAAGGCGAGTAGTCCGGAGTGTGGGAACTGTTTATGACGATTAGATTAAGGTATCTGCAATCTTTAAATGCAATGGAATGGAGGGAAACAGGTCCATGACGTAGGAAATTGTGTAGGATGTAGATGTGTGGATTTATGTATCTCCAATACTACGGTGCTTTCAGAGTGAACTAATGATTTTCCCCGAGCAAAGCTCGGTCCCCAGGTACTATAATCAAATGACGACACTAGCTTGAGGTTCGTGACGTATGAAGAGGTCAAGGAAGTAGTAAAGGTGAACAGTCTGGAGTGTGGAAACTGTTTATGACGATTAGATTAGGGTATCTGCAATCCTAAAATGCTATGGGAAGGGAGGAAAACAGGTCCGCGACGTAGGAAGTGGTGAAGGAAGTAGTCAAGGCGAGTAGTCCGGAGTGCGGGAACTGTTTATGATGATTAGATTAAGGTATCTGCAATCTTTAAGTGCAATGGGAAGGGAGGGAAACAGGTCCGCGACGTAGGAAGTGGTGAAGGAAGTAGTCAAGGCGAGCTGTCCGGAGTGTTGGAACTATTATGACGATTAGATAAGGGTATGGGCAATCAAAAATGCTATGGGAAAGGGATGGAAACAGGTCCGCGACGTAGGAAGTGGTGAAGGAAGTAGTCAAGGCGAGTAGTCCGGAGTGTGGGAACTGTTTATGACGATTAGATTAAGTTATCTGCAATCTTTAAATGCAATGGAATGGAGGGAAACAGGTCCATGACGTAGGAAATTGTGTAGAATGTAGATGTGTGGATTTATGTATCTCCAATACTACGGTGCTTTCAGAGTGAACTAATGATTTTCCCCGAGCAAAGCTCGGTCCCCAGGTACTATAATCAAATGACGACACTAGCTTGAGGTTCGTGACGTATGAAGAGGTCAAGGAAGTAGTAAAGGTGAACAGTCTGGAGTGTGGAAACTGTTTATGACGATTAGATTAGGGTATCTGCAATCCTAAAATGCTATGGGAAGGGAGGAAAACAGGTCCGCGACGTAGAAAGTGGTGAAGGAAGTAGTCAAGGCGAGTAGTCCGGAGTGCGGGAACTGTTTATGACGATTAGATTAAGGTATCTGCAATCTGTAAGTGCAATGGGAAGGGAGGGAAACAGGTCCGCGACGTAGGAAGTGGTGAAGGAAGTAGTCAAGGCGAGCTGTCCGGAGTGTTGGAACTATTATGACGATTAGATAAGGGTATGGGCAATCAAAAATGCTATGGGAAAGGGAGGGAAACAGGCCCGTGACGTAGGAAGTGGTGAAGGAAGTAGTCAAAGCGAGCTGTCCGGAGTGTGGGAACTGTTTATGATGATAAGATAAGGGTATCTGCATACCTAAAATGCTATGGGAAGGGAGGAAAAATGGTCCGCGATGTGGGAAGTGGCGAAGGAAGTAGTAAAGGCGAGCTGTTCGGAGTGTGGGATCTGTTTATGACGATTAGATTCAGGTATCTGCAATCTTAAAATGCTATGGGAAGAGAGGGAAACAGATCCGCGACGTAGGAACAGGTGAAAGAAGTAGTAAGGTGAGCAGTGTGGAGTGTGGGAACTGGAAACCGTTTGTAGCAGTTCGATTAATGTAACTGCAATGCTGAAATGCTATGAGAAGGGATGGAAGCATGCCCAAGACATAGGAAATTGTGAAAGAAGTAGTAAAGTCTAGCAGTACGGACAGTGGGGATGTTTGTTGCAATTAGATTAACGTATCTAAAATACTAAAATGCTATGGAAAGCGATGAATACAGGTCCACGACGTAAGTGGTGAAGGAAGTAGTAAAGGCTGGCAGTGCAGAGTGGGGGAACCGTTTGAGCAGATGGATAAGTGAATTTGTAATACTTAAATGCTATGAGAAAGGAAGGAAACAGGCCAATGACGTAGTAAATGGTGAAGGAAGTAGTAAGGTTAACAGCGCAGAGTGTGGGAACTGTCTTTGGCAATTACATTAATGTATCTGCAATCCTAAAATGCTATGGGAAGAGAGGGAAACAGGTCCACGACGTAGGGTGTGGTGAAGGAAGTAGTAAATGTGAGCAGTGTTGAGTTTGAGAATGGATTAATGTATCTGCAATGCTAAAATGCTACGGGAAGAGACTGTAGACTGTAATATGTTAAAAATGATTACGAAGCACAAATCGATACATATTTTCGATACATGCAATCGTTTACAATCGAAATTTACAACTGAGTTGACAACAGCTGATTTTTACTCCATAGAGGCTTAAAACGATTTTTACTCCCTAAATATTAAAAATGCTACTTTAGACCCGCAGCGCATTCATGAAAAAATACTGTTTTTACTGCAGTAAGACAAAAACAATATAATATGAAACCTTGATGACTCCGCTCAATTTTGTGGATGCCTCTGCGAACGCCACTTAGTAGTGAGAATAGGCCTCCAGGGGAAACTCACTTAAATCAAAAACGCGCCAAAACCCATACGGCCAAGCCTAAAAGCTTACCGTGGTGTGGAAATTTGGGTTATCTAAGCTCTTTTAAGATTAGACAGTTACATACAGTTGAAATTAAATTTTAAAAGTTGCAGCTATAGTTTGATTATATGTTTAGGTAACATACTCCTCCTCCTCCTCCTCCTCCTTCCTTCTTCCTCTCAACGTCTTCTTTCTCCTCCTGCTCCTCCTCTTTTTCATCCTCCTTCTCCTCTGCTCCTTCAAGTAAAGTATATTTAAATACATGTTTAGTTATTAAGTATGCAACAACTGTTTTGGATTTTCTCCTCTGATATTTATTTATCCTTATCATAGGTGTTCAATGTTGTCAATAAAGTTATTAGTTTTCATTGTTATAAAACTAATTACAATAAAAGATAAATTCATTAAAATAAACAATGCAATTCAATTGTTCCTCTATAATCCCTGGTAGATATATAACCTTTTTACTATAAATTTAAACAACCATATTAACTAATTCTCATCTATACTCTATCCTTTGACTATAGCATTCATCTAGACAATTAAGCATAGACATTAACAATAGGTAATCAGGACTGTAGACTGTATCCATAGAAAATAATCATTAGCACCATACAGAAATGACTATATGTATACACTATTAACCAGAAATAATACACATCAGTATAAAAAGGATACATTAGAGGTTGTATGCTGAAAAATCTAAACATAGATCTATTATCAGTACATTAGCAGAAACTTAAGTCAACATACATTCTAAGCTCTCCATTGTTAGGATATGACAAGATGAAGAAACATAGTAAATAGAAATACACAGATAACAGTCATCAGGTAGTTACAGTGGCATGTTCACAGTTACAACAAAAAGACATAGACAGTAAATTTAAACAATTAACAAAACCTGGATATAATGTGGTTAACTAAACAAAAAACTGTTAATACACAGTGGTTAGAACAGGTTTTAATGTAGGTAGCAACAAGGTATACAATAAACACTTGAAGTGTTGTATAGATGTGTTTGTTGGTCCATAAAAAGTAGTTGTCAACAGAAATTCACACCGGAAACCACAATCGGTGGTGATAAAGTCAACCCATATCAATATTAGCTGTCAAATATACAACTCTAAAAGTTCTGACATATTAGAACAGTTCAAGTATAATACAATGCAGTACAAGTATAATACAGTATAGTACAAGTATAATACAGTACAGTACAAGTGTAGTACATATGTAATAGGTACAGTATAGTACAAGCTTAATACAATGCGGTAGATGTGTAATACTATACCGGTTTCAAGCATCAAAGATACAGGTAAGTCATTGAAATCAGTTACATTCATTACTATAAACTTGATAAACTACCCAATTTATTTCTTGTTATTCAACACATCAATAAAAATAAGCACTAAATGAAACTTCATCAACACTAAGTTAACTCCAAAAAACTTGTTTTGGACTATATACATAACTAAGGTCCAAAGTTAAGGTTATATCACAATTTAGCGGAACATACTACACAGAAAATACCGGGTATAAAACAGTTGGGTTGAACAGAATTTAACTCAAATGTGTTAGAATTAAACTTAATCATGTTAGAATTAAACTCAAACGTGTTAGAATTGAACTCAAACATGTTAAAATTAAACTCAATTGTGTTAGAATTAAACTGAAATGGGTTATAATTGAACTCAAACATGTAAGAATTAAACTCAAACGTGTTAGAATTACACTCAATTGGGTTAGAATTAAACTCAAATGTGTTAAAATTGAACTCAATTGGGTTAAAATTTAACTCAAAAGTGTTAGAATTGAGCTCGATCAGGTAAAATTAAACCCATAAACCTACAGTGCTAACCCCAACCAGCAAATTTAATGCTCAATGGTTTCAAACCCGCAAACATCTGGGGTCACATTCAAACCCACATACTAAAACTCAGAGTTACAAATATAAAACCATTAGCAGCTGTTGGGATTCAAACCTATAACCTCAGGGTTTTATAGTCACACATTTAACTACAGAACAACAAAATTCTAAAACTGAAAATATTACTCTAACACAACAGTCAGTGATTGGTAAGAATTATACCCGCAAACCTCTAAAATCAAGAACTCACACTACTCCCGCTACAACACAACACCATAGAAAAAACACCCAAACCAAAAATAAAACGTTTGGTGATTGGTAAGAAATGAACCCATGAACCTCTAGGGTGATAGGTTCATATATAAGCAGTTAACTATAATACAACAACATACCAAAAAAAGAAAACACCCCAACCAGAAATGATAAGTTTGGTGATTAGTAAGGATCAAACCCATGAACCTGTGGGACCATAAGTTCATATACAAACTGTAAACTATAATACAACACCATACCAACAAAAAAAAAACACCCCAACCGGAAATGGCAAGTTTGGTGATTGGTAAGGATCGAACCCATGAACCTCTAACTCATACATAGCTTCATACACAACCAACCATTAGAAAAAATCAAACCTCCCATCATCCCAAGAGTACATATCATCTATAAAATATAAATTTTACATCCAACATTTGGTGGCCTTTACAAAGGCCATTTTTTATACTCTATGGTAAAGTTCCACTTAAGCCCTCTTTCAGCTATTTTTAACACTGGATACATGAATTATCATTTGTTTCACGTTTATTATACACTATAGCATATATATATATATATAATATAAAATAAAATGTTTTTTTACAAAGGATTGAACCTATGAACCTCTAGCATAGGGTTAGGATTAAACCTATAAACCTCCCATTATAATACAATACCATTAGTGGTTGGTTAAAGTCAAACCCATAAACCTTACCAAAAGTGATAGGTTAGGATTGATCCCATAGACCTTCAAATGATAGTTTATGATTAAATAACCGGAAATGATATATTTTATATTAGGTTAGATTCAAACCCATGAACCTCTCACTATAATACCATTAGTGGTTGGTTAGATTCGAACCCGTGAACCTCCAACCAATATTTACACACCCTGTATATGTAAGTTACAGAGATACACATATACAAATTATAATATCAACATAACCTCCAATACTACTACACATTTAACATTCTTTTATGATTAACGGTAAAATTCCACTTAAGCCCTCTTTCAGCTGATTTATATTTATTATACACTATAAAATAACCTCCAACATTTACCAATCATGATCAACAGTAAGGTTTAAGCATTATACACTATATAATGTGTTTTTTTCCAGACCTACTAGGATAGGATTGAACCAGTAAACCGCAGTTACCATTAGTTAGATTCGAACCCATGAACCTCTAGCATAGGGTTAGGATTAAATAACCAGAAATGATAGGTTAGATTCAAACCCATAAACCTCTAGCATAGGTTAGGATTGAACCAGTAAACCTCAGTTACCATTAGTTAGATTCGAACCCGTGAACCTCCAATGATAGGTTAGCATTAAACCCATAGACCTCAGTTTAGATTCGAAACCTCTAACATAGGTTAGATTCGAACCCGTGAACCTCTAGCATAGGGTTAGGATTAAATAACCAGAAATGATAGGTTAGATTCAAACCCATAAACCTCTAGCATAGGTTAGGATTGAACCAGTAAACCTCAGTTACCATTAGTTAGATTCGAACCCGTGAACCTCTAACATAGGTTAGATTCGAACCCATGAACCTGCATGTTAAAATCAAATCTCCAATACACACCCTGTATATAGGTACAAAGGTATAGGTATAAGGTGTCATTTACCACCATACCCATAACATTGCTGTAGCTCAACCAGCTAACGCATACAACTACCAACAAAAAGACCGGGGTTCGAAACCCGGTCAGGCCAACACTTTTTATCCACAAAACACCTACTGCACGTGGTCAGCTAAAGAGTACACCTAGATCATCTCAAGGTCAAATTTTGGCCCAAGCGCTGCCCTGACTACTCTCCATAAGAGCCTATGTTACACCCAAGGTATCGCCCCTAACTACTGTTGTTGACCAATGTGATCCATCCTGCCTGTCCAATGCATTCTCTAGGTGTTACGTAACCAGGACTGTTTTACATGGGAGGGAGGTTAGCCCATCACCTTAACCCCCAATATGAATGGAGGACCGCACCTACTTGTGGTCAGCGGGTCCATCGGACCTAGCCGGGAGGACTGACAAGCAGATCCACCGACCTTCCCCCTATCCGCCACCCAGGGGACGCTCCGTATACGCTGAAGTAGGAAAGCGCACGGATACTTTATTACAAGATACATGAAAATACTAACACTAGGTAAAAACAAATACTTAATTCTAAATCATGGCATACTTAACACTAACAAGTTTGTTTTAGCATATCCTGCCGTTTCATATTCTTCAGGCCTTGTCCTTATGTTGTCTACACTTTTCTTCAACCAGTGTTGTTTGCAGAACTCGTTTTTTCCTCTTCAAGTTTATCAGAAATTCTATCTTCTCATCTATAGTTGCATTCATCCACTACATTTTCATCACGTTTCTCAAAAACCTTTTCCGTGGTAATTCCTCTGGCACTTTTCTCTAAGCAACCCTTTCAACTATGTAGATACTTTTTGATTAACTGGAGCAATACAACATCAGGTCTCCGTTTGGTTCTGTGACCTTCCACTTTCTTGGTTACTTACTATAGTGATTCTCTGCATACTCTTATGTAGCATTAGAGACCAGAACGGAAGGATTCTGTTTCACTGATGATTTAACTTCCAGACCTGCTCTGCTTTGTACCCTCTGAAATGGAGCTTTGGTTGGCTCATCCTCAAAATAAATTTGACAGTAGGAAAAATTTAATCTTGCATTAATTTATTGTGTCAGTGAATTGTTTAAATAAATGGTTTCTAAGGAAACATAACTATATACTGTCAACATGCCGACGTTCAAGGGCCTTAAACCTTTTATAATGGATAAATCTAACAAAAACCCCTAAGTGGTAACACTTTCCCCGCCAAGTCAGCAATCCAAAAAAGATAATAAATCATTACTTTTTTCGCCAAGAAAAACAATGTAATGTATGTAAGTTTGGCAACTCGGCGGCAGACTTTTGCTTGGGTTTTTTCATTAAAGTTACGTTCGTGGACAATTTCACAAATCAACTTCTCTAATTAATTAGTCCAACTAAGTATAATAATTTCGAGGTAATCAGTAAATATAAAACCATCACTATTATGATTTTATGAAATGTGGCACAAATAGGGTCAAATTTTGTAAAATAAGCTCTCATCTAGCAATGTACTAATGGGAGAGATACTTGCTCAATGAAACTAGTTTTATGGTATTTTTTAAAGTGATCGAGCAAAAGTTTGCCGCCAAGTTGCCAAACTTACATACATTACATTGTTTTTCTTGGCGGAAAAAGTAATGATTTATTATCTTTTTTGGTTTGCTGACTTGGCGGGGAAAGTGTTACCACTTAGTGGTTTTTTGTTAGATCTTATTTATTTTTGTAGAAAACTACCAGTTAAAATAAAAATCCTCTTTTCTCTGATGTTTAGACCACGGCACAACTGCATCTAATTTAATTTCAATAATATTGTTTGTGTAGAACTAAATTCTATATTTTTGGTCTTATCTGCTTTAAACCGATTAAAAACTTTTTGACACACGTACCAAAATTACTATTTAACAAACCCCCTGGTCTTAAACTCAGTTTCAAATTTCATCAATTGTCATCTTGAACAACATAAAATGCGTTGGTGTTACATAAGTGTTCTGATAATTAAACCCGTATATCTAAAGACCAGTGTAAATTGAGCCCTTATTAGAGAAGTAAAAATGTAATCAAACAGATTAGGTTTATTAGAAATAGCATAAGGCAAAACAAATACTGAAAAACTCATTTATCCTAAATTTACATATCACTTTTTAATTGCTTGTTTAACATACGTAAAGTGATTTTACCGATTGTTTTATTTGTTTTAGTGTATCAAAACATAAAACAAACCTTAGTACAGTTGGATTTTTTTAGCTAGAAGCAGTTAAGGTGTGGTGGAATATCTTTGAAGATGCGTGAGCATATATTTTCAAATAAAATCATTATTTTATTAAATATAGTAATAACTGTCTTCTGCATACTCTATTACCCAAATTTTGTAAAAATATATTGAACAAGAAGCCTCAACTACATTTAAATAAAAATAAATTAATCAAAAGTGAAAAGATACTCTTAGAGGGTCTTACCTTAATAAGCATCCTCTGGTTAAAATTAAATTAGGGAAATTCTGCCACTAAATGTTCTTCGCGTTACTTAGTATTCTGAAGTAAATAAGCAAGCTCGAGAGGGCAGAACTCATTAAACAAACTGTACAGTCTCTCCACATTTCACCATTTTACCGTTTACATCTTCTTCATAATATTGGCTAATAATACAGTAATGACAATATTTGCGGTGATCATACAAGAGATAAAAGGTACACTATAGTGATTGATTAAGTAAGAACGTTCATATATATAACAATGTGAACGTTCTATTCCAGTAAATATATGTATCATTAGTATTCATCCATTAAACCTATACAAAAATGTAGTAATTATAGCTTAATCAGCCACGTTTGTAGCAAACTAGCGTCATCAAAATAGATTGTCTCACCTAGTTTTTATGAGATAAACTTATAATTCCACACTCACCTTTTTTTTAAAGATGTTTTTTGGGATGGTTTAGAATTTAAAAATATGTCCACCATTTTCCAATATGGCTGTCAACTTTGTTATTTCTTATGGAGCACCCTGTATTTTATGATATTTATATGAAAATACGATTAAAAACCGATTTTGTTCTTAATATTCCTTCTCTAAACCTACTCGTTTAGGAGTTACATCATGTTAAACCTAAGAAAAAACAGCTTGTGGTGTATATTTTGCATCATGTAGCTCATACAAATTTTGAGAGAAAATGCAAAGAATAAGTCTAAAAACCGCATCTACTTTCTAAAAATACCATAAAATACAGAGTGTTCCAAAATTAAAGTTAGCTGCTATTTTGGAAAATTATGGCAGTTTTTTGAAACAATGGAAACAATATTTTTAACGTATTTTATGATTTTATAAGAATGTAAATGCAATTTAAAGACTTATTTATTCCTTGCATTTTCTCTCTAAACTTAGTCGTAGCAGAGTGTACACCATAAGCTTTTTTTTCTTAGGTGTAACACGATGTAACTCCTAAACGAGTAGCTTCAGAGAAAACAATTTTAAATCACAAGAACAAAAACTTTTATAAATTGTGTAACAATCATAAAATACAGGGTGTTCAATCGGAAATAATGAATTGGTCAGCCACATTGTAAAATGGTGGACATATTTTTAAAACTTGAAACCATACAAAAAAAAAAAAATCAAAAAATGATGGTGAATGCCTCATAAGAAGTTAACTCTATGTCTAATAATAAAACAAGTTTGCTATTGGTTCACTTAAGGTGAGAAACCCTGTATAAGGACAGTTAGGTATTTTTATATACAATTATTTTACGTTTTATCTATGATTTTACATAGAAAACGAATGATCAAATAAAAGTAGGCCACGCGTTGCTATAGGGTTCATCAATTTGTGTACCAATTTGTCGATCAAAGTAATTTTGAAAAATATTGTTGATTGGGAAATTTACAAATTTCTGTGACATTCCCACTAACAATTTCAGTTGTTGTAAAAGTTGTACTATGTGTAAGGTTTAAAGCGTTGTTGGCTTTGTGATAAAAACGGGTGATATTTACTTAGATGTAGAAAAAATATGGTTAAATAAAGTTGTCGATGTACACGAGTTTAGAATTTAGGGAATTATGAAACTAGAACTAGAGCACCGACAACTTTTTGCTGTGTCTCGTCCTTGGTTGCAAAACTAATGTTTATGATTCTAACCTAACATCATTTTACACACGTCCTTAATAATAAAAGTCCTGAAGTAGTTAAGCAATAATTTTTTTCTAAGTGAAGTCTATTTATTCTCGTTTAGAGTCACAGAAATTAAAATAACATTAAGTGTTGACCAGCTACATAAAAAATTGAAAATTATGGAATAAACATGTAAAATATGTAAAAACCTGGACTTGAATTGGATAGGAGTAGGCCTCACTGCAAATAAAGTCCCTCATTGGCTACTTACACCGTTTTTATGGTTCTTTAACCATGTTAACCAAACATTATTAAAAAATGTAACGCAATTACAGTTTATAAAAATTACGTTGCCACTTTAGAAGAATCTTAAACAGAAAATGATTATTCTTGATATTTGATAATAATCTACAATATAAGGAGGTAAGATTTAGAGTGAAGGTTATTGGACGAGAAATTGAGTGGAGAACCTGTTTCGCCGTAAAACTGTTTGAGAGAATTATATCAAAACAAGAAACAGATTAATATAAAATAAATCATGGCCGGGTGTGCCGAACGACCATCGCAACATATCGAGCCAGGGCACAGATGTGCGGCATTGCCTGTACTCTGAAACTGTTCCGGGACACCAAGCTGAGCGATAGAACCAAGATTGCTGAAACCATTGAGGATGAAGACTAGTTTTTTAGATAAAAATAAATCAAATTTGTTGTTTTACATTGTACAGGGCGTATAAAAGTTCACTGGGAAGCTTTTGTATTTTGTTCCATAGATCAACGGAATCCTTAGATGCAGAAAATCTTAAATTGGTGCCATTTTAAGCTTCTAGATATTAGAAATCTAATACTTTGAGAAAATGTTTGTACTACCTGTCATTATTTGTGTCCTAAGTTTGAAGTCAATCGCTTAAAAGATTGGAATGTTATGGATACATTTGTGAAAATCACATACAATAAGACAGACAGACAGAAAACCAGGTATTTTATACCGAAGTATATATAATAGGGTTTTCGTTGTTTTTGACCTAAGAAACAAAATTAAAAAAAAATAGTTCGAGAGTGTTTGTTTGCACCCTGTACATAATAGTGTTCCCCCAGGTAAAAGGGTATTATAAAAGTAAAAAGTGTTGGGTGAATATCATTTGTCAATAAAGAACGGAACGTACATTTCAACAAGGCTAAGTTTAAAATACGTTTATTTTTGTATACAATAAAACAACTCATCATACATTTATAATACCGATTTATTAGCAGAAGTGCGAAAGCTTGGTAAAATCATTTTACTAGAAAAGAAGAAAAAATATACTGTACTCTTTGATTATGAGCTGATTACATACTATACGAAACTGGTGAACTGCCAATACGTGGTTCAACCAGTTGTCATAAGAAAAATCAAATGTTTAGTTTTTAAATCCATTTTAATTGTATTATTGAGTAATTATTTACCTCTCTTGTCCATATGACGTAGTAGAATCAGTCCCAATTATCATATTTCTGTGCCAGGCATTGCCGTGTCGGGACGGAAGTATTTGAGTGTGAGTGCGGCAGTTTTCCAGCGCTCAGCAGACAAAACGTTTCCTGGAGACAATTGCCTTTGTTTCTCGGCACTGGAGTGAGTTAACCGGTCCCGCCTTTTCTGTCGTTTGCCACTATCAGTCGGATCGCCTGTGAGTTATCATTTATGGAATTGGATGATAAAAGTACAACACTTATCACATGCTATCAGATAAAGATGTAGATTTAATCTTCTAAATTATTTTACTAAGATTTTTAATGGATATTACTTTATAATAAAGAAAAACAAGTGGTCACCTGAAATGGGTCGCCGGATTTCTACCCCCGGATATTTACCCCCATGAAAAAACGCCTACGTCACTTTGACGTCACATGTATGGGGGTAGATTTCCGGCCGCGAACTTTTAGGATGGATAAATTATTGTATATTCAATCAACTCGCATTTCACGGTTTACTTAACAGTTGTAATTAATCAAAATGCTAATAAACCTGACACCGGAACTTTACCCCCGGAAATCTACCCCCAGACATCCACCCCCGGACATCTACCCCCGGACATTTACCCCCAGACATCTACCCCCGGAAATCTACCCCCAGACATCTACCCCCGGACATCTACCCCCGGACATCTACCCCCGGACATTTACCCCCAGACATCTACCCCCGGATATCTACCCCCGGAAATCTACCCCCAGAAATGTACCCCCAGTGGTCAAATCATAAATGTCTGACCCCGGAATTATTTATTTCCGACCCCCAGAAATCTACCCCCGTGCAACACTACGTATCGGTCAATATTCATTGTTGTAGTTGATTTTAGTAATTGGTTTATAAAAATAATCAATGGCTCTTCGTTTAATAATTACTCTCTAATATCTAGTATTAAGCATGTGATATGTCGTTGTCTTGTTTAATGTCATCTATCTTCCCAATTCATTAAGCTGTTACTGATTTAGGTGTAATTTTTAAGCTTAGGAGTTTCAGTGCAACGCAAATGGTAATTTAAAAGGATATTTTGATAAAGGGCTCCAAAAGTGTAACCCATAAGCATTTGATTTATTTTCAGACAGTGATTTAAATTGTTAACCAATTTTCACATACATTCATAGCTAACGGCAACGGCACATGCACGAGCGCAGATCGTGAAATTTAAAACATATCACTGAAGGAGGTTATTTTCTGATTACTAGTGGTAAAAATGCAATTAAATGTTGATAAAAAGCCTGCCACAGGTTGATTAATGAATTAATAATTTTTTCACTATCAATTACCTCCTAGTAATAAGTAGTAATTACCTCCTATGTCGTAGACACTATCCGGAGTTTTACATTGGTTAAAAAGTCTAGTTGTTTACACATATAATAAATCGTAAGAAATAAAACATAAACATATTTTATGATTGGTTCTGGTTGTCAATGCTGGTTGTGAAATAACGGAGAATAATGTAAAAGAATAAAATTGGATATTTCGGGATAGGGAAGGTATTTTTACCTCATGGTTCTTTTGGTTTTACGAATTTATTTTAATGAAATTAAAGTTTAGTATGAACATTGCTTAAAATTATTTATTTTTATCATTTTTACGTTTCATACATTAAAGAAGCCAAAACAAGTCTGTATCTCAATTTCTGTCTTGTCTGTCAAGGCCCAGAAGGCATTTTACGTGGCCTTCTTCTCAAAAACTAGAGCATCGATCGTGATTCGATTTAAATAGTCTTTTTGGATTCGGTGGATTGACACGAGTAACTCAAGCCATTAAAATATGGCCTCACTACTTTTGAATTAAAATAAATTTGGTTCAAACCCCCAATTTTTTGCATTTTTGTCAAGTTTAGGCTACTCCTAATGTTTACCAGTATTTAATGAAATACTAATAATTTGTTTGGAGAATACGACATCAATGAAATAACGAACAGCTGTTAAAGATGAAAAGCTGGATAAAAATTATTTTTTCTAGCTGTCACTGGAAATTTGTTATTACATTTAGTTTACAAATACTGCAACCATTTCCGATCAAGTTTTGTAATAAAATCCAAAACCAAGTAAGATTAAAAACGTTGTGACTCACGTAAATAAACGGATCAAATAAATCGTAAGTGCAATAATATGTATTTAGTGTACATGTTGCTCGAATTCGAGCAATTGCAAAGTGTTAAAGGAGTTATTTCAAAATGAATAACAATGAATATTTACAATGAGTTTAAATGAGTCAACTCAAAGATTACCGGTGTGTAACTAAAACCATGTTTATTTTCGTTATTGATAAACCTAAAGCATTCATCCGGCGGGTTTTCTCCTTCTCAAAATGCCTTGCTGTACAGGCAACACAGGTTATTGATAGAGGGCCAATTGAGAACGAAAAGTCGTTTTGGGGTAGTGTTCCATCTCTTGTTCACAGTTGCAGACGATCTATTCTAGTTTTCAACCTGACTTAAAAATGGAACTGATTAGTAATCTGCGCACATTTCACCTTTATAACTGTTACTGTATAGTGTGAAAGTTGGTCAACCATTGGAAGCACCTTCTAGGAATAAATCAAAGGCTTAGAGGTCAACCTTTTGAAGCCCTAATCGAAATATGCTTTTAGCGAATTTCCCTATAGGGAAGTAGCTATTACCGTAGGTGGCATGGTAAGACCTAGGCCCGGGACCGATTTACTTTTTCATTTTGATGTCCCCAGAGGCCAAAAACACTATTCGTTCAAATTTTTATATATATATATATATATATATATATAGATTTATATATATATATATGTGTCCGTGAACGCGATAACTTGAGTAATTTTTGTCCGATTTTGATGAAATTTGGTTTAAAGGTGTAAGGCGGGATAAACTTGAATGAGTTCGCGAACCAGCATGATCGGACCATGGGAACAGGGTCTTACGGGGGGTTTTATGGGGTAAAAATTGGTTTTTCTCATTTTTGACCCTCAAAACGCAAAATTTCCCAATTTATTTCTAGACCTTTTTAAAGAGCTTAAAAAAACAAATAATTTAGTATATCAAAGTGTTTTTGTACGGTTTTTGGTAACGGAGAAAATTTAAAAAATTGAAAATTGAAAATTCCTATGTTATTCTTATGGAGAATATTGTAAAATGTTATAATTTGCTTGTTTATGGATATATTTTGATCAAACTTGGCAATTTTATTTATTTTATACTAAGCTATTAATATTTTACTAAAAAACACATTTTATAAACCCCCTAGCAGCAAACCTTGGTACTTGTTAAACCTAATGTAATTTAAATAGATTTAATTGAAAATCATTTCAGACAAATGGAAATTCGCTTAGTCGGCAGGTTTGCTGCGGCGGGGGTATTTAATTACCATTTTGCTCTGCGCAAGATCTTAAGCTTTAAAATGACACCTCAATCGTAACAATCGGCGAAGAAGGTCGGGTGAAAAAAGGACTGTTGCAGCTTATTGAATTAGGAAGATAGATAATGTTAAACAAGACAATGACATATCGCATGCTTAATACTGGATATTACAAGACAATGCTTAACCGAAGAGCCGTTGATTTCCGGGGGTAGATGTCCGGGGGTAGATGTCCGGGGGTAGATGTCTGGGGGCAGATGTCCGGGGGTAGATATCTGGGGGTAGATGTCCGGGGGTAGATTTCCGGGGGTAGATGTCCGGGGGTAGATATCCGGGGGTAAATGTCTGGGGGTAGATATCCGGGGGTAGATTTCCGTGCTATGGCAAATAACTTTATAATCAAACAATTACATGTTGATTATTTAATAATATATTGGGGGTAAATTTCCAGTCGCGGGCTGTTTCTCGACCGTGTATAGGCCCCGCCCCTCGTGACGTCAAAATGACGTAGGCGTTTTTTCATGGGGGTAAATATCCGGGGGTAGAAATCCGCTACCCCCCTGAAATCGTATAGAATTTTAGCTCATAGACTGATTTCGCTTTGGCGGAACGTTTTAGCACATAGTGTTAACACATAGTTCTTTAAAAAAATAAAGCATTAAATATTGAATGATTAAAATAAATAAAATATCATTGAATATGAAAGCAATAAATATAGAATGTTGACTTCTATTATTTTTTTTTTATCAAAATAGGACGAATTGGACTTAGTGTCAGCTAATACACCACTAAGCATGATGCAATTTAACTTGACAGTAAATTTAGAGACAACATTTGGGAAAGTAATTTAAAAGCTAAATGTTTTCTCCCACAGATAATAAAAAGACACATTACAGATACAATCTAAAAATGTGAAAGCTTTAAAAAATCCAGAACTAAATCCAGTTATAAGTACAGTACTGCATCACTAAAATTCAACACTTGTGAAACTGAATTCAAATTCAGGGGAAACTGCTTTACATACATTACTTCAAAACATTTCTAAATAATATACTCTTTTAAGTTTTGTTATAATATAACTCTTTTTCATAATATCAAAGATAGTATATTTTTATTATTACCGCCATTACAAACTGGTCAAAATTGGAAAACCGATATTTTGTGTGTAGACAGGTTTTATGTGCCACAGTCTACGTAGGCTAACTTAGTTGGAAGTCAATTAGGCATATTTCAAAAGGAAAATATGTTGAGTGAGTATACATTGTTTAAAAGACATCCAGACCAATGGACAGAAAACCAGGAAATTTAGGCACACGGTTATGACTTTAACATTTTCTCGACCTAAGAACAAATATACAATACTTTTTCCTAAGGGATGTGTATACACACTGTTTTTACTTTAGTGACGTCTTGAAGCTGGTTATTTTGTTATTCAACGGGTAAAGAAAGAGTTCTTTGACGTGAAAAGATTTGTGTCAAAAGACTGGCTGTGGTTCATGTCAGTCGTCTAGGTATTGATTTATATTAGTGTTTAAATATTAACTGTCTCATTGTTGGCGGAGAATGGTTACGTAAACACTGACAAGCTAACGATAAAAATAATCATCCTTTCTGTATTTAGTAGTGCTACCATTATATTGTTAAAGTTTACCGTTTTACTGTCAGTTAATGTTTATTCTGTACCCTTAGCAATATTTGAGTGTCCCTGAACATAATTATAGCAAATATAACTGATGAAAATATAAAGATTTATTTAAATGTATTACTCGCACAATTAATGAAACGAGTATTTTACGTATGCAGTTTAATAAGTTGTATTGCTTGAGGCCCACAGAGATGATTTATCAGTCTTCATCTTAAAAACGTCCTTTCTACCAATCGTAAATAATTATCATTAAAGCTGGATAGTACACAAGTAGAATTTTTGTGTTTTTGTAAGTTAGAAATTTGAAAAAAATACATGATTTTAGCACCGAAGAAAAAATGCCTTAATTCATGGTTAAAGAGTATATTTCTCGGATATTTTACACCAGTCAAAGTGTTTCACTGAAATTGGTTCAAAACTAAAATCGTCCGGTAATACATGGACAGCGAATGAATGAAACGATGTAACGCCAGCAAATCGATTGTACAAGTTATGTGATCTTAGAGTGGCCAATCATTTTTCAAAGTTAGAAGAATTTGTATGACCTTGGATCTTACATTTAGGAGAATAAATTATGACCTAAATAAACAAAAACAATTTTCAAAGATTAACAATTAAAATATGTTTAAATAAGGGTGTTATATTAATTGTGTATAGCATATTACGTTTTCCAAACAAGAAACTAACAGCCGAACATGAAGTAGTGGGCAATATTTCCTGAATATGGTTCATCTCGTAATGGGTGCTTAAAATTCACTCAAGAATCTCGCCCCCAACAAGCCACACCAAAGTTATCCGAGCGTGCGAGAGTATTTACCAATTTTCACAACTCGAGTTGTTACGACAAGTTCTTGTTAGCTAAACTACTTTGTAATTTGGGTAATTCAGTTCGTCGCTCCAGGTGTAAAGTAGGTAATTATGTAAGCTAACTTTATACCGAATAGCTCCTGTACGAAATTGCATACATGGTGTTTTTTTTTAACATGTATATTAGATAAAACTGTTGATGAATGAAAACGTTTAAATTAAACGTTATATACATACACGGAATTTTATGTAACTAGAAAACTGAAATGAGAAGGAGGATCTATTTTATCTTTAAACTCATCGGTACAACATTTTCAGAGACAGTACTGATACCGGTTCCTGACCTAAACAGAATGTCTCTCCTTAGCATCGCGTACTGTTTTATGTGGAACTGTAGACATATGAAACAATATTTATGTAGCAAAAATGTTAGTTGCGTACAACGGTCTGCTTAATATTTGCACCATTTCTAATATTTGAATTTGTAAATGCAATTTATAAATTTATTAAGAAAAGGTAATTAAATACCCCCACCGAAGCAAACCTGCTGACTAAGCGAATTTCCATTTGTCTGAATTGATTTTCAATTAAATATATTTAAATAACATTAGGTTTAATGAGTACCTAGGTTTGCTGCTACAAGGAAACTAATAAAGTGTGTTATTTTGGTAAAATATTAATAGCTTAGTATAAAATAAATAAATTTGCCAAGTTTGAGATAAAATATATCTCATAAACAAGCAAACTACAACATTTTACAATATTCTTCATAAGAATAACATGGGAATTTTAAATTTACTATTTTTTTATTTTCTCCGTTACCAATAACCGTACAAAAACACTTTGATAGGCCTATACTAAATTATTTGTTTTTAAGATCTTTAAAAAGGTCTAGAAAGAAATTGGGAAATTTTCTGTTTTGAATTAAAAAAACATGCTGGTTAGAGAACTCATTCATTTTATCCCGCCTTCCTGACGACTACAGTCGTATCAGTCGCCGCATAGAAATTGGACCTTTACGGATGCTATCATGATCGTGACAATAAATTCATATTTTTGTTATCACAAAAGTTTCTAATAGACGTTACTGAAATCACGTCTCCGATGTTTTGGTTTGGCCTCATCACTATTGTAAGTTAACGTCAATAAAAGTAACTTAGCACCCAGGGACGGATTCATGATCACCGCGCCCACAATTTGCCCGATACTGTCTCACGTAATCATTGACAGACCGTACTCCGACCGGCACTCTGACGTTACCGACAGTAAATTTTAATTTAATAATTTAATAATAATTTTTAACAATAATTTAATAATTTATGGTTAAAGACAACGTCGGTGCACGGTACAGGTACTCTTCCACTTATTATTGGCACAGGTAGCCTAGTACCATACTATCACTAGGCCTTACAAAATTATAACAAAGATAGACCTGATAAGGGTCCTGATAAGGGGGGGGGGGGTAAGATGGACCTGATAGACCTATTTATACTAAATTTTATGGACGAATTCGCCGGAATGTATTACAGAAGTTCCAAAGGACATCTAAAGTAGCTAACAGTCTTCTCAGTAATGGTTTTATGGACATAAATGAATAAACATAAAAGAAGGTAAGAAGTATAATTAAACTACAATAGCAATTAAAATGTACAGATCAGGTAGCGTTTTTTAAATACTATATCTTACCTCCACGTAATTTGGTTCGGGCTTGTTTAATTACATCTAAAATATAAGCATAGTTTTTATACTAACTAGCTCGAAACTATATTAATAAAGAGCTAATTAGCCTACAGATTGTATCAGAAGGGCAATCAGCTAACAAAGCTAACAGTAACACTCTCAAGTGCGCTTTGTTAGGCTAATTGACGTGGAAACAGATTGAGTTAGTGCGAGTGCCACAACCCCACTTGTGTGTCATTGCTGCCTGCATTGGATCCATTTTTTCTTTTTTAATAGTCTCAAATATTTTATTAAATTTATAGTTAAGTTAAAAAAACCCTTAAACCTTTCTACATTTTTTAATCTGCTCAGATATGCTCTTTTACTTGAATTGCTAAGTGACAATAGTGCTTGCTTAGTAAACAAAATGTTTCCATTTCGATCCAATTCGAAGATATATCTCTGTAGTAAAGTTGCCACATACAACAATATCCACAAATTCAATACTTTTATCTTACCAATCATTAGAATTTTAAATAAATAGCTCTGACTTAAGAACCATCTAATCTAAGTTCATAATAAAGCGATCGCATGGTTAAACTAACACTTTTTTATTATACCTAATCTTTTTTAATATATATACTGGTAAGTTGGAGTCGTTGAAAACTTTTTCAATTTATATCAAATGTAAAAAAATATTTGCAATGTTCCTTTTTCTGAATATGGAATTGAATTCTTATACAAAAGTATTGTAAAATAGTATTTAAGGTTTTTCGGTTGTTTGACTGTGAGCAGGATACTAGAAGAGTAGCATGTTCACATCGATACCGGAGTACCCTGCACCAGTATGGAATGCATCGTCACATGCAAAAAAAGTTGACATTGCAGTCAATGACATGGCTCGGATTGTAACTGGGTGTTTAAAACCAACCCCAGTACACAAACTCTATCCTATCATAGGGATCGCCCTTTCCATCAATCCGACGTGATGTCGCTGCCGACGCAGAAAGGACTTGCAAGAGACAGACCCTCGTCACCCATTGCACGGCCACCAACCTGTAGAGCGACGGCTTCGGTCCAGAAAGAGCTTTTTATCACGGACACGAGTCCTGGGTGGATCACTCTCAAGCAATCGGGTGGCAAGGTGGGAGGCCACGTTGATTAACCCTCCCATACCAGCCAGGGAGGAACTGGCTCCTGGTGGAGGCCTGCATTACATGGTGTGGAAGACCCTAAATCGAATCAGGGTCAAGGTTCCAAAATGCAAGTCAAACATGCGGAAATTGGGTCTCTTACCAGACGAAGAAAACATCTTGTGCGCGTGTGGTGCTGTTCAGGATCCTTGGCTATCTGCTGATCTGTCCACGCCTAAACTCTTGCACATTAGATGATCTTTTACAAGCGGAAGACAAAGCCATATCGGTAGCTAATTTTTTGAAAAGCGAAGTCTGATTTCCGGACACAGAAAGTAAGTAAGTTCACACCGATTAAAACAAAAATAAACTACCGGCAAAATTAGCAAAACAACAAATATATCTCATGCTCGGAAACCGAGCGGAGCGACCAAAGAATTGATGTAAACAAAATAATCTTCTTTCAAAATACAATTTTTATTAACAAATATAAATTATCACTACATAACAACTGAAGATAACTTTTAATGATCAATGCGGTCAATAAATACGAGTATGTAATTAATTTTAAACGCGCCGGAACAAGCAATCTTCTTGAGTTTTTCCGTCCCCATTTTGTTTTCTGTTATTGTTTATGCTTGTCACCATTCCTATCGAAAATGCCTGCAAAGTTCAAAGACTAGCCAATGTTAAGTCGAAGTTTTTATTTTGGATCGAAAATGTATTATATATATATATATATATATATATTTATTTATATCCCCCCAATAACTCCCATTAGACTCGTCTTTTCCTATAATTTATAGTAATTAAATTTTCTACATTAGGCAAATTAAAATTTTAAGTTGGTTTTAAATTGTATAGAAATTACAAAATTGAAATTTGTTTCTTTAAAAACATTTTCAGTGTTTGCGGAAATAACCTTTGGTAAGTTTGGCTAAAATATGTTCAGCGGTTTTTGCGTGAATGAATTTACAAAGTCTGCATAAAATCCGATTTTAATGAACATTTCGATAAAAAAATTGTTTTTCAAGGATAACATTTATAATAATTACTCAAAGAAAAAGCTAAGAAAAAAGAGCAATTTAATTTTAAGACTGTACAAATTACATTAATATATACAGAATATTAAATATGTATGTATACTTATTTATTAGTATTACTAGAAATTATTTAATAAATTTATTTTTAAGTCAATATCAATCGACTAAGCAATGATTTTATGGGAACATAAACAACACATTTAAAAATTGTTATACTTCCATCAATGTAAATACAAGTTCTTCATGCGTGTTATACATTTTAATTTAAAACTATTGTTAATGAAGAAATCATAACTAAATAAAATAAACAGAAAAACTTGAACAACATTCATATTACTAATTTACTGTCATAGTAACATATATCGAAAAATGACATTTAGTAAATCTTTTCAGAAATTATACGTGGATTAGGAAACTACCCCATTCATAAATTTTCGTGAATTCATTCTTTGAGTTCACGAATGTAGGATCCAACAAAAATAAATACATTTCCTACATGGAAAGGTAACTGAAAGAAACTCCAGTGAATTGAATTATGTTGAGTGCTTGAGCCTTGTGCATCGTTACACAGAGTCCAGTGGTTTGGGTGAGGAACTACATCACTCTCGTGTGCTTCGTGATTATGTATGACTATGCAAGATGTGCTTTTGATATTTTCATATTTTACGCATTATTTATTAATTTTATTCGTAAACAAATTAAACAAATTTTTTATCAATATACAATTTGATTTTTATAAATTTGTCAATATCAATATATTGAATTGAATACTTTTTATCAATAATCGAATGAATTTTAAAAGTCAAATCAAGTATGATTCCTAAGTATAAATTTACACAGTTTTTGATATTTGAGACTGTTACCTAGTATCTATAACATTACCGAGTTTATGATATTGAGTTTAATTACTTAACAGTAAATTAATGTGATGTGATTTAAAACTGTAAAAAGATTAATATTTGTGAAACCTAAAACCATTTTGATCTATACAGAGATTTTTTAATGTTTTGCGACTTATTTACATAATTTGTTTCGATCCGTGTTAACGTACGTATCCAGTAAATTTTACAGCATGAATGTTAGTATTAGCCTAATTAAATTAATGTATATATATTGTTCTTAAATTTAGAAATATCCGTACCGACTTATCTGAGCAATTCAATTCCAGTATCACATAATATGCAACCTAAATTAAATTATACTCATCCTAAAACACATAAAAATAAATAAATAATTCATCTCACAATGCTTATAAGATGTTGTCTAAATAAACTTATAAATAAATGAAGTGATGGTCAAAGCCACCCTTTCAAACAGCGACTGCACCATCTCTCTACTTACCGACCTGCTAACTATGTAAAGCCTATTAGTGAAACGAAGAGATAATAATGGTTACATTTAATACAAATGAATTCAACAAAAAGTAGTTACAGAATTATTTTGTTTGAATTTATTCTTTCGCGCAAGTGAATGTAGTTTTTATTGTTTCCCTTCTAAGATACTTTGAATTGTCATTGTGATGTCAAAGTTTAACATCGCCCATACACAGCATTATAAACTAATAGTGATATTCATAAGACTTTCCGATTAACTCAACTGAGGTCCAATAATTTTTGAATTTGTCTTAGTTCTAGCCCAGGATTGTTTTTCGCTCTACTTCAGACCAATCGTAGAGGATTGTAGCATTATCACTTGGATAAAAATCTATTGGAGATTGGCAGGATTTGAACCCGAGACCCCGGGGACCTAGTGTGATTTTTCTAATTATATTGAATACTCTGTTAGAACGAAGCGCTCATTTCTTTCCATAATTAGTTACCTGTCAAAGAATAGTTACGGTCGGTAATAAAACCTCGACCACGATGAATAAATGAAATGTAAGTTCATATAAGAGCCATTATCTAACAAAGCTAACAGCAATACACTCAAGTGCGCTTTGTTAGGCTAATTGACGTGGAAACAGATTGAGTTAGTGCGAGTGCCACAACCCCACTGTGTGTCATTGCTGCCTGCATTACCTTGATAAAATATTTTACTTTTGTGTAAAATAAGTAATGAAGAAAAACTGTATATGAGATTGAAAAAGTTCTGTATACACATTAAAAATAGTATGCACAATGTTAAACTTACCTATATTTATGACAAGCTGAACTACTAGATCTTCCAATGGAATCTAATCCGAGAAAACTCAAAATAGAAAAAAAAATATTTTATATTTTTAGGTTATTACTCTTTAAATTATTATTAGTGTGTCTGGATAGCCGAGTGATACAAGTATCGCCTCCAAGTCTTAGGTTTTCGGTTCGATTTTATGTGTGTCTAAAATGGGCCCAGTTTCCATTTTTGTTGCTATCAGGCAATGATGTTATTTGACAATATATTGAGGTTAGATGGTAACTAAAACAAAATTAGGGTGTTCCCTTAAAAAAAGAAAACAAAACCTAAGTCAGTCCTTTTCCCCTATGCTACGAATATCGGGGTTCTTATTAATAGAGCAATGTTATATTTTGCCATTAAAGATGCTTACAAGGTATATTTGTCTAGCAACAAAATAAAAAATATGTTAAACCAGATCTAGTTAATGTATAAACACTTTAACAGAATGCTGGATTTAATAAAATATAAGTAGTTTCTAAACTCCCAATAACTTGCATGTGACCTTTACACCCACAGCCAAGTAAGTATTTTATTGTAATTCCTCTCAGACGATAAAACTAGAAATGTAAGAGCCTTAACATTCAGACGAAGACAGGTAACTTACCTTTACTGTCACAATCAGACTTGGCTCATTTTTGCGATAACATTTATCTTACCATCAGATTAAAACCACATAAAATCGTTTGTATTTAGCAGTGCAATATAAATGTTCATTGATAATTACATGGCGAGAGTTATGGTAGCCAAATAAAAATAAACTGTTGAAGCTTTAGAACTTTAGAAGTAAGCATGAAGCTTTAGAAGTAAAGCTGAATGATTACTTCCTCAGTGGTACTCTCGTTCTTAACCTTTACTCAAATTTTTTTTAAACTTTTTAATCCTCTTTTTGTATACATACGCCATATTATTTTTATAAGTTTGCGAAAACAGATGCTAAAATGATACCATCATCAAATTTCAACCTTTACATGTCTTTATTTTGGTGAAACCTGGTTATTTGTTGATCTAAAATACACAAAAAATAAAACACGTTGATATATAATAATTCTATGTCAAACAAACCAAAAATAAATACAGGAATCATCAAGAAGATTTTCATAAGATCAGTTTTACGGTTACCTAAGCAAGTTTTTGTTCACACATTCGTATTAGTATATTGGTCCTAAATACTTCAGCCGAATGCCGGAAGATATAAGATTTTGTTTGACCTTAGGTAAATTTTCTTAACAATTTAAAGATTGGCTATATAGTAATCTGGACGTATATTCTTTTAATAATATTCCGAGCTAACTGTTTGTACCAATTACTCTATGAAGAAATCTCTTTGAGCAAATCTTTTAATAAATCCACTAAAAAATGATTTTTGTAATTTTTTGTTAATCAACAAATTTTTGTTTTAACCAAATTTTTGTAAAATTTAGATACTTAATATTTTTTAAAGTTGTACTTTAAACATATATATATATATTTAGGGCGCCACAAAGAGTGGCAACACGTATTTTTCAAGTGAAGAGACTGGACTCACTAAGTTGTAAATATAATTCTTTTATTTTTTATTTTACGTTTGCCACAACTACTGGAAAATGTGGCAAAAAAGTTTTAAGAAAATGTAATGTTTAATATTTGTTTTGGAGGAACAAACACATTATTTCTTATTTCAATCTCAGTACGCGCAACATAAAGCGAAGCTAGAAAGCATCTATCTGTCCAATTCATTAGTTATATGAGATTAGTTAGTCTTGTAAGCAGGTTTAAATACCAGTCTCCAAAGGAACAACACTTGTTTAACGTCAGTTTAATTAAATTGCCCAAAACATGTCTGGGATGCTCCCCGGAGCAATATACTCCAGTCTCCCCGCCCCTTCACACAACTACCACGTTTATTTATGTTACATGACTCGTTTTTGCCCCGTCTTAATTCCGTCAGCATCACCTAGTGTATGGATTGAGTAAAATATTTTAACCCGTCAATATGAACGCGTCTGATATGATTAATTTCAAGAATATATTTCAAAACAAGAAAAAGCATAGTAACTAACGTTTTCTTTAAAATCAGTGTTTTAAACTAATATTGGATGTTATGGTGAAACTGGTTCTGTTTAGTTTGATTTTCATACCTCGATAAATGTTTATAAAATAAAATTGGGAAAGTATATCACATAAGCTTAGAAAATTTACTTCCATAGTGTGTGTTTAGTGGAAGACACCGGAATATTATGTTATAAAATTTGTTTGGACTACACCGTAATGACACAGGTCAAATGCTCAGAGAAAAATATTAATTTGTAATTACATCTCCATGAATTGCTGGGTTTTCACAGGAAAATTTGGTTTTTGAGAAATCCATACGAGAATAAATTGTAAAATTACAATATGAAACAGAATTATGTTAAAACAATCTACTTTGGTTTATCTTAACACTTTAATACTCACTTAACAACTCACCAATTCCCCAACTAACAATTAATTTTGTTTCAGAGTCAAATACAGGGTAAATAACTAACAAAAGAGGGGGAAAATTCATCATAAATGAATGTTATTGCAGTAGTAGCCAAAATTATTTCTACACACCATGGACAAGTTGTAAGTTTTTATCAATACCTTTTTTATTTTGAAGCATCTTGAAATTAATTTAACATTGTAAAAATAATTTTTACAATGTTAAATTAATTTCAAGAATTATTCTAAAACAAAGTTTTAATGAATGTTTTAAATTTAGAACATAGCACAATTTAAGGAAAACACAAGTAATCCCTTGAATAAATGAGACTGTTGATCTCTGGAGGGATCAAGCTTCTGACAAGGTTTAATTAAACAAGATGTAACATTTCTAGTGGATGACTCCAGTTCTCTCGGCGCTGCACAGTGCACACCCGCGCACCCCTACACGGTGTTTGTCTTTAGCTTCTCTTTGTAACATGAAGTGTTGAGCTCACCCTGAAACATGATGGTCGGATAAGAGAATAATATGTTCTACAAATACCTAACATTTAGCTGTTGAATAAAATACTTCTAGTTTAAACATTTTTTGTCTTAGCCATTACTAAATATGTTTAGACAATTAACTAAAGGAAAGGATGGTGATGGTACTATACATAGCTTTTACTGTACGTTACAACTAAATGATTGTTGTAATCACAATGTGGTTACGAGCTTGACAAAGTATAGTAAATTATAAATAAAACAGAAGTTAGTTTGTAGAATCATAGAATTGCTGAAGCTAAAATACCATAAAACATTCGTTGATGAAGCAGAGCTAAAATCAAGTCTGATGGTAATAGTGTTTCATAAAAGGGCGAAAATGAGCTACGATTATCTTTTGGAATGTGTTTAGGATAAACCGTAGATTCATACACAAAAATCCCTTATTCCAGGTAATCCCCTTTTTTAGTTCAGGGTTTAGGCTATTCATTTTTCAGTGGCTAAAAATACTAATACTAATAATATGATTTTATACCACCCTCTCAATATAGTTTTACAGATAGTTTTAAAAATCGGCTGTGGCTAAACAAGTTTTCATGACACTATGATATTTTACGTTATTGCGTGATTATTATATTACTGTTTCCTAAGCCGGTTGGCTTGGCTTGCGTAAAGCCATAAATATCCCTAATAAAATGAAATCCTGCCTCCTCCTGGAGTATTTCAACACAATAACGATTAAATATACAACTAAACAAATCGTTACTTTCAACTTTCTTTTAAAATTTAAAATGCTATCTGTTCCCCGAAGATTGAAAAAGTCGTGTTCCAGGTTTTTTGGATTCTAAGTATGTATGGTATAATTATTTTGTCGTCATACTGCAGTTCAAAAGCCGTTTTTAATACAGTTTTTAATGCGTTGCAGGTCTAAAGTAGCTCTTTTACTACCTATGGAATACAGATCCTTTTTAGTACCTAGGGAGTTTCAGCTGTTGTAAACTTCTATTGTAAGCATGTATTGAAATGATGTATCGATTGAATTATTTGGTTGTATCAATGTTGCGTTCTTGGCAATAGCTAGAAATATCGATTGTATAAGAAACACTAATTCAATCGCAAAATAAGAAATGATTAAATCACTTACTACATAGCTGGTTGTTTGTATTAGAAAAATTTAAAGCAAGTTAAAAGTAGTTTTGAGGAGCAATTTTTAGATGAACGTAATTTTCTTTCAGTTACTTAGTTTGTTAAAAGTACCTGGGGACCGAGCTTTGCTCGGGGAAAATCGTTCCCCCATTCTGCGATGCCAGCTTTTACTACTTCCTTCACCATTTCCTACGTCATGGACCTGTTTCCTTCCCTTCTCATAGCATTTAAGTATTACAGATACATTAATCTAACTGCCACAAACGGTTCCCACACTCTGTGATGCTAATTTTTACTACTTCCTACGTCGTGGACCTGTTTTCATCTCTTTCCATAGCACTTTAGTATTTTAAATACATCAATCTAATTGCCATAAACATTTCCCACACTACGCACTGCTAGCACTTACTACTTCTTTCACCATTTCCTATGTCTTGGATATGTTTCCATCCCTTTTCATAGCATTCCAGTATTTCAATTTCAGATACATAAATCTAACTGTTACAATTGGTTTCCAGTTCCCACACTCCACACTGCTCGCCTTTACTACTTCCTTCACCACTTCCTACGTCTCAGACCTGTTTTCCTCCCTTCCCATAGCATTTTAGGATTGCAGATACCTTAATCAAATCGTCATAAACAGTTCGCACACTCCGGACTGCTCGCCTTTAATTACTACTTCCTTCACCCCTTCCTACGTCGCGGACCTGTTTCCCTCCCTTCCCATAGCATTTTAGGATTGCAGATACCTTAATCTAATCGTCATAAACAGTTCCCACACTCCGGACAGCTCGCCTTGATACCTCCTTCACCACTTTCTACGTCGCGGACCTCTGTTTCCCTCCCTTCCCATAGCATTTAGGATTTTATATACCTTAATCTAATCGTCATAAACAGTTCCCACACTCCGGACTGCTCGCCTTTAATTACTACTTCCTTCACCACTTCCTACGTCACGGACCTGTTTCCTCCCCTTCCCATAGCATTTTAGAATTGCAGATACTTTAATCTAATCGTCATAAACAGTTCCCGCACTCAGGGTAGCTTGCATTGCCTACTTCCTTCACCACTTCCTACGTCGCGGACCTGTTTCCTTTCCTTCCTATAGCATTTTAGGATTGCAGATACCTTACCATCCTTATGGAAGAGCTGAAGCCACTTTTATTGTTAGTTCTGTCTGGTTTTCTGTAGATGTCGTGTTTTGTTTACAATTTGTTTCTATTATTTTAGGGTTAGATTCTCATTATTTTTGTGTCTCACTGTTTGGTTATATAGCCAACGATAGTAATATAGTAACATTAGTACGGTCATATAGTGAACGAGTTATTGTTTATGATTAAATAGTACTATTTGGTTAAACGAGGTTAGAAATTACTGAAATAACAAGAAACAAATTCTAAACAAAGCACGACATCTACAGAAAACCGGACAGAACTAACAATAAAGTTGGCTTCAGCTGTTCCATAAGGATGGGAAATCTACCTTAATCTAATCGTCATAAAAGATCCCACACTCCGCACTGCTAAGTTAGCCTTTACTACAATGCTACAATGTATCGAGTAAGCTTCAGTATAATCATTGCTCAAAAGTAATAAGTGATGTTTTTGCTTTTGTACTGTATTTTGTAATTTCTAGTATACTGTGGGTAGATGCCTTTATGAACACACGTGTTACAACCTACAAGTCTTTTGTTTACTTTTTCCTTGTTATTTGATTCAACCAAAATGGTTACTTAGCAACCCTTTAGACTAATGTTAAAAAAATGTGACTTTCAGTTTTATTTTTCTACGTAATTAGATTTTTGTTGGCAGTTCTAACTGCAGTAAACTCCTTTTTAGGCCAAAAATAAACTATTTACAACATTTGAAGAAAATCGTCGGAGCCGTTTTCAAGATATTTCTGCAAGCAAGCATACATACAAGCAAACATTGCTCGTATTAGAGTATAGGATTTGTGAAAATGAAAAACAATGAAGTACATTACACGGGCAAAAATGTTTTTTCCAGCCTAGCTCATTTTCCGAAACTTGAGCTTGGGTCGAAAAGAGTCACTTTACGACCAAGTGATGAAATATACTAGTAGGGCCTATTCATAAAGAATTTTGCAAAGAATGCAAAGAAACTTTGTGACCGAATGGAGTGACCCGATTACTAAAAGAACCGAAATGAGCATTATTTGATAGTTTTACTGTTTTACTTGATTGGATTGGCTAATACCGAGCTTAACTCAGATCCAGATGCACAGTTTAAAACACATCCTGGGGCTATTATCACCAGTTGGCACATTGCCAGTCCCCAGACATTTTCTTCGACGAACCAGCTTCACTTATTTGTTAAGTATTATTTGGCTTTATTAAAAAAAGTTAAGAATTCACAAATTCGTTTATGTGTGCATTTTAGTTATAATTAGTTTATAATAAATGTTCTGGTGTTTATTGAAAATCTTTTAATAAAATAATAATAATAGATATAAAAAATAAAATAGATATAGATATATAAAAGACTTCTATATATTTATTATAGTCAAGGAATTTTTAACGGAGAGGTTGGTGGTTCTGATTTATTCTAATAGTTCAAATTAAAAATCACAAGTGTTTCCTACGGAACTATATTCCCTTGCTGAAGAGGACAAAGTCCTAAAACAGCCTCAGTTCAGTATGGTTTCAGCTCACTGGACTGGAACATCACGAAAAACCACAGAACTATGTAGATGAATCAAAGGTGAAAAAATACAAAAAGTGATTTAAACATACACAAGTTTATTGTTAAGTTAATTATTTTGTGAACTAAATATCAATCCAAGTATACAACGCATGTATAGGAAATAAACTTGTATATCTTAAACAGTGTTGTTTGTAATTAGATTTTCCAGGCCCCAGTTTACTACAAAAGTAAAAATTCTGGAAGTAAAGGCAATATAATAATATATATAATAATCCAAAGACAATTAATTATTGGTAGCTTAAAATTTAAGTCGCGAAACCTGGTGTCGAAATAATCACAGAGATAATGTAATTCTTCTTCTCTGTGGAAACACTTAGTTAACTTTACTTTATGGTTGTTTTGGTGAGAACAAAATGACTATTTGACAATATAGAGGCCTTAGAGGCTTCCATCTAATGGTCTCGAGTAACTTGTGATCAAATGATTTAAAAATAGTATAAAACAAACAGATAAGTAAATAGTTGGAGTTTAATAGATAATGAAAAAATTTGATCCACACTGCATGTAGCCTGAAAGACAAAATAAATGGGCTATTTAGTTTAGAGTTTATTATAAACCCCAAATTAAAATAATAAAATTATAAAGAAGAATGCCATGGTTGAAAATTGTATACTAATGGCTTATATTTTACGCATGTTAAATAAACACCTTCAAATCCCTTTCATAGTTTTAAAGATGCATTATATCTTAGTGAATAATTTTAATACGATTAAATCTATAAATAACTACAATATACTGTAAAGCTCACGATAGGACTGTGCGCAAATTGCACATTTTTATATGTTTAAAAACTCCCCTCCGAAGCATAACAATTACTACAATACCCTTTTACATTTCAAAGATAACTTTATAGTTGAAAACAAAAAAAATTGATATAAGAGAAAACCAATAACCTAATTAATATACTGAAAGTATTATAACAAAAACGTCACGTATCAACCTTATCTATTATGTAATAACACAGTTTTTGTGGTCCTGTTCAATTGTAATACCCCAGTATTAAAATGGCATCCATTGTTTTAAGGATACAAGATAAAACGAAATGTCTCCAATTTTAATACAATTAATTGTATTTGATAAACCAGACGTTTCTTTAAATAATTTTTTTTTATAGTTAAACCCTAAAAAAGAAATCTTTTTAACAGTTTTTTTTAGATTTAACGTCTAACATATGTTTAATTCCTGTACATGACAATTATTATCAGAGATTTGATTCAATGCGTTTCCACGAGAAACAGCTAAACCTAAACCTAATTGATAAAAAAAACTCGTGCCGGGCATATAAAATCTTCTAATAATGGTCGTACACATGACAAATTGTCAATAAATACTCTCGTATTTGGTAAAATCTATAGATATACTGTATCGTGGTGGAACTGACAGTACCTGGAATATAAACATTGATAGTGGATTGGTCAAACCACAAAGGGTAGACTTATATACGAGGCAAGGTGTCACATTCACCACCACTGTCCACAACACTGTGCGTGTATCAGTGAATCGATAGGCCTTTGTATAGCCTACAGTAAAACCAAATAATTTACTACTCAATACAGAATAGTGGGTAGAAAAGAGAGCACGTAATATAAATAGGAGATATATTATTTTTAATATTACGGCTTACATTATGAACAATGGTTTCAGATAGATATATAAGTAAAAATGTATCCTAAAAATATCCTAAACATTGTTTTGTTATGCATCTATGTATAAAGCTAATTAGGGATCACGAACTTTTTAGAAACCCGTAAGCCACACAGCTATCAAACACATACTTGCTTGTAAGGCCTTGATGTGAATCTTCCCCGAAAATATCAGCTTTTTCATAAACTCTCTCTTAAGGGTAGCTACCTTGAGGTAGCTACCTTTAATTGATTAAAGGGATGTATTTAATCACATTAAAAATATTGAAGAAGCATAAGCTATTTTAATATGGTAGTAATGGGATTACTGGTATGCATCACATGATCACATGGAACACGTTTCAGTTCTCAGAATTGAAAAGATTCACTTAACATCATTGTTTACTTCCTTAACAGCATTGTTGTTTTACTTAACAATATGAGTAACGGACAAATGAGGTTCAACGATTGAGAGAAAAGAAATAAAACTGTAATGCTTTGAACTTAACTAATCAGCTGTTCGGGCCAATTTAATTGTTGAGGGGTGCAATTAGTGGTTGGTACAATGAGTCGTTGCATCATTCAGTGGCAATGAGAGGCTATAAACGAAAAGATAACCTCTCTTGGAAGTTATGAGTAGTGATTTTTAATAATAAAAAAATGGTCGTGTCGTTAACACTATCTTTACGCGATCGTTGCGTAAACTACTATAACACCTGATTTTTCTATTGATATTACCTCGACTATTCTTTGCTTACATTTTGTTAATAAAGTACATTTTATGCACTACTTTTCTCAAGCCCGTTAAATCTAATCATAACATCTGTTTCTAAACGTAAATAAATCACTGCGGCCTTAACAGCTGATCTAAGTACACCAGAAGGAGTTTAGGGTTGATTTGCAATGAATATAGATCATGTTTATGGTTTGTTGCTCTATCGGTCACTATTGGACGTTGTTTGAATAAGTGACGTGAACACCATAGAGGTTGAGTTTCCATGCATGAGACGACTCATGAATAATGCCGCATGTTCATGCAAACACCACAGTTTCCTCTGAACTATGGTTGTAACCATCTAACACGCCTTCATTACCTCAAGTTACATAGGGCAATTTCCTTTTAAACTAAACTCACTGATTTGTGTTAGTTAAGCAGGGATGGAAATTGTAAATTACAGATAATACGATTAAAAAAAATTGAATAGTGTTGCTATATTCAAAGATAATACGAGTATTCATTTATAAAATAACCATTGTTTTCATAGTTAAAATTTTAATAGTCTTATCTCAATTTCGGGCAATTTAATTTTAACCTAAGCTCATTGATTTGTGTCAGTTAAGCAGGGATGGAAATTGTAAATTACAGATAATACGATTTTTAAAAATCGGATAATGTTGCTATATTCAAAGATAATAAGAGTACCTATTCATTTATTAAAAAAACATTGGTTTCATAGTTAAAATTTAAATGGCTTGATTTTATTTATTATTTATTAGTGGCGTTGCATTTCTTTATTGCTAAAAATGATAAGTAGGCCTATATCAGTTTCAAAAGCAGAAATGTTGATCCCAAGAAGAAAATTATACTGTGGATATTTTTTGGTTTTTGTGCAGTGGAACGGTCCAAAACCCTTATCTCATTACTAAGAAATGCATATTGCAGTTTACTGTTAACGGAATCGTAAAATCTAATAAAATATAATAATCAACAGGATAAAACATTGTTAATAAGAAGTATTCAATTATTTAATTGTATTAGATTACCTTAATTTATATTTTCTATTGGAAAGAAAATGAAAATTGCTGGACTGGGCACCAATATTTTTGTAATCTCGTCTATTGCATCAATATTCTGTGTAGTATACTAGTAATAATTTCGTAGATTTTTATATGAAAACAATAAACAGAATTTAATCAAGAAAATTTACAAAAGAGGTAAAAAAAACAAAAAAATAGATCAACCGAATCTAATTTTTTTACTACCAAAACTGAAACTAATTGGTAGTTAAAAAAAATTTAATAAGTAAATTTAAATGTTTATAAATGTAACCTATGACGGAGTAAAAAACTAATTTGTTTCTATTAAGTAATTTCTCTTAAATTCAAATGGTAAATTGTATGTTTGAATTGTGGTTGACTTATGCTGTGTTTGAAAAATGAAATGGATTTACTGAAACTACTATGTGTTTAACTACAGTTGTTTATAAACGTCGGTAGTCGAAAGAAATTATTATTATTGCCTCTTAACTTCAATAAAATAGCCATACAATTATGACAATGGGCATGTCAGTTATGAACTCTGCATGCCAAGATGGTTACATTTTGTGATCTTGATGATACATGTAATGTACAACACTGGTGAGAAAAGTATCAAATTTGTAATTAATATTTTTTTTAAATATTATAGTGACAGTAAACAACACCTTTATTAAATCCACCTTTGTTGAAAGCATGATCTATGTAAGCGGATCTCCTGTACTAAACCGCCCCAGGTTTACAGTGCCAAGGTACCCTCAAGATCCTGGTAATAAAGAGTTATAGGCGAGCCATTCAATACAGTTACGCTTCCTTGATAGTTACTCTTTATGAGCAATCAGTTTTAACTCGTAATTAGAGTTTAAATGTTAGCTATACATTTTCACAGGTTCAGGTTTACAAATGGTTACACGGCTTTAAAGGTTAAAGTTTGTAAGATGCTTTTGAGTCCCATTCAGCCAGTACAAATTTAAATATAAGGATCGGCATTTTAGCTTTACCTTTTTTTAGGTAAACTATTGTCTATGAATACAAACGTTAACGAATTGGTGAAGATTTTTTTTTTTGGGGGGGGGGGGGGTTAGTAAACGGCTCATTTTTATTCTAATAACTAAGCTGACTGTCGTTGTAAAACTAATCCATGATCTATGTATGTTATTTGTTACTATCCATGGTATTTAACCTATACCAATTAATGTACTTATAATCAATTAACAATTTTAGAGTTGTACTGGTTGTACTGGCAATAATTATCTGCGTAGTATTTTTTATGGAGTGAGTTTTCACCGATACCAATTGAAATAGGGATGCCACATGTGTGTATTTAAACCCAAATGTGAGTGAAGGATTAGTATAGAATTAAGTGAGATGCCTTGTGTAGCTTTGTTACTGACTAAGTCCAAACATTTATTGGCCAGGGCAATTTATTAAAATCCCAATCACCAAGAAACGCTAGGACCATTTTCAAAACATCAGAAAGCTCGTCAGTTTCTCTGGATCCGTAAGTTTTCCTTGCCTTAGGGACCTATCTTTGTTTTGCAGAAAAGTGAATGTATATCTTAAGTTTTCGTGGACTGCAATCTACCTGGCCAAAAAGCAAGTAATTTTCAGGTCTTAAGTTTCTAACAAGTAGTAAACTATTTTAAGTCTTCAACGTTTAGAAGATTTATAACCCTCATTCAACTTACAGTTTGTTGCTTATACTATACAAATTAACAACATAATTTTAAAATTCTATTCCAACCTAAGAATATTATAACATATAGGTCTAAGGGTAACCTATTGTGCATCGACGAGCCAGTAGACTATATCCCGCCCTTGTGTTATTGTATGGTTGTATGCGTCACACAAGGGTAGTGACGTAGTAACATGGAGGTCACGAGGAAGTAGGCTTGTAGACAGACTATGACGTAACTCACGGTGAAAGCTAGAGGTCAAGATCACACTCGCATTGATTGTAGTTCCCACAGACAGGTTATTATTTTCGGTGGCCAGGTGCCTTGTCTGAAGTAAAGTGGTCTTACCATTCTTACCATTCACCATACTCCATAACTTAGGTGACTGAGCGTTCACGTGCCTTGGAGTTGTTATCGCTAGCTGCATAAATTAAATAGTTTTTAGTACTCAGATATCAAGTACACTGTTATGTGGGTGTCCAGCTAAGAAAATATGGTGTACAGGCAATTACAACGATAGTTGTAAATACCCATGCCACATCAAACCTACAGACTAAGCATTCAATTCTTCTTATTGGATTTTTACTGAAATATTTTCATGAACGAAAACCTATTTATTGCCCATAACATAACATTTAATGAATACTTAGGTTTGCTGCTATTGGAAAGGTAAAACGCGTTTTTTTTTACCAAATGTTTATAGTATATGATGAAATAAATAAATTTGCCTAATTTGCTCAACATGTCCAAGAACAAGGAAAAATACAGTATAACAGTTTTCTTTTAGCGAATTTCCCTATAGGGAAGTAGCTATTACCGTAGGTCTCATGGTAAGACCTAAGCCCGGGACCGATTTACTTTTTCATTTTGATGTCCCCAGAGGCCAAAAACACCATTCGTTCAAATTTTTATATATCTATATATATATATATATATACTAGCTGACCCGGCGAACTTCGTATCGCCTAAGTTATAGGTTTCCCCTAAGACAGACCGATGGAAAGAAAGTACCGTTACGTTTAATTTTCAAGATGATCTCGTTCGCATCGCTCAATCACGTCCTGGTTGAAGTTCGTTCGCTACGCTCACTCACCTTTGGGTTGGAGCTCGTTCGCTACGCTCACTCACCTTTAGGTTGGAGCTCGTTCGCTGCGCTCACTTGCCTTCAGGTTAGCTCGTTCGCTACGCTCACTCGCCTCCAGGTTGAAGTTCGTTCGCTACGCTCACTTACCTTTTGGTTGCAAATTAGCTGTTGTCATAAATGTAAAAGAAATAATAGTGCTGCACCCTGTTGGTAATCCTTGTAACTTTAATGCTATTGAACATCATAGAATAGAACCAACTTCTTTAATTGAAACAGCTGTTAAGATTCATTAATTCCATTTCTCATCCTGGTTAACATGGGAAACTCCAGAGCCACTGGGGCGGAGCCCTTTTAAGAATTTCGAAACGGGAAATAGTTTACGTCCGATTCGCATACCTACAGAATTTACACACCAAATTTCATAACGATCGGTGAAGTCGTTCCGGAGGAGTTTGCAGACAAACACTGTGACTGTTATATATTATAGTATATATTATATATATTATATATTATATATATATATATGTGTCCATCCGCACGATAACTTGAGTAATTTTTGTCCGATTTTGATAAAATTTGGTTTGAAGGTGTAAGGCGGGATAAACTTGAATGAGTTCGCGAATCAGCATGATCGGACTATGGGAACGGGGGTTTATGGGGGGTTTTATGGGGTAAAAATAGGTTTTTCCCATTTTTGACCCTAACATCACAAAATTTCGCAATATCTTTTTACACCATTTTGTAGAGCTTAAAAAAACAAATAATTTAGTATATTGAAGCGTTATTATGCGCCTAATTGTTAGAGAGAAAATTCAAAAAAATTGTAATTTTAAAATTCCCATGTTATTCTTATGGAGAATAAGTCAACTGTTGTAGTTTGCTTGTTTATGAACATATTTTGATCGATTTTGGAAAATACTTTTATTTCTTACTAAACTATTATCATTTTATAAAAAAATCTTTTTTACCCTCCCTGTTGCAGCAAACCTAAGTACTCGTAAAACTAATTCTATTTAAATAGGAAATAAATGTGCTATTTTTATGGAGGCATTTTAGTGTAAATCCAATCAGGTTAATGGAAATTCGCTTAGTCTGCAGGTTTGCTGCGGCGGGGGTATTTCTCTATTAGGATAGCATAGGAATTTTAAATGGACTTTTTTATTTTCTCTGTAATCTTAGATTGTACAGCAACGCGTTAGTATACCAAATTATATATTTTTTTAGATCCACACGATGCCTGCAAAATTATGCTAGCTAGCTAGGTTAAGTTAGATAAGGTTATGCTATATTAGGTTTTTTATGCGACCCTTTCAACTGGCCACATTTTATCACAATAATTTAGTGGATCCGGCTATTCAACTACCAATAAAAAAAAAACCATACAGAGTGATGGCTCGGTCCCCAGGTACTAAAGAGTATAAAACAAAACCGAAAGGGTTTTCTTATTAGTTTTTCTCTGCTGTGATTCCTTCAATTTCCCTGTTGTAATTCTTGAACAATTTGATTAAGTACAACAGACAAATACTAATAAGGAAACACTTTCGATTTCACTCTATGCTCTTTCGGGACCGAGCCATGGCTATGTATAGTTTTTTTTCATTGTACCCCTATATCGAGTAATCTTCAGTTTATCTTTGCTCAATAGTAAGAGATTATGTTTTCCCTTTGTACTGTATTTTGTAATTTGCTAGTAAACTGTGAATGGTTTGTTGTAAACACATGTTACCAGTCTTTTGTTTTACTTTTTCCTTGTTATTTTCTCAATTAAGATGGTTACTTGGCTACCCATACAAGGCTAATGTTATAAGGGCTACCAGTCAAAAGATAAAAATAATTAATTAATAAATTGTATAACCTGATAGGACACCAATAAAGAAATTAACCTGATGTGTGGGATAAAGGGTAAAAATATAGATCTTTTCAAAAAGCAACTCTCCCTCTATAGCTTTAAGCTTTGACAAGCCATTTTAGGCCAGTTTCGCTTATATTATAAGTAGTGAAGGCACTAACGATACTAATTGATTTAAAGCCCACAAACATAAATTGCACAAAGATCCTCTTTTCATTTTATATTTTCACACTAGTCGTATCAATTTTGTTTCACTCTAATATTATCGAATCAAAATGTGAAATACTAGTACTTGGGTTGTTTTGTGTGTGTTACTAGTGTTGTCAACTAATTGATTACGCAATTAATGTTTCCTCTGCATACAATCACAGACAACTGTGCCCATTGGACACTAGCAGCCACGTGCATTTATCATTAGTGTCACTGTACACGAACACACCAACACAGAACAGAACGACTGCTTACTGAGGTTTATTGTTCTTTTCCTGCATGGAACAATGAAACTCCACGTCATCCTGAAACCATTAAACGAGTTATTTACTGGTTATTGTCTTTAAACGTGTTGCTCTGCTTGTATTAACCACTATTTATGGCATAGAAAAATTTGGAGAACGGTTAAATTTCATAACAATTAATTACTATACAACACGTAATCCTCTTCTCAACCAATTTAATCCTAAGAATTTTTTTGGGCATTCATTGACCTATCCTTTGAATATACACGACTCAGAACTTGTCAGATGATATTTACATGCAAGTATAAGTTAATATTGAAAATATGGCAATTACTGGAAGAGAATCAACTCGGTTTAAAAAAAGTTAAAAGTATCTGCTATAATTATCTTATGTAAGACTGCAATCAATAGTTACAGTTCTTAATATAATACTGTTAAGATTGATACAGTTTACTTTACTATAAATATACAGGTGTCCTTAAAACACGTTTAAGAAAATATCAAGTGGCTTAGTTATAAAATTATTTTACACAAAAAACGTGCTATTTACGTTATCTGTTATTAGATTTTTTGACTATGGTGTCATTTTAATAGAGAATTTTAAATACTAAATAAAAGTGTGGTTTATTTTTTTCAGGTATCTTTAACTTTAAAATACCGTACATACAAAGTTTCGTAAAGATCAGTTGAAAGACTTCAAAGACAAAAATGTCCATGTATAAAACAACGGTGAATATCTGCGTAAGTAAGTATGTATTTTCAGACATACCTTAATTGAACTTTTTTCTCCCTTTAAGTATAAAGATCCCAAAGTCTTGAAACTTTTTTTATGGACACCCTTTATATGGTTAAGCTAAGTGCGGGTAAATATAAATTTAGCATATTCTAACCATTAGCATTCTTGAGTGATTTTGCACACTATAACTGTCAAATCAGAGATTATTTTATCTGAACATTATGTAATCTTTCAAACTTACATCACCTTCCCAAACCCAGTATCAGGAATGCCTAATCAAACATCATCTCGTCTCCATCGATGTCAATAATGTCTTTAATAAAGATTGATTACTAAACATTACATTACAGACAAACATTTCCTATAAAATATAAGTTAGTATTTGATAGGATATTAGACAGGTATTTTTGTAGATAAAATAGACAATAGTAATTTTGTTTATGGGATAAATTTTATTTGTTAAAATATTTGGCTGAATATTTAAATTCAATTCTCAATAAATAATTCTGGTAGATGTTTTCGGCAATTGCAATTGCTATAAATCACTATAAACTGATCAGTAGATTAACTTATATTTTAATAAAGATGTTCTCATGCAATTGTTTTTAACCTGTTCTCTATTTTCTTGGTACACTATAAATAGGCTAAGTGCACAAAAATGACCGTCAGTAATAAAATCTACATAGTTTTCTCTTTACACAATTATAAATGTTAAAATATTCAAAAGTTGATAGATTGATGGCTCCCTTGTTTGACTAATGAATCTCCCTAGTGATTTAAATATTCCTTGATACAAGGCGCCTTAACCTTTGAATATAAGTAGATTATGTAGCAAATCGTATTATACGTTTAAGTACGAGTAAGACAGCTTTAGCTTACCTAAATCATTAACAAGCTGGTGGTTTGAAGTGATGGATGATTTCTCATATACTGAATAAACTATTACAGTAAATATAAGGAGGAAATAGTTTAGCTTAGTGATACACAAGAAAGTAATAACTTTCTCACAGTTATAAGATACTAAACACAACTTAGACCTCGTTTATCTAATGAATAAAGTTTAAAAGTCTTAATGTCACGCTTGTAATATCTCTTTACCCTAGAGAATGGTTATTTAAACGCAGATACATACCTACTTTTCCAGTTTTTAAAGTAAATAACTCTAACTAGGACAACTAGAATATACAACTAAAACTTTACTACTGACTACAATATCACATTTCAATGCATATGCGGTTGAATGAGGTTTGTGGTAGTATCACAACATTTACCTTCGACGAAAAAACTCTTGCAATATTTAAATATTGTGAAATATAATCTCATAAATATTGACAAGCACTACATTCTCCATCCATCATCATTTAACACGATACATTGATAGATTAATGTCAGATTGAATTCCGTTAGATCTCTTTCTAGAGTAGTTATGTTCGAAAGGTGTTTATCCAATTTTATATTAACCTCTTTTTCTCTTTAGAAAGCTTATTAGACACCGCTTGCTTATACAGACGTTTATACGAGTCAACGTAAGTTAAAACTCATTGTTGGAAACCATAATAAAATGATGCTAGTAGTAGAAGAAGATTATTTTCCATAATATTAATCTAATCAGAGTTGTAAAAAGGACAATTTTAATGGATATTCAATATTCACAGTAGATTTTAACTTACCAGTACCTCGGTGAATTTAGAACTGTAACAGTTTCTATATTTTTACGTTATGACTATGAAAATAAACGATAAAAAGTTTAGAGATATATATATTTATTTATTAAGGCGACTTTGCTACCTTACTAGATATTTAATTCCACTATGTTTAATAATTAGCTGAAAACCTTTATTTGACAAGTAAATTGAAACTAGACTACAACAACGTTTGGTTATGTATTGCATTTATAGGAATCAATCAGGAATACACTAGGTTCTGGTCTGGAACTATGTTAAAACTATGTTAAACTTACTTCAGGATAGTCCTAGAGGGTCGTGGCATTATTACATAGATTAAATAAAATCCATCGGTGATTGCCTGGATTTGAACCCGGGACCTCGGGCTCTAAAGGCCCGAGCTCTACCACTAGATCAGCTCGAACCCTAATACTGTACAGAGTCTGTAAACATGTGACATCACGTTCATAACTTTGTATCGAATTAATTAAATCATCTAGGAAAAATAATTTACGAGTATTCAAAACAGTTCATTTAAACATTTCGTTTCTTGCTCGGCTGGTAAAAATTATTGAATGACTTATATGGTTAATTTCACTCCAGGATGTCAATAGGATATACAAGATTATTCTTAGACTGGTAGAACCAGAGGGCAGTCTTCGGCGGATACCTTGGGTGGTGGGTGGGAAGGTCGGGTCCAAGGACGAACACGCCTACCGCACACACGCATACGTGCATATACACACGCACACACACATACGGGCCTGGTCTGAGACCTGGTGGCTGCTGTAGTGTCAACATGTCATTAATAATTCTGCACTTCGATGGCTGCCTCAATTATAAATTCATATAGTACAACAGAGGCTACTTATCGTCAAATATTAACATCAAGATACATGCGATTTGGTGTTCACGAATAAGTAGTGACTTATTCAAACAATACAAGTGATAGTAATTCCTGGAGAAACTCGCAAAACTAAAAGTAGCATTACAACATTATCACGTATTTAAAATTGTTATTGATGTATAATTACTGCACAAAGAGAAACGTTCGCAGCTCATAAACGTGACAACCCCAAAAACGGCTCTAAGCTATATACTATTTTTAGCTTACGAAATTTGAGAAATTGTTTAGGTATTTGCTTATTGAAGCTCGTAACTCAAATGTTGAACCCAAAATACATAGAATTTCTGAAAGTGGCAAAGTATATTTTTTAACCAGAACTTGAACCTTTAATACAAAAATACTGTGTCACAAGTTTAGGTTGATAGACCATTTATTATTTTTACTCAGAACTTCAAAACCACTATACAATCTTACGCGATTGAACACCATACAATTAAGTACGCGTTTTAGACCATTGTATAAAAACATTACGTACAACTAGTAACAAGTAACACAGAATAAGTATTTTTGCTGTGATGTTTTGTTACATTTAGTTTTGACCAACACAAATATCTACGTTTTCACTTTTACAAAATAATCTAACTTTATACAGGCGTGGTTTTATATCTGAGCTCTGTTGTACGAATGAATGAGTCCACATCTACAATGGCGCCATGAATTTATCATTTCATTAGGGATATTTTATGGAGCTCATTATTCCAGAAGCGGCCGCATTTTCAGGAATATTATATGACGGTGGCTAACGCGGAACACCTCCGTGCAGTTCACAGTTTACAGTGGTTTCATCCTAGCCGAGCTCCGAAATATGTCTACTTTGTCGACCAGTTTATTTGACTAATTAATATACTAAGAGTAAACTAATGGTTTTATGTTTATTTCACTTTTCAGTGTTATGTAAGGTATCGGCCAATATGGTGCCAATTTAGAAAGAACATTTTTACAAAAAGTTTGCACAAAATAATAGCAGTTATTAGTTAGTTTATAATTTGAAGCCCACAATTTAATTTATGGTCTGTTGTTTTAATGAACAATTTTATGCACTTTCCTCAATGGTGGAAGATGGTTTACACCAGAACTTATTACCTAATGACATCAGTAACAATTATTCATAATAATATACTTTCAATTTAAGTATATGATTAACCTTGTTTATAATTAACTATGATATACACTGCTTGAACTCTAAGACACTGGTTAATACAGTCTACATGTATTTTTATGGAAATTGAAGTTTGAATGTCATCTGATAGCACAACCAAATAGTATATTTCATCACTAGGGCCTAAAGTGACTCTTTTTGACACGAAGTCAAGTTTTTTAGACAAATTAGCAAGGGTTAAAAAGACCCTTTTTGCCCATGTGGTGAACTATATTTTTCGTCATATTGCATAATTAATTAACAAACTAAGCTAGAAAATGAAATAATTTATATATAAAGATAACCTCTCAAAACAACTTTTAGCTTGTTTTCAATTCTATGTATACAAATAAGCAGCTGTTTAGTAAGTGATTACATTATTTAGTCTATTACGATTGTGTTCCAGTACATTATACAATCAATATGTCGAGCTATCGACAACAATGAGCTAAAACCTTACCTAATAAATCAATCGATAAATAATTTCGATCGATACGATTGCTGCAATCGAAATTTACTACTGTTTACAACAGCTGATTTTTACTCCCTAGAGACTAAACATGATTTTAACTCATCGATCTTTATTAAGATATCGATGTTTTTACTATGCCACTTTAGACCCCAGACCCATGCATTAAAAACTGCTGTTTTCTTTGCAGTATGACGAAAATATGTTTTTGCATACACACACAAGTATTTTATATATCATTTTCATGACCGCTGTTAAGACAGCTGTTACCGCAAATGATTGCCATGAAAACACGCTTTAGCTTTTTTTATATCCATCTATTTACCAATGGTAAAAACAGTTGATCCCTAATTTTTAGAGGAAAAGAGTTAAAATTTAATTATAGTTTGATACTAAGAGGTATCCTAGAAATCTGAAATATAGCATTCCACTAAAAAAATTGGTTATAAAACTATATTTTTTAATTTTAACCAGAAATAGACAGCAAACCTTAAATATAACATGCACCAACTTTATTGCAGCCTGGATGAAATATTAATTACGTTTATAAACATGTGCACTTTTTGTGTACTCGTCGAGGAAACCGCCCCGCGGCGCTATGCTGGAGCCCACGTACGTGTAATTTTAATCTTCTCCCTTCATACACCTTTTATTATTATTTCAACATCAGGTATAAAAAATGCGTATGGTAAAATTACTTATTCATGTACACGACACGCACTGTACGGATTTCACGATTTCAATATATTCTTTTACATATAGATTACTTTAATCTAATGTAATTTTTTAAGAAACTAGAGTTCAATTTTCAATCGATGTGCATGGTAAGCATAAAATTTTGTGGTAGGCATAAAATAGTAGGCATGACTGTTTGTTTTTGCCATGGTATAGATTTTTTTTCATAGAATAGCTCAAGCCTACTTTACGTCTCAACAGATTATTGGAAAATGTGAGTCTGTCACGCAATGTTTTGTACAACAAAATACCTCACAGAAATTCAAATAAATTTAATAAGCATAACATAAAACAGTTTGCAGATATGTAGTTTTTTTTGCATTATTTAGCTAAAAAATTCATGTCGTTTCATTGTGATATCTAACAATTTTACCAGCCTTAGTTTTCTTCGTAATAGTAAAAATTTAAAAAGGTTTATAGCAAAGTTAATCGAATAAAACATAAGAGTGCGTATCAAATTGAATCATACACCCATTTTTCACTTGAATACCCTAATGTCCCAACCATTCATTGTACACACTTCGGTGAAGCTGCGCTGGTTTTTATACATTTTAACCACAGTGGCACATTTATACATCCCTGGTAGATATAAAGCACTATGACATACTTATAATTTATGTAAACCGGGGGTAAGTAATCAATGCCACTAATTCTTTTCAAACACCATATAATAAGTCATCAACTTTATAGTAGGTGTTGAAGCAAACCCCCTTCCCTTGACAAATATGTTGGATAGGTTATGGTACCTAACTCCATACAATCCTTTTATAACACGTTGTATAAAAACAAACCTGTCAGGGCGTTTTCTAGTTTAATCATCTCAACTACTGTCCTTTGCCACCCCTTGGAGGACCTAATCCTAATTAATTACCAGAGAGAAATAACAAATGCTAATATAGTTCTGAAATTTATATTGCCATTGGTTTTTATTTGTGTCAATTTAATTATTTAAAAATAAAAACATATTTCAGCTATATTTTAGCTTATAAATATACTGTTACCTGTTTAATATCATTTAACTTTTTCAGATGACGACCGATTTCGTGACGACGCGACGGTCACATCATCAGGTCGACCTAGTAGAACGATTCTACCCAATGGCAAAATTATATTTTTAATAAGAAAAATAATGTTCTTCACACTAAAAAAACTTAAACATCTACATAGGGACAATTATTTTGTAGTCGGGTATAGTTTCTCATCAGATTTTCGTTCAGTTCGGGAAAATAATTGTAAATACTATATTTTGTAAATATTATGTGTCCTGTGTTCGGATTAAACTTTAAGAGCATTTAACGAATCATTCTACGAGGATCGACCTGATGATTTGACCGTCGTCTAGAAACCAGTAGGCCTAGTCTTCTGACAAAGTCAAAGGATATTGAACAGGCAACAGTTTATTTTATAATTTAAGTCTTCAATATCCAGTAGTAGAAAAATGAACTCTGAAATATTTTAGATATTATGGTTATATCTAATATAAGCAATATATCTCTTATTTTTTTTAGGCCTTAAGAATTATATTTCAATCAAGTCATATGGATGAATTCACTTAACCGAGCCGAATCAAATTTCTTCTATGCATCAATCATTTAGCACGCTAATGATTTTTATATCTTTTCCCACGTCAAATCGGCTTTGGCACACCAAACTTTCATATTTCTGGAAATAATTGGCCAACCTAATTTTAATCCTCCAACCTGCTACAGAAAAACAAAAAGGGGCTCGCCAAGCTGAAGCCGGGCTCTGTCAAGGGCGGCCGCGCCCGCGGGTCAACGGTTCCTGCCCAGTATATATACAATGAGACGCCCTCGGTGGGCATAACAGTCCTAGCGTCGCTCAGGAGGTTACCTACAAGATGAAGTGTTTGGTGAGTACATCACACGGTTGAATCTTAACAGAGAATTGTTAGAAATAGTTTTTTCTATGACAAAATTCTTTGATTTTAGTGTAAAAAATTGAATATTTTATTCATTATTACGTATATGTGAAAAGTATCGAGTGAAAATCCCAACCATCTAGATGCAACCTATTTCGTTTAGAGCAAAATGCGTGCCTTTTCCTCTGTGGCTGTCAAATTGCTTACGTTTAGGTTCTCTTTTAGTTTTTGCATTTCATTGAGTTATATAATTAGATAAATCACAAATTAAATAGATCTGAATGGATAAAAAATAAAAAGTTTAAAACAATCAAAGTTTATGTATAAAAATACTGTTTCAATCTTAGTTGTATTTCTTTTAATCGAACGCATCCCACTCAGTGCTGAGGAATAGTCCTGGTTAGTTCAAATTACAATTTTTTTTAAATCATAAAACATTTAAAATTTAAAATTAACAGCCAATATTTGATTTAACCCTGGGTTTTTCGACAAGAACAAAATACAAATATACAATACTGAAATGGAATTTTGGGGAACTTTACTTAATCGCAGTAAAATATATTATTAGATGCTTCTAATACCGCGATTACTTTACCATTAAGTATGAAACTGACAAAAAAATTCCAACTTGAACTCAAGTATTGATTGATTTAAAATATATGTCACAGAGCTAAGCGATACAAACATACACTTTTCATATGATTACAAACTTTTTGAAAGCTTTTTTTTATTTTCACGCTTAGACATTAATGTACTCACCATGAACAAAACACAAAAGTAAAATAACAATAACAATCTTCCAAATGCAACAACATACAAAGAAACACGTATTTTTTAAAGATTGAATAGAGTCCTTAACCCGATGAGTTTGTCCTAAAATACATTCAACCGTATATACAACTACTTTATTTATGTTCTAATAATAATGTTAATATTGGTTTAAAATAGATTTTCATCCACAAAACGAAATAAATGTATAAATCACAATAAATACTGCATAGAATTACTTTAAATATAAGTTCTTTGTGATTTGAGGTAGTACATTATACTTTGTAACAAAATGTGCCTTGCGAGGATAAAATGTAAAAAATATGAGCGGACTTAAAGAAGTTGATAAAAACAACAAGAAAACAGCAACGACGAGGTCCTAGAGATACTGTTAAAGTTTCACGGTAATGCTTGCAAAGTATCATCGTATAAAATAAAACTTTTGTTATTAACCTTAAGCAGTTGACATATTACTTTCTTAAAGTGAAGTAGCCAACTTGAAAGGTTAATAATATTACTTCTCATTTTTATCGCAGATGAAGTTTTCACAGACTGGATATTTCATGACTTTGATAGAAAATTGAGCACTTAATTATTATTAAATTCTTGACCTGTCAATAGATTTCGAGATAATTAACAACGTATAATCCCTATGTATACATTTGAGATTGTGAAGTGTGGAGAACATTATTTTTCTCATTAAATATATAATTTCGCCTTTGGGCATTTCAAGTATCAGCCAAACAAAATATTTTACAATCAATTAGTCAATAGAATGTTTAGGGTTTAATCAGGTTAGATACGACTTTAGAATGACTATCGTGATTCTTGTCTTCAAAGGCTCTGTAATTCATTCAAACATAATATATTTCTATAAAGCAGCAAAAAAAAACGTACATTATAACTTTGTTATTGTATAAAACATTAAAATAGATTGTGAAAAATATAACCAAATGAACCTAAATGCACAGTACAAATTTGAGAGTTTCTTAAACAAATTGTAAAAACTAATTTAGAAAATCTACTAATTTAATAAATTTGTGTCGATTATGAAAATCATTTTTTTATTCTTAGCCTAAAATCTTTAGATATTTACTAACCAAACTAAGTTTTATTAAACCTGGTATAAAAAAGAAACCTCCATTTAACAATTTGAATCTGAAATAATATTTAGTTTCTTGTCACTTAACTAGATTTTCATGTACTAACCTTTTTTCATGATTTGCTATTAAGTACGAGTAAAGTGTAGGTTCTTAACTTTCCAAGTTAAGGAGTTTTCTTGTCTATACGATAAATTACCCTAAAGGATCGGACTTGAGAATTACTTGAACTTGTTTCTGAGCTGGAACGAGTATTTCGTGCACATAAGGTTAATGCATGTATCGTATTATTACACATATGAGTAGTGTATGTATAATATTATCTATACATCTGCATTAACAACATGAGGAATAGCTGTAGAGCTTCAACTTTCCAAACATGTTTCGCGGAACATCATGCCTTGGAATACATCACTGAGAACTAAATAGGTACATAACTTTATATTAAAACTAAATTTTTCTTACGCCTAACGTTAACACTGTGTACTCATTAAATATAATGTTATTTAAACAGGGAGACATATTTGAGGAAATCGTTTGGTAAAATTCAATTTAGGTAGATTGAAATACGATTTGTCTGCAGGTTTGCTGCGACAGAGGTATTTGTTTGAACTCTTAAAGGATGGATGCATTGACAATTGAACATAAGTTTTACAGCTGGAAATGTGCAAATGTTTTAAAAAAAATGTATAAACCCCCTAAAACCTAGTTCTCATTACCTAATCTAATTTGTTTACGAACTTATTCAAGTTCATCCAGTCCTACACATTTATGCCAACTTTAATCAAAATTGAACCACTATTGCCCGAGCTACCACGTGAACGGACCCACACACACTCATACAAATTTGAACGGATATTATTTTTGGAATATAGGGAAATAAAAATGAAATAAGTAAAGTGGACTCGGGTCTAAGAATCAATATGTCACCTAGAGTAATAGCTTCTTATTTATAATGAAAGCTATCTAAGAAGGTTATAAAAACAACCTTTTTTACTTAGTGTAGGATTGTTAAATGAGGAGGAGCAATTTCAGGGGTTGAAAATGTCTCGTTCAGTTTGTAACCAAATAATTTTCTATTATGATGTGATTAAATTTATAAAAAGTAAAATACTCCCACTTATAGAAGTTACAAATCTCCTAAAGGTGCCATCGGTCTCCAACAAGAGTTCGTACAGGATCAAGACAAAACATAGGGCATTAATCCTCAGAGTTATCATCAATGAGTACCAACGTGACCTTGAATTATCTATTGTCTGTTCCGGATATCAATACCCATACTCACGCCACACTTCCAAGGTCACTGATGTTGTAGTGATCTTTTTAGAGGGCGTGGCACTCGTACCCTTGACCTTCTGATGCAGCAGTAATCTTACATAATGTATTACAAGTGGCTCACTTCCACTGCACAATCCGGATCCTTCCTTGCCTGATGAAAAACCAACTTTGAATATTAAATTTAATTAATTATCAAGCTATTATACAAATTATAAATGTCACTCATTTGTTATATGGTAAATCATTTACTATGGCTAGGACGGCGAATGTGTGTAAAATGTACGCAAAAATATACTTTGTTCATTTATTAGTTCGTTTCGATTTCCGTATCGTACAATATATGAGAAACAAATGTATAAACACGTCAAGCATAGCACAATATGTTTTTTTAATCTATAATTGCAGACGACGAGCTATAAAACGCCAGTTAGTAAACGCATGATCTATCAAAAATAAAGGTAATGCAAACGAAATGATACTTTTGAGAACTCAATACCTTAGATTGTAGAAACTTTTCTCCTTGGTTTTTTTTATTATTTTCTAGCGAGGAATGGTTTTACAAATTACGTCAGTTTGGGCGGGATTACGTCAGAGAGTGTCGCGGAATTATCACTAAAATTCGGTTAGCGATTATAGTAGTTCTCAATATACTGGGGTGATATTTGTAATAACCCAACTCAACTTTCTTACAGGTCTTGGTGCATTCTGTGACATGTTTCGGGATGATTTAGTTAGCGCTACACAAAGGGATTTCAAGTTTTGAATGCTACTCTTATTTATATTGAAATCTATTATCAGTTCAAGCATAAACAAATATGTGACCCTTCTTCTTTTCATAAATTCAAACTTATAGTACCTACATTGACATTTCCCCCCTGTCGACAAAAAAAAAATAATAAACTTTGTATAATTCAGCGTAAACTTTTAAAATGTAAAGAATGTTCGGGACAGCTAGTACAGCATTCTATATTCGTTTGTAATAAATATCCATTATCCCACTGCGTTTTAAAATTACAACTGCAAAATGGCCAAGAAACTGAGCTTTGACCTTAACAAAAGTTAACTAAGGTAGATTATTTGATGCAAGGTAGCTAAGGTTAGTGTTTTTCCTCCCTGAGGGTTTTGACATGAATTGCTAATTACCTGATGATTGCGTGTACCACCTACACATTTACACCGCCTAGGAGTACAAACCTCATTATCTATATGGCACACTACTAGATTGTCCCTAGCAACATTATACTAGAGATATTACTTGTAAAGAGCCCAGAAGAACCATAATTCATTATAATATGCTTTTGATTAATTAGTAAATACATTATTACAACGTGTAGCTAACCTGTAGTGGGTTGAAGAAATATTGAATAATAATAACTATAGATAGATAACTTATAAGGTAAATTAATGACTAAAGCATATTTTTTGTTTTTTTTTAAGAATACACAATTAGATGTATTCGAAAAAAAAAATAAAAACATGTCTTATATAACTTAAATCCAAAATTATTCTATATGCTTGAAAACACCCTAGAAATTACTAAGTTTGAGAGCATTAATCTTTTTCGGCTATAAGATGTTGAATGTAGTGCTGACTCTGGATGGATGTTTCAGATCGTGTTTGTAGCGGCAGTAGCGGCGGCCCACGCACAGCTGCTCCATGTAGCTCCTCTGGCTCACTACGCCCCAGCGCCGGTGCCACTGCGCACTCAGTACCACGCCCAGGACGAGCTCGGCCAGTACTCCTTCGGCTACAGCGGCGGTCCGTCGTCCAAGGTGGAGTCCAGTGCTGGTGGTGTCACCCAGGGAGCCTTCTCCTATGTTGACGCCCACGGACTGGTGCAGAGCCGTAGCTACGTCGCCGACCCGGTCCACGGCTTCCGCGTCGCCGGTACAGACATCCCCGTGGACGCTAACACCCCTATTGTAGCCGCACCCGCCCATCCCCTCGCCATCCTCGCCAGGAAGAGGCGTCAGGTGCTGTACTCTGCCATTGCTCCCCTGGCACACCCTGTAGCTTACGCCGCCGTCTACCCCTCCCACCTTCCCGCCGACACTCCTGAGGTCCACGCTGCCAAGATCGCTCACTACAACCAATACAACTACGAGTCACTGAGAAACGCCCACCTCGCTGGACGTAAGAAGAGGTCCGTATACGCTTACGCCGCCCCCTTGGCTTTGGCCACCCCCAGTGTCTACCACGCCGCCCCGGCCGTGTACCACGCAGCCCCCACCGTGTACCACGCTGCTGCCCCCACTGTGTACAGCGCAGTAGCCCCAGCCCCAGCCGTCTACCACGCCGCCCCAGTAGCTGCACCCGCCGTCTCCAGCCAGTACCACTCCCAGGATGAGCTTGGACAATACTCCTACGGCTACTCCAACCCCACCTCCTCTAAGACTGAGACCCGTCACGCTAACGGTGTGACCCAAGGTGCCTACAGCTACGTCGACGCCCACGGTCTGGTACAGTCTGCTAGCTACGTGGCAGATCCTCACAACGGCTTCAGAGTCGCTGCCACCAACCTGCCTGTCGCCTGAACATCCTCCATCACATCTCAATAAAACGTACAAAACCGTAGTAGCGACATTATCATTTTATATTACCTTCCATTCATTATCCCGAAAAAATATTAAAATTAAAATTAATTAGCACTACAAAAATTAGATACAATTGTAAATTTTACAATAAGATTCGGAACACGTTTTGCACTAGAACACACAAACGCACAAACAATTTAACATTTTGGTAAAATAACGAAGATGAAAAATGTTGATGAATACTTTAGGAAAACTATTTGCATTGACTTTAAATAGGTCGACTTCTAAACCTATTGTAAATGTAATGCAATACACGGAAAGTTGTTTCGTCTGCAGGCTTGCTGCTCGGGGATTATTTGGTTGAACTAGTTTTGAATTAAGATAAAGTAGAGGTCGTCCAGTGGTCGAAAACTCGGACAAAAGTATTTAATGTGCAGACTTCTCTATTTTCACCCTACGCTGTAAGTAAAACATGTGACTAGAATTTCTTCAGTTTGTTTGACTTTTTGTTTATATTGCGTTGTTATTTCGTACAACAAGCATGGCAACCCACAAGGTCTATGTTAATTTTTTTAAAGTTTTAAATATTTTTTTTGTACTTATTCTTAAGCTTTTTTAAATTTATGAAGGGATTCTGCATATCTACAAAAAATATCTTTTCAACAGTATGCCAGAGTGTGCATAGATTTTCTCTGCGATGCACACGATCTGAGAAAAAAGGTTTTAAAGAAACATATTTGCCTCTTAATATACTTTAGATACTTAGAAAAAAAGTATAAAAGACACACCCTATACATGAAACAGACAATACTAACATTAAAATGGTTTTAAGCTGATTTATAAGGCTGTCTACTCCTATAATAGTTGGTAGCAAAAAAGAAACGACACAAGCCAAATCTTTTAAGTATATGCATCGCTTTGAAATAAAAAATAATATAACTAAATTAAAGCAATGCACATTAATAACTGTTTATAGTAACAACATAAAGTATTCCAAATAATAAGAAATATATTCTAAACAAGTGCCTAGCGTTAAAAGTTTGTGAAACTTAAAAGAAGACCTCGGAGAATAAAATTCACAAGAGCTTTAGAAAGCTGATGTTGCATTCAGAACGGCTCACGCTGGTGATAATTATACGGTCTTAAATCGTAAAACAACGAGAGAAAACTGTTGCAAACGCAATTTCACCGTCTTAAGCGCCAAAAGGAAAGTTTTAATTAGGCTTGAACCTGTATTCCTTTAAAGTTTTCCAAGGCCGAAAATAAAATAAACCAAGTGAACCTTTTTGTAATTTTTGTAAGATAAAAAAAGTAATTGTTTTGAAAGTAAATTTTAACGCTTTTTCGGTCATAATAGGTTGTCTATTATTACTGTATTGAACCTGAAAGTGCTCAGGTTAGGACCATGATAGCTTTTAATTTTGTGTCATAACAATAAAAACTGCAACTGAACAGTTCAGAGTATTTAAAAAATAAAAATCAAGAAATATTTCCTAAGTATAGAAGCAAACATTATACCATACTGGCAGTCTGATCTCATTTACAAGTGGGAATCTGATACGTACACGCAAACCAATGTTGCTGACTGACTAAATATACATTCATTGAAATTATTTCGGTCCAAAACATATTAATACATTATTTATGCAAGTGCTTCTCCCTCATTCAATCAATTTACAAACTGATTCATGAATATAAAAAAATCACTTTGTTTGACATTTTAATATTTATGTGTAAGAAATTCACTACTATGAATCTATCAAACGTTTAATGAATAAACATTTAATATTTTATAATCATTTTTATTTTATTAATGGTTAGGAACCAAAACTTTCTGACGATAAAATTAATAACAAGAATTTAGAAAAAATAATAAAGACAAAATGTCATCACGCCGATGAAACAATTACAGATCCGGAGGCTTCAAGAAACTTTATAAACATTTCGCAAGCTTTATTGGCAAAGTTTTCTTCTAATGCTCAAGAGATCATTAAATATACATTTTACTAAAATCCTATCAAGAAAAGTGGCTATGGTTATTTTCCAAGTAAATAAGTTATATACATGCCATGCAGAGAAAAAGAACACTATAACACAAATAACTACAGTACTACTGTATACTAAATAAATAAAACAATTTCATATATCTTTATATCACTGTAGATAAAATGTATTTAAAATTTGTTTGTTAGACGTAATGAATCTTAGTGACTTTAGGCAAAAATAATAGTTACCTATAAATTATACCAGTTGTTAACAGACACCAGAGATTAGTACATTTTATATACCTAAATATTAGGTTGTAGCGAATTTTCCTATAGGGAAGTAGCCATTACCGTAGGTCTCATGGCTAGTCCTATCCTATAGGCCCGGGACTGATCTTTTTTCATTTTGATGTCCCCAGCGGCCAAAAACACCATTCGTTCAAATTTTCATATATGTATATATACATACATATATATATTAACATTTGGTTTGAAGGTGTTAGGAGGGATAAACTTGCATGAGTTCACGTACCAGCATGATCGGACCATGGGAGCGGGGTTTAACAGGGGGTTTTATGGGGTAAAAATGGGGTTTTATAATTGTTTACCCTTAAAAAACCAAATTTATAAATTTTTCTCCAGACCTTTTTAAAGAGCTTAAAAAAACAAACAATTTAGTATATCAAAGTGTTTTGTACGGTGAATGGTTACGGAGAAAATTACAAAATTGGTAATTTAAAATTTAATCCACTTGCTAGGGGGGTTCCCGTGTGCATTTTATGTATAGAAAAACACCCTAAGGGATCATGTAGGTACTATGCGAGTTATCATTTTTCACGTGGGTGCCAGCTTGGCAGAGTGGGCATAACCTCAGAATCCGCCATTTTAAAAATTTCGGTGGCATTTATTACATGAAACTCATAGGGAGCTTATATCTCGAAAACGGTAATATACAGTGTGTAAATTAAGTATTGAAACAAATCTGTATTTTTAAAACCTAAATAGATAGAAATATTCTGTTTGTGGCTACAATTGTTAACAAAGGTTCCGCAATTTTTTACGTCAAAAATATTTGTTTACCCCCCTAACAGGGTAGGGGGTAGGGGGTGACTTATTTTTTTCAAATAGCAACCCCTATTGAGTGACCCCTTGTTTTAAAGGGTTTGTTAAAACAAACACAATGACGCAAATCCGAGGTAAATATCTCATCCCTAGCCAAAATGGCAGGTATTCCAAAATTTGGTTTACTGTATGTGAAAAATCAATAATTTCACAAATAATGGAAAGAAATCTGTATTTAAAAAACCGAAATAGATAGAAATATTCTGTTTGTGACAATAATTGCTAACAAATGTTCCGCAATTTTTACATCAAAAATATTTTTCAACCCCCCTAACAGGGTGGGGGTAGGGGGTGACTTATTTTTTTCAAATGGCAACCCCTATTGAGTGACCCCTCATTTTGAAGTGTTTGTTAAAAGAAAAACAATAACGCAAATCCGAGGTAGATATCTCACCCCTTGCATAAATGGCGGGTATTCCAAAAATTTAATTTTTGTAAAAAAACACCCATTTTTGAATATCCGCCATTTTGGCTAGGGGTGAGATATTCAACCCGGATTTGCGTCATTGTGTTTCTTTTGACAAACCCTTCAAAATGAGGGGTCACTCAATAGGGGTTGCTATTTGAGAAAAATAAGTTACCCTTTACCCCCTACCCTGTTAGGGGGGTAAAAAACATTTTTTATGTAAAAAATTGCGGAACCTTTGTTAACAATTATTGCCACAAACAGAATATTTCTATCTATTTCGGTTTTAAAAATACAGATTTGTTTCAATACTTAATTTACACACTGTATAGTGTGTTACTTTTTTTACAATAAATGTTGCTTACACACCAAGGAACAACTTTTGTATTTACAAAAATGCCCTAAATATAACTATTTAGGAGTTGTTGAGCAATTTATGCTAATTTAACCTATAAATTTTTACTCTGTTTCAGAAAAAATCTAATATCTTTATAAAACTGTTCTTTTTAATTTGACACAAAGCACTAATTGATCTTTACATTTAAGATCTAAATTTGCCACGCCGCAGCAAACCTTCAGACTAGCAAACATTTACCTGGCTGCATTTGTACTAAAATACAAATCCCTTAAAATTGTAAAATTGATTTCCTATTTAAATAACATTCATTTGTAATGAGTACTTAAGTGTGCTGCTTCAGGGAAGGTATCGAGGTTTTTTTTTTTTTTTTTTTTTTTTTTTTTTTTGAAATGTTGATATCTTAGTATAAAATAAACAAAATGTTCAAATTTGATTATAATATATCCATAAACAAGCTAGCTAAAACAGTTTATTTATTCTCCATAAGAATAACATGGGAATTTTCAATTTTAATTTATTTTTAATTACCTCTGTAGCCGTTAGTCATACAACAATAATTCAATATAGAAAATTCTTTCTTTTTTAAGCTCTACAGGTTTTAAAGGAAACTCTGTAATCTTATCTTTTTAGAATCACAAATAGGAAAACTCAATAGTTACCTCATAAAAGCCCTCATAAACACCTGTTACCATAGCCATAGCCCGATCATGCTGGTTCGCGAACTCGTCTGAAAAACGGGCAAGCATTTAAGTCGTGCTATCACAACCAGTACCTTGGCATTGACCTTGGCCCTAGGCTGCTTTGGACTGATTGTGTTGATATGGAACTAGTTTTATGGATCACAAAAGCCTGAATGCAGTTATTGGATCTAAATTGTAAGCCTTGGGTAAAGAAGAATTTCATCTGTTCTCTTTTATAGTCATCAGAAATAGAAACTGATCACAATTTACTTGTGTGTATTGCAGTAGTAAACTACCTGTAGTTTAACTTTCTACCTGTAGTTAAATTAAAAACTGTTTTAAATTTACAAAAAGAGCAACACAGTATGCCAGCTCGTTTCGTACAAATGTGCAGCTTTGTTTGGGACAGGTTCTGCAGTTCCAGCCTTCTAACATATCACTTGGGCAAAGCTAGAAATCGAGTTTTTCGAGCTAGAAAGAGTAACCACCATCACTGTATCCAAAACTCAAAGGATCAAGTTGAAAAACGTGTTCTTGCAAGCAATGGATTTGGACGTATGCGCAATAAAAAGCACGTAAGATAAACCACCATCACTGTATCCAAAACTCAAAGGATCGAGTTGAAAAACGTGTTCTTCCAAGCAATGGATTTGGACGTATCTGCAATAAAAAGCACGTAAGATATGCTGTCTATAGCTTCACCAGACAGAATTTCTTCACGAGCAACGTAGGCAGTTCTTCGTTTTACAGTGACACTGTACATCTAGTTTCTTATATCATTCACAGTTTCACACTGAGTATCCTTTTTTTAAATGTGAGAAAAAAGTTTCCTTTTTTTCCTTAAATGTATCCTTTTTAAAGTCCTTTGAGAACTGAGCAAAGGTCACTTCCAAGCCTGTTTGCTATCATGTGAACTGGTACATATCATGAAGTTCTTTCCGAACCAAGTCGCATCCACAATTCCTGTAAACCTTCCGAAGAGAATCTATTCATAAAGTCTAAAGCCAACAATACGACATCTGTATCCGAAGACAGAACTACGGCTTGACTCGATAACTCGAGAAAAAATGATCCGATTTTCGTAAAATTTAGCAAAAACGTGTAAACCTAAGTTTTTTAGACGAGTTCACGAACTAGCATGATCGGACTATGGGAACATGTGTTTATGAGGGCTTTTATGAGGTAACAATTGAGTTTTCCCATTTTTGACTCTAAAAAAATAAAATTACACAATTTCTTTTCAAACCTTTTTATAGAGCTTAAAAAAGAAAGAATTTTGTATACTGGATTGTTGTGTATGCCTAACGGCTACAGAGGTAATTCAAAAAATTGTAAATTAAAAATTCCCATGTTATTCTTATGGAGAATAAATAAACCAAATTTATAAATGGTTGTACAGTAGTTTGCTTGTTTATTGATATATTATAATAAAATTTGAATATTCAGTTTATTTCATTCAAAGCTATTAACATTTCAATAAAAAAACACCTCGAGCAATACCTTCCGTGAAGCAACAAACTTAAGTACCTACTCATTACAAATCAATGTTATTTAAATAGGAAATCAATTTTACAATTTTAAGGGAATATTTTAGTACAAATGCAGCCAGGTAAATATTTGCTTAGTCTGCAGGTTTGCTGCGGCGTGTGTATTTTGACCTTCAGTGTAAATATCAATTAGTGCTATGTGCCAAATTAAAAAGAACAGCTTTATAAAGATATTAGAATTTTTTTCTGAAACAGAGTTAAAATTTATAGGTTAAATTAGCATAAATTGCTACCGAAATTTTTAAAATGGCGGATTCTGAGGTTATGCCCACTCTGCCAAGCTGGCACCCACGTGAAAAATGATAACGCGCATAGTACCTACATGATCCCTTAGGGTGTTTTTCTATACATAAAATGCACACTGGAACCCCCCTAGCAAGTGGATTAATTACCATGTTATTCTTATGGAGAATATTGTAAAATGTTGTAGTTGGCATGTTTATGGATATATATTTTGATCAAACTTGGCAGATTTATTTATTTCATACTAAGCTATTGATATTTTAATAAAAAAAAACACAATTTATTAGTTTCCCTGTAGCAGCTGACCTAGGTACTCGTTAAACATAAATGTTAATTTAATAGATTAATTGAAAATCAATCCAGGCAAATGGAAATTCGCTTAGTAGGCAGGTTTGCTGCAGTGGGGGTATTTTTAATTGTATATGACAAAACCTATTTAGTTTTTAAGCTATCATAAAACAATTATTCCTTTATAAAATTGAATATTTGATGACAATTTTATACATTTGTAACAGAGGGTAAATAAACAGTTTTTGATGTGATGGAAACAGTAGCTGCATATTCATAGCTTATAAAAACTCAGAGAACTTGGCTAGCAGACAGTTTCAAAAGCATTTACATCTTCTTTGACGCTAAGAGAAAAGTTTTAATTAGGCATTGAAACAGTTATCTTTTAAAATTTTCAGACACTAAAAGTACACACAATCGTAACAAATAGTAATAATAAACGAGGTAATAATGTTTATAATTTGATCAAAGAAAGAAACGCTTAAGTTTTAAACATTCTCGTATTTAAATCTTATAGAGTATTTATAGCAAAAGTTAGTAATGCAACACAAAATAGCAGCAAGGACAAAGCAGTTAACTTAAAAAAAATTCAGAAGATTGACATTATTTCGGGGGAACTAGAACAAACGGCTGGATTCAAGTATTTATCATAAAAACTAGAATCCTGCCTATTTCTTATCTTCCTAAGGCAATGATTGCAGTTTACTAGCCCACAGCTAAGCCATCAGTGTCAACACCACGATGATGATATACTGTATTCAAAGCAAACACATAATCATTTCTGTGGTCGTTGTGTGTGTGGGTGAGGGAGGGGGGGATGCTGGCAAATACATTAACGTGGGGGGTTAATGGCCAGAGGATAGTGTTAATGCTAACGACAGAGCCACTGGACTAAGCCTGCATTAACGTATCACTGCTACATTGCGTTTAAATAAACAAATAATCTTCCCAAGCTCTGAAATGTAGTTACAGTAGGTATTAGTGGTGTGTTTAGTTACGTTTACTGGTTCAAGTGAAGATAAATGAGTTTTAAATTATCTTGGTTGTTTGGCTGATAAGTATTTTAAGAACATACAGGGTGTCTACGATGAATTGGTACAATTTCATACTAAGTTCATAATGGTACTTTTCATACTCTCTCTACCTGTGTTGGTTGTGTCAGCTGCATTCAGAAATTTATTTTTACTTATTACTCTTGCTGAGTATGTTCATCTAAAAAAGAAAAGAGGGCTTAAAATTACAATTATTGACCAGCAGATACAAAAAATAAGGTGGTTTTTTATTGATGTCCATACCAGAAACTTTTTTACTTCGACAGTTACTGGAGGAAGTATTAAGTGATTGCCAAAATTTTGGCTTCCTCTTTTTTGAAAGCATATAGGTGATGTCAAAAAATGAGGAAGCCAGAATTTTGGATTTGTATTATTTTCATTACGTTGTTTTATCTATTGCCCATATTGAGGGATTTCAAGTAAATACTCGCGACCATTATAAAATTTCAATAGTATACTTATATTATTTTGATACTTGCATCAGCAATTCTATTTTAAAATCAAAGTTAACCTAAATATTGTCCACCATATGCTGAGTAAAAAGTAGCGAAATTTTTAAATATAAAACTAAGCTACACAACTGAATTTTGTTTCTAACCTAAGTGACGGAGTTGTAACTACAAAACTTCATATCTTACTAATATTATAAATCTAAAAGTTTGTGAGTTTGTGTGTATGTTTGTGTGTATGTTTGTGTGTATGTTTGTGTGTTCCTCAATCACGCATAAACTACTGGACGGATTGGGCAAAAATTTGGCATGATGATAGCTCACATTCCCTATTAACATTTAGGCATATTTTTATCTCAAAAATCCTTTCGGGCTCTCCCCCAGTGGGTCTGTAGTTCCCCATGTTAACCTTATGAGTATTCACATTTAAAGGGAATTAAAGAATTTAGTCAGCTGTTTCAACTTAAAAGTTGCTTCTATAATATGCAATAGCATTAAAAAGTTATAAGGTTTCCCAACAGGGTGCACCGGTGCAGCACTATTATTATATTTTGTTTGTGCACATATGACAACAGCTAATTTGAACTAAGCAGCAACAGAAAGCTGTGATACACAATAAGAACTATCAAAGTAGGATTGTTTACAGTAGTTACGTTTGAGTTTTTAATTTAATGAATAATTTGTGATATTGTGCGAATGTTTGATAATTTATTTTTTTCTATTGTTTAGGTGCAATGGTAGAGCATTATGGCAATGGTAGATGTGTTTATACTATATCATACCGTAAATTTATGAACAAAATTTTATCAAACTGTGTCCTCCCCCCATTGCAAACGCAAAGCTTGAGTATAACTGCAATAAGCATTTTATACTTATATGCCAACCCCGTACGAAGGACGGGTGTTTTGCTAGTAGTAGAATAAAAAAACAAAATGTCCATCTTCCTCTCCGTTGCTAAGCACGGCCTGCTCGGGTACAATGAAAATTAACACAGTTCAAATGCACGTCAATCCCGGCTAATGACATGTACTCTGCCAGAAAAAAAAGATATAAAAAGGGTATAAAAAGGGTACAGAAAAGTATTACTAAATGAATGAACCTGTAAGATCGGAATAAATAACTGATTTAAAGCACACAAACACATATGTGTAGAGCCTCAGTTTAGTGCGGGTCAGACTAATATCGTCCAATGTGGTCTGTGAGGGTGGCTTAACTGTTCCACCGTTTAAATTATTCCACAGTCTCCCGAGACCCACCCTCACTAGCTCTGTTTATGTTTACACCACTCTGCTACAATCAAATATCTCGATACATTCTTATCGGTGGACGTTATAACTCACCCTCACTAGCTCTGTTCATGTTTACACCACTCTGTCACAATCAAATATCTCGATACATTCTTATCGGTGGACGTTATAACTCACCCTCACTAGCTCTGTTCATGTTTACACCACTCTGTCACAATCAAATATCTCGATACTTCCTTATTGGTAGACCTTATAACTCACCTTCACCGGCTCTGTTTATGTTTACACCACTCTGTCACAATCAAATATCTCGATACATTCTTATTGGTGGACGATATAACTCACCCTCACTAGCTCTGTTTATGTTTACACCACTCAGCTACAATCATATATCTCGATACATCCTTATTGGTGGACCTTATAACTCACCCCCACCAGCTCTGTTTATGTTTACTCTATTCTGCCACTATCAAACATCTCGATTCATCCTTATTTGTGAACCTCATAACTCACCCCCACCAGCTCTGTTTATGCTTATACCACTCTGCTACAATGAAATATCTCGATTCATCCTTATTGGTACACCTTATAACTCAACCCCACCAGCTCTGTTTATGTTTACACCACTCTGCTTCAAATCAAATATCTCTATACATTCTTATTGGCAGACCTTATAACTCACCCTCACCAGCTCTGTTAATGTTTACACCACTCTGTCATAAACAAATATCTCGATACTTCCTTATTGGTAGACCTTATAACTCACACTCACTAGCTCTGTTTATGTTTACACCACTCTGCTACAATCAAATATCTCGATACATTCTTATTGGTAGACCTTATAACTCACCCTCACTAGCTCTGTTTATGTTTACACCACTCTGTCACAATCAAATATATTCCGATACATCCTTATTGGTAGTCCTTATAACTCACCTTCACCGACTCCGTTTATGTTTACACCAGTCTGTCACAATCAAATATCTCGATACATCCTTATTGGTAGTCCTTATAACTCACCCTCACTAGCTCTGTTTATGTTTACACCACTCTGCTACAATCAAATATCTCGATACATCCTTATTGGTAGTCCTTTTAACTCACCCTCACTAGCTCTGTTTATGTTTACACCACTCTGCTACAATTAAATATCTCGATACATCCTTATTGGTGGACCTTATAACTCACCCTCACCAGCTCTGTTTATGTTTACACCACTCTGCTACAATAAAATATCTCGATACATCCTTATTGGTGGACCTTATAACTCACCCTCACCAGCTCTGTTTATGTTTACACCACTCTGCTACAATAAAATATCTCGATACATCCTTATTGGTGGACCTTATAACTCACCCTCACTAGCTCTGTATATGTTTACACCACTCTGCTACAATCAAATATCTCGATACATCCTTATTGGTAGTCCTTGTAACTCACCCTCACTAGCTCTGTTTATGTTTACACCACTCTGCTACAATTAAATATCTCGATACATCCTTATTGGTGGACCTTATAACTCACCCTCACCAGCTCTGTTTATGTTTACACCACTCTGCTACAATAAAATATCTCGATACATCCTTATTGGTAGTCCTTATAACTCACCCTCACTAGCTCTGTTTATGTTTACAACACTCTGCTACAATCAAATATCTCGATACATCCTTTTGGTGGACCTTATAACTCACCCTCACCAGCTCTGTTAATGTGTACACCACTATGCTACAATCAAATATCTCGATACATCCTTATTGGTAGTCCTTGTAACTCACCCTCACTAGCTCTGTTTATGTTTACACCACTCTGCTACAATTAAATATCTCGATACATCCTTATTGGTGGACCTTATAACTCACCCTCACCAGCTCTGTTTATGTTTACACCACTCTGCTACAATAAAATATCTCGATACATCCTTATTGGTGGACCTTATAACTCACCCTCACCAGCTCTGTTAATGTGTACACCACTATGCTACAATCAAATATCTCGATACATCCTTATTGGCAGACCTTATAACTCATTCTCACTAGCTCTGTTTATGTTTACACCACTCTGCGACAGTCAAATATCTCGATACATCCTTATTGGTGGACCTTATAACTCACCCTCACTAGCTCTGTTTATGTTTACACCACTCTGATACAATCAAATATCTCGACACATCCTTATTGGTGGACCTTATAACTCACCCTCACTAGCTCTGTTTATGTTTACACCACTCTGATACAATCAAATATCTCGATACATCCTTGTTGGTGGACCTTATAACTAACCCTCACCAGCTCTGTTTATTTGTACACTATTCAGTCACAATCAAATATCTCGACACATCCTTACAAACCTTATATCACATCTTCACCTGCATCGTTCATGTTTTATTACTCTGGAAGGTTAATATAATATTAAACACATAAATGGTTTATACAGGATTGTATATGAATATTGTTTAATGTCAACGTGGCGTTTAGGGCTTTGCTTTTGTTGCACGGTGGAATAATTGATAGGACGGCACAGTTAAGCTAACCTCAAAGCCACATTGAGGATATTACGTAACGTTTTAGATAGTATACTAACCTGACATGTTTTGAGGAAAATGGCATGGATGTATGTTAATCAACAAATTACTCTTTATTTTACTCTGGAGTAAATTTCATTAAATATATTTTAGGAGCACCTAGATTATTCAAACAATTATCATAAAATAAACATACTACCACCATACTATAAAATGAAAAATTAGAGGATAGTTTTGCCCCTATCTCTAAATTCAAAATATAGACCTAATAAAATCACGATAACGAAACCATTTTTTCTCAGTAATTTCATATTTGGGAGATCCAAAAGTAATTTCGCTATTCGAATTAAAATTCAATATACGGAATAAAATAGTAAAATAAAATATATGTCTTAGCCAACGTACGTTATTCTCTTTCTGCAATGGTTTGGATGGAAAATGCATCAATGTCAATTCGGAATTCACTATATGTGAGCGAGTCCCTTAACTTAAACGGCTTCTTTTCACAATCAAATCATATTATTATTTTGTTTTAACTTTTTACATTTTAGATAGCAGAGTGTATTCCGTATTCGTAAGTGCCATGTGTTATGGGCAGTGATATGTTAATGCGAAGCTTCGGTGGCTTAGTCGTCAGCATTAACACTATCCTTTGACCATTAGCTGCTCATGTTAATGTATTTGGAACACATTCCATCTCACATCCTAAAACACATACACGTGTCAGTAATGGCTTAGGGAAAATCTAGCAAACAAATCGTCAAGTACATGAAACATGACAGTTTTTAATTATCAGATACGCCCGTATGTACGATTTTATGTCTTTGAAGCTTTAGAAAACTAATCAAACCAACCGATTCCAAAAAAGGTTCTCCCATTCACGTTTGAGGTAAAATCACTTAGAGAATAATCTATCACAAGGAAAGTAAACATCAGTAAAACTGTTTTCTTGGAAATATTTCTCGGAAACCGGTCGTTGGACTCAAAATGTTGATGTGAGGCTACAGCTAAAAAATAATTTACTGAACTACCTAAATGTCTCAAAAGTAAAACCATAACACAGTGTATTGCGCAAAACACTATTGACCTGTAAGAAAGTCAAATAACAGAATTGACAGTTTTGTAGCTTTATGAGATAAATTATTGACGTTAAGACTTCTTTTTCGAAATATAAGCCTACTAGTCCATAGTGTAATGTTAATATTTTGCCACTTTATTAAAACAATATTATACTTAAAATTTTCACCCAAGTAAAAATTAAACATTGACTCAATAGGATAAAATCGTCCACACAGTACAGAATGGTGATCTTGATTTGGATGGGGATATAAGACTCTTGTCCTCAATTAATTTGTATTTATTTGGATAATATATTCTACCGGTTAAGGTATATAGTCCAATCTGGTCTATGAGCCCTAAAACCAAAAGATATTTTAGATGCATGAAGGTCCAAATTATATTGTTAAATGTAATACAAATTATCAAATAAACTGGTTACTGCCCATGTCCTCCTTACTATCGACATGAAGATGAATATAATTATAATTAAAACCTACATACAAAGGAGAAATATTGCACAAAGCGATCCCACATTATACCACATGAATTAACCTAATGAAACCCGGTCACGTGGTCCGAGCCTTTTTATAACCTCTGTTGTGACGTGGAAACTCTATACTCTCTACCTTGGTTCGAACGAGGCACAGCCAATCATAAGGCTTACGGTGGTTACATGCTTAGAATAATTCAAACGTGCTCCAACAAAAATCCCTCACTACTTTTTCCCTTGAAATTAAAACCAAATGTTTGAATATTAAACGTATAACATCGTTGGAATATAACCATAACAAAAGTTAAAGACAATAGCTATGATTATTCATGAGAAACGTGTTCAAAATAGACTGTTTGTTAATATAAACATTCCACCTAGAATGTTAAAAACCTTATTACACAAACAGAAGTGTTGTCCCATTCATAAAAACTACATATGATATTATATTTGTTATGTTTTAATAATCGTTGGTCTAAACACATTTAAACAACTACCATTTAATTTCTTCGATTGTCCTGACAGCTGGTTTATAGTGATATTAATATTAACAACAGCAAATGGTATTTGTAAACATTCTTGAAATGTTTGTTGTTTTGTAAAGCGTGTTGGAATTGAACGAATTATGTGTCTATTTATGAAGTTTACTATAACTGCGACGATACTATTTCTACTCGGGGGTTTAGTATTTTGCATGTTCTACGAGTAAATGTCAAATGTCCGGTCGAAAGGGAGAAAAAAATCTTCGATTGGTCCATCACGACCTCAACTCTCAGATCTCGCGGATGGTGGCGTTCATCGAGCACGAGGCTCAAGAGCGAGTGGAAGAGATTGACTGCAAGACGGAGGGAGAGTGTTGCTACGAGAAGAGTCGCCTGATCCACCAGGCGAGGCTGGAGATGCAGCGGGTGTACGACAAGAAGGAGAGGGCGGTGTTGAAGCAGGAGCAGACCGAGCGAGCGACCCTGAGTAACCAGGCGAGACTGAGGAACCTGGCGTGTAGAGAGGCGCACATCGCGCGGGTAGAAGCGGAGGTCCAGGAACGACTAATGACCAGACTGGCTGACAGCAAGCAGTACAGAGAACTGCTGTACAAGCTACTGGTGCAGGGAGTCTGCAGACTGCTGGAGAAGAACGTACAGGTCCGAGTGTTGGAGAGAGACGTGAAGCTGGTAGAGGAGCTGTTCCCCCAGACTAGGGAGTACTACAGTCGTGAGGTGGGGGGACAACTGAAGCTATCCCTGGACACCTCGGCACACCTCCCTCCCAGCAGCCTGGGCGGCGTGGAGCTCTTCATCCCTAGTCACAGGATCCGTGTAGTCAACACACTACACAGCAGGACACAGATGATTGTGCGACAGCTGGTCCCGGCCATCAAACACTCGCTGTTCGACAGCTTTGATAAAAACCAGGGTCTCACACATTAAGTATTTATCAAAACTGAATAAGAGATTTTGATTGCAATGCATAATCTATTATGAGATTTTTATGAATAGCTATTTGACAAAAATAAGATTAATTTGCTGAAAGAATCGTGTTATTTGATCTCAAAGTTAATTGTATTTTCAATGTTTACGAGGGTTTGTTGTGGTTCATAATCTGTGGTCTTAATCCTGGATATTTCAAAAGTGATAATATGATTTCTTTACTGTTAAATTGATTTGCCAACTGTTCTTGAAATTATAAGTAAAATCCAGGTAAGCTATGTACCGTTTTGTGTGGTTGTTACCACGAATACTACAAAAATGCCGGTATGGATCATAAACATAAACAAATGAATTCGTTGGCCCGAATCCCAGAATAATAGCACTGAACATATGTTTTGGCAGTTCCATTTAAGCAATGTTAAATCATGTTTATTTTCGGGCCAAAAATGTCATTTGTTTATGATTATGATCCATACCGGTATTTTTCTAGTAAACGTGGTTGTTACATTGCACTGCAATAAAGCAAACGCCCTCAGTTTAGTGTTATTGTTGTGCAGTAAAGCCGATACGTTAAGCTTGAGTTCGTAAATGGAACTCTCTATTCAATAATGTATTTTGAAACATCACAAAACATCTTTGAATTTTTATTCTAGAAAAGTTAAGTATGTATTTCACTAGACCTAACTTTGTATAGCTCATGTAAGAGTGGATGTATTATTAGCATTATCAGTGGCTGAGGAAATCTGTAGAAACGTATTCTTGTAAGCAACCACGTAGGAATGTAACACGTTGTACAAATGGATCAATCAAAAAATAAAATATTGATACATCGAGAAAGAAATCGTCAATAATAACGAATGTTCCCTTTAACAGGAAAGTACCACAATGGTATATAATGATAATATCTTTTCCATGTAATGCTTACAAGTTTACAAGAACGAACAAGGTAAATAGTTAATCTATCTATATTATTAAAATAATTTGTTAATACTTGTAATTTGTTAATGATTTTCAATAAAATTGCGAAGTAGGTATTTTAAGCTAAGTACGAATGGAGAGAGCGTAGGATGAGTGGCGCGATATTGTAGTCTTGTTAGTGACTAAGGCCGACATTCATTAGACACAGCTGTTCATTAATAGCCTATACACCTAATGACGACTAAGGGACCTACAGTTTATAGTGGAATCTGAACCACATTTTTACTTGGGCATATACGAATTGGTCTAATTATCAGGATAGTGCTGCGGATAGTCGTAGTACTCACTCGTGCGGACGTTAATCCACACGAGGGAGTATCGAATCCACAGTGCATGTCTATAATAATATCCATGGTCGCCATTTCAAGAAAAGTATTAAAGTATTAAAGTAAGTATCCACAATTCGTGACCTCCTAGTAGCTGGATTACAGGACGACGCAACCCGTCCCAGTTAGTTTTTGCGTGTTTTCCATGTTTAGGTGTTTTTTGTTTACAGTAACTATCCCAAAGTTTCTAGTTTTACTATGTTTTGGTAATTATCTGTATTATTAAAATAATTTGTTGGATTTTTGTATTCAGCAAATTGACCCCTAAATATTTATGGTTATAGGCATATTGGGTAGCAATTTAAAGCTTTTATCCTCTAGATGTGCCTTTTGCGGGTTTGGCTGATATCCCGTGAAAGCCGTTAGAACTATAGGCTCGTAAAATTTCATAGTTTGTGCTGAATTTCTGTTCTGTCATTCAATAATTTTTTTTAAAGTTTACATGTGTTTAAATCATAACAGATGGTTATGATACAGTTTTATTTACATCCATACGAAAATAGGGTTATCGTTACAGTTGGTGATGCTTTAGGGAATTCATGTAAACTACTGTAATGTTATTTGTATAAAACGTAAAGAAGAAAATTATTTACGTTACATTTTGTTTTAATACGATTTTGTGTTTTCAAATAAGTTTGTTTCACTTTTTTATGCATGATTTCATATTGTATTGGAAAAACTAATTACAAAGTTATGTTTAGGTTTTGCTTAAAAAATACATGTCAGCGATAAGTTAATGATTATCACGTAAACAATTGATGATTTTCAACTAAACTTAGAACATTAGAAAATTGATAAATAACACAAATATACCATATTATTCTCAGAGTTTTATTATTGATAAAAAATACTTCAACTGATTTGGGTATATTTTATTCTTAAATAAATATGGATTTACGACATATGCAACACACCAACACATTCAGATATTAATGTATAACGGTCAACTGAGCCGGGGATGCAGCGATGTCACTGATAATAAAATACACATTTGATCCTCAGTCCTGATATTTGGGGAACAGTTTTGTGTTCCTTGTGCATTATATTTAGAAATATAACTAAACGCCAATGATGTTGTTTTATTTATATTTATTTAATTCGGTAATCCCAACTGTGTATAATTAATAATTGATTGCATTTAAAAGTCATTTTTATTTCTTGTGAATGATTAATACAGGGTGTCCATAAAAAATCGTTTAAGGACTTTGGGAAATGAATCCTCATACTAAAAGGAAGAAAAAAGTTCATTTGAAGGTATGTCCGAAAATGCATATTTACCCAGTTATCCACCATTTAGTTTTTTATACAAAAATATTTTTATCTGTGAAGTTTTTCGTTTGATGATTATGAAATTTGGTAACCATGTTAACACACACAAGAGCTATAATAGAATAAAATAAAGTAGTTACGATTGGAAATTTCAAAATGGCAGCCGTTTGAATTTTTCTTACTTAAATAACTAAAAACGGCTAATTCTATGAAAAAATGTCAAAAATACTTTTTTTATAATTATCAGTTCCCTATCCAACAATATGAAGATCAACAAGATCGAACACAAAGTAACTGAAATATAACGTTTTTTGTGTAAAAATAATGCAAAGTTAGTCGGGGAACCCTTAGTTTTGCCTTAATTTTACACAAAAAAGTTTATAGTTCAGTTATCTTTTGTCCGATCTTTTTGATATAGGTACCGTTTGATAGGGAATTGATAATTCTAAAACAAAATCATTCTTGCCATTTTTTTCTAAGAATTTGCTGTTTTCAAGTTATTTAAGTTAGAAAAATTCAAACTGCTGCCATTTTGAAATTTACAATCTGAATTACTTTATTATTTATTCTATTATAGCTCTTGTGTATGCTAACATGGTTACCAAATGTCATAATCATCGAACGAAAAACTTCACAGATACAAATATTTTTGTATAAAAAACAAAATGGCGGATAACTGGGTAAATATGCATTTTCGGACATACCTTTATATAAACTGTTTTCTTCCTTTTAGTACGAGGATTCATTTCCCAAAGTCCTGAAACGTTTTTTTATGGATACCCTGTATATAGGCTATACGTAGGATACTCAATCATACTTGAGTACATGTTCGGTTTTGGCTGTATTGAGCTATGGTACGTGAAAATAAACAAACTGTCACAATTATTTTATTAAAATGAGATGTCCAGTGCAGAGGTGGTTTACCTCTCCTGAAAGAACAAAATATTACGTCGGTGTCCATTAGATAGTTAGACATACAGTTTAATGCTGGTACGTATAAATTCCAAATAGTTGAAATATATTGGGTGTTGGAGGATTTGAATCCTGTTATATAGGAGAAAGGTCCCACCTGTTATCATGCTCATGCTGATGATCACACCTTAACCATCCATACCTTTACATCATCTAAAGTTTGTATGTATAAAAAGCTCTACTGCTATTGATGTCAAATCCCCCTTCTATATCTGATTATATATATTTCTATATCTGATATATATTTCATTGAATGAGTAGTGCTAACACAATTATATCAAAGGAAAACACTTAGGAAAATGCGGAAACAATGGGCGAGTTTACAATAGGACAAGAGACCTCTTCATTAGATTATTCAATTTATTCCTTTTCTTCCACAATTAGAGTGCTATTGTAATTGTTGAATAACAAATGAAGGGTCTTAACTTACTTCATCCTCTTACTATGTACTATGTCTTACTATCGTACTCAAAATCTTATCTAAGTTTTATACATATAATATATATAAAAATACATATTTTCATGATGTAGGATTATGCATTTTATGTAATTTTTATATTTCATCGCCTATATTTCAACAGCCCTATCTTGCTGATTATATCTGTAATTATGTCTGTTTGTGTGTTTGTCGGTGACACTTAGGATGACAAACAACGCTGCCTACTCCAGGTAAACTATAACACAGCGCAGAATAAACTCTTCATCATGTATTTACTAAATTGTTGATAGAGTCATCGTCTCTTTGAACCTGTACTAAGTTATTTGTTAATAATATCATTAACTATCAAATCCCCAGTGTTTCGCCACATCAGACCAGTGATTGAACCCATTGTATTTTACATTTTACTACATACGTCATTTATGAAAGTACAGTCAGCTGTTTAGGAAATAGTTTGGTCGGTGGCTCAGTCCGTAGCACCCACTGGGAACTTCGGATTCAAGGAAGCGATGTCGTGGTTCCTGTCATTACATTTTATCAGTACATTTCACCTTTGTACTGGTTCACTCCTTTCTTTGCTGGATACGTTCTACACACAGGTCCATAGCACCAAAGCCTATGTGGACGGGCAAATATACAAGGTTAACAGATGCCAATAGCCTTTTAATCTGATAGTCTGTGCCTCTAGTATCGCCGATGTTCTTTTTAACGGATGGCCTTCAAAATGAGTTGTCACTTGACACCTCATCTAAATATATAAAAGGCAAAGCCCTCACTGACTGACTGACTCACTCGTCACTAATTCTCCCACTTCCCATTTACCTAGGAGGCTGAAATTCGGTACACCGATTCTTTGGGCATTAAATAGGAAAACTAAGTAGTTTTTATTCTGATCGGGCTTTCGGGCTCCGCCCCAGTGGCTCTGGAGTTTCCCATGTTAACATTATGATTTTTCATATTTAAAAGGAATTTCTTAACAGCTGTTTCAATTAAACAAGTTGGTTCTGTTCTATGATGTTCAATAGCATTAAAGTTACAAGGATTACCAACAGGGTGCTATTATTTTTTTAAATTGATGACTACAGCCAATTTGCAACCAAAAGGTGAGTGAGCGTAGCGAACGAACTTCAACCTGGAAGCGAGTTAGCGTAGCGAACGAGCTAACCTGAAGGCAAGTGAGTGGAGCGAACGAGCTCCAACCTAAAGGTGAGTGAGCGTAGCGAACGAACTTCAACCAGGACGTGATTGAGCCATGCGAACGAGCTCACTTGTGAAGTTAAACGGGGCAAAGCCTACATTAAGTTAAGTTCTATTACATTAAGTTACATTAAGGCTAGTTTTCCATTAAAATAAAATAACTTTACATATGAAATTATTGAGCTGTCCCCAGAATACCCCATTTGGGGATCCCGGACTATATTGAGATACCAACAAAAAGTGTACTTTTATACCTTATAGAGGTGTGCAGAGTTTAGTTTTTCTAATGGAACAAATTTAAAGATTATTAAGGGGTCCCCAACCCTGCATATAATTTTTCCATAACACCTATTTCTAATATTGTGAATTGCTAAGTTATTATAATAAACCGAACTTAACCGAATGCACACTAACTTATCATTCTTAAGTACGATAGAACACGATAACATACAGTTATTATTTTTTCAATTATAAATTATTATAATGTAGACATTAAGGTACTACAAAAAATATACTAAAGGTACTTTTTGGATATATTAGGAACAGTATTTAAATGCATACCTAATGAAACTAAGGATAAAAAATAGATATCTGCTTAATAATATATCTATGTTGTAATGCTTTGGCTTTGGTTGTCAGAAATGCCCACCTCGAAACACTTTGACTTCAGCCCAACGAGGTGTTATTTAATTAAATGTACGTTTTCCCTGTGACATTTCCCGCGTCACGTACTATGTGTGACGTGTCACGTGTGACGAGAGACAAGCAGACAAGTTACTTTATACGCTGGAAACTGTAAAACGTTTTTACTTTATCGACTCATTTACAAAACATACAAAACATACCCCAGGCCTGATAAGTTTCCAACAAGACCTAGATCATAAATACACTATAAAGAGTACATACAGCAATGATTCAATAAATAGATGTAATTTTGGGATATGTCACCTGAAAGGTGCCAATGTTAAGTTTTTTTTCCTACACAGATTAAAATATTGAATACGTTATCGAATAAAGAAATAATTATCAGATATTTGAAGATTTTGTTATCTTATTTCTTTCTTGAATGATAATATAGTATGTGATTTTATTACTTAGTATACCACTTGTTTCAATCTTTGATTCAGTATCATTTAGTCATCGAGTGACATATATCTGGTATTCGTATTAGATTGGCTTAAAATTATTATCCATCATCGCTTTGGAAATCGTAAAGTACAATAATTATTTAACTGTATTTGTGTGTGAACTACACTACTTTAAATCTACAGTAAACATACACATTACTTTAAACATACTTAATGGAGTTATTTATACTTTTCATGCACAATAGAAATCAATTAATATTCTGTGTAATATAACTAACTCTGTATAATAGAAAATACAATAATTCCCAATCCGTTTATTTCAAAAATGAACATTTAAGTCAAATTTGTTTTAACAAATAAAAGGAAAGTAAAGTTTAAGTTCATCATCTGAAATTGAAGATATTGTTTTGAAATGTAAATGAGAAAACTTTTTAAGACGTTGCAAATTAGAACACCCAGGTGGCCTTCTTTGACTCATCAAATATCATCCTTAGTTTGGTGTTGGGGCGTTGGATGGGGGTGGGTGAGATATTTCACTAATATCATAGTAATTAGTGTACTAGGTAGCTTAATAATTATCCAGCCCTTACCTGAATCAATAGAACCGGAATTTTTAAAACCTACTCTGTAAAATAAAGTGGATTTTATAAAAAAAAACAGTATTTTTGTAAATAATTTACACAACAGGTTTGAAGAGCACAATTAGATTCTTCTGCATTCTCTCCCTTGCAACAGGGAATATTACGGAGCACAAGTATCTTTTTTGCTAATTTCATGGAAATCATAGTATGTAGAGATCTGTTAAATTAACTGCACTGTATATATTGGAGTTGGACATGAACAGGGCTTAAAGAAAGAGGTTTAAACGTTTGGTTTCATATTTCTTTTTATATTTCTAAACTTAACACAATTTATAAAGTAGGTTTTGATTTCAGCTCCCTGGGTAAAGTTTCAAACCTTTCGGTGCATAAATGGGAAAGTAATCTAAAATCAAACATTGAAACCTCTTCGTGGGACACTCTGTATATAGTTTTGCCAAAATATACCTTCCAAGAATACAAAAGTATAACTGTTCCTTTGATGTAACACTTATATCGTAATCAGAATGGCCCGTCTTCTCCACACATAACAGATCCTGTGAGTGACATCACTTGAAGGATCCTTGCCAAGTCACACGAGCTCGTAAAACAAGTATACATGTGAAAAAGCGGTCAAATCAAAGTTATATATTGGTGTGAATTTTCTATTCAATGTAAAAATAAGTTGCAATCAGCTTTAATAATTTATTTAGGTTTGTTATCACACAAACCTATAGGTACTATAGGTTGACTATAGATCTGGAACTCGTAGTAGATTTGAATTCACTTGTTGAAGGATAGTTTGATCAGCTGTTTTGTTATTTTATTTTCTGTCACATATTTTGTTTTAGCGAATTTCCCTATAGGGAAGTAGCTATTACCGTAGGTCTCATGGTAAGACCTAGGCCCGGGAACGATTTAATTTTTCATTTTTATGTCGCCAGAGGCCAAAAACACTATTCGTTAAAATTTTTATATATCTATATATATATATTACAAGTTATGTATTATATATTATATATTACAAGTTATGTGTCCATCCGCACTATAACTTGAGTAATTTTTGTCCGATTTTGATAAAATTTGGTTTGAAGGTGTAAGGCGGGATAAACTTGAATGAGTTTGCGAACCAGCATGATCGGAATATGGAAACAGGGGTTTATGGGGGGTTTTATAGGGTAAAAATAGGGATTTTTCCCATTTTTAACCCTTATAAACACAAAATTTCACAATTTCGTTTAAAACCATTTTGTAGAGCTTAAAAAAACAAATAATTTAGTATATTGAAGAGTTATTATGCGCCTAATTGTGACGGAGAAAATTTAAATAAATGTAATTTTGAAATTCCCATGTTATTCTTATGGAGAATAAGTCAACTGTTGTAGTTTGCTTGTTTATGAACATATTTTGATAAAATTTGGAAAATACATTATTTTTTTACCAAACCACAGTATCTTATAACATTTTACATTAAAAAAACTTGTTTACCCTCTCTGTTGAAGCAAACCTAAGTACTCATTAAACTAACTCTGTTTGAATAGGGAATAAATGTGATATTTCTAAGGAGACATTTTAGTTTAAATCCAATCAGGCAAATGGAAATTCTCTTAGTCAGCAGGTTTGCTGCGGCGGGGGTATTTAAACATATGTTGACGCTAAGTAGACATCACATCAATATTAAGTAACTAGCTATAACAAGCCATTTTTTAAACATAATTATAGTTTAATACACAGTTGAATAAGCCTATTCGATTGGTTGACACGCTTAAAGTTGTATTTAATCGTTTAGATGATCATACCATGATAGTTGATCTAAGCATAAAAAATAGTTTACAATAATTAATTGTACCAATTAATCACTATGTCAGTGTTACATAACTATAGCATAACTATAAAATCTTTACTGAAAAAGTATTGCAACACTGTACTTTGTGGATTAAACATGATTTTGATTTGGTTTGATTTGATTCATTCAGTTCAGTAATATAGAACGATATTGACTGTAAGTTTTATCTCTTCATTTGTATACGATATAAATATCTAATACCACTCCGTTTAATAACTTTATTTTTGAACCATTAACGAGGAGATTTCAGTAAGGCTACAAAGTTACTTTCGGACAGTTTGGGATGTATTGGGGGAAAAATATGCTTAATATTATGTTTTATAATCAAAACGGTCATTCACTGGTTCACTCACCTTACTTACTTAAGATAAATATTTTGAAAACTAGCCAATGTAAAAAAAACAAAACAACAAAAACACTATAACAGTTAGTTTAATTAAAAAAAGGAAACTAGTGATATCAGTAATAAGTCCACAAAGTAAAAAGATCCAGTCTTAAAATAAGACTCTTAAAAATATAATGTCATTGTTGTAGTATATACATTTAAAATAGCAGTGCCTTAGAAAATAGACCACGAATATAGCTGGCTAAATGGAACCTGTCGGAGTAAAATTGTCTCGTTTATTTTTAACGTAAATGAATGAAGGGAGAATCCTTTTGTCCACCTTTGTTTTAACTAAGTCCGTTCTGTGATGAACAGCCCAGTTAAGTAATATTCTTTTGTATTAAACGTCTGCCTTACTTTTTTAAACGAAAGAAGATTTATAATGCTATGAAATGAAGTTGTCCCTGCCAACAGGAATCCGGGAAAAATCCGATTGGTTACTTTGTTGTGTGTACTATGGATCATTGGTATGTTGTATTAATATTTTTATCTAGAAATTTCTCTTTTAGTACGATATTGTTGAATTTCGGTGTAGGGCTATATCTCGTGTTTTTAGAATGACAAAAGTTTGTTAATGATATAGTTTGATCTTTATTCACAGTCTGTATAATATCTGTACTGTATAACTAAAAGCCTATTATATCATTTAATACCTTTGTAGCAGGATACGATTGTAAAAAATACAGGATGAAAAAAAATTTGTCAAGAAACGGCTTAATATCTTTTTAACTAAATTCGTTAGAAAATTCAAACCTTTCACTTCAACTTACATGTATGAAAACTACTTTGCCAATCATTATCATTTTTTTACCTCCACAGGGGACGACCCATGAGGAGTAGGTATACAATCTTTAATGTAAGCATAGGTTGATATGCACATAATTTTAAAGGGTTAGTCAAGTGGAGTTCATTGCCGGAAACCACGTCTCAAAAGGTTCATCCTTTACAAAAGGGCGGTTGTTCGAAGTTATTGTGAAATATACCTGCACAGGCATTAGTATTGGTAAATGCTCGTATTAATCATTGGCTTGAGAGCTGAAATTGTATTTTAAAGTCAAGACTAAGTTTATTCAATCTTCAAACAAATTTAACTGGGTTTCAGATTTCCCGGCTAATGTTGACTATGAGTATTTACCAATACTAAGATGACCAAGGGTATGTTATCATACGTTGTCACGTTTATCATGCCTGTGCAGATGAACGGATAAACCTTTTTTGATGCGGTTTCCGGCAATGAACTCCACTTGACCAGGCCTTTAAAATGATGTGCATATCAACCTATGCTTACATTAAAGATTATGTACCTACCCCTCTCCCCTGGTGAAGGTAAAAAAATGATAATGCTTACAAAAAGTAGTTTTCATACATTTGAAATTTCTAATGAATTTAGTTAAAAAGATATCAATCCGTTTCCAGACTTTTTTGTCACCCTGTATATTCTTCAAGTAATAATTTTAACTTATTTAATTGCCAAATTATTTAAAACTCCTTTTGGTATGTAAGTTTTCCTAAATATTTAATATTTAGAATGTTTTCTTGAATCAGTTGAATAACGTAATATTCCCATCGGATAGTGAAGAGTGCAGTTTGAGTAAGATGAGTATTTTAATTAGTTACATTTTCTTTAATCCCTTAAGTAGCTTGGTTCTTTATTTATATCCAGCTGAAAGAGACCATTAACACTAATGAGAATAAAATCAAATTACTTAGTATTCACTTCACAGATAAAATGACATAATAACCAACCACTAATAATTATAAAAATATTGTGATAATACAACTTGTAAATTAAAATAAGAAAATGTCTAGTATCTAAAACTGGGGAGCGAGCTGGTGTAGTGGTTAGAGTGCGGGACTTCAGTCCCTGAGGTCCCGGGTTCGATCCCCGCCAAGTCACCAATGGATTTTATCTAAGTGATAATGCCGCACCCCTAGGTCTTGCCTGAAGTAATGTGAAAAGCAATCCCAGGCTAGCATCCTAGGACAAAAAAAAGAAACAACATATATGCAAATGAACATATAAATGTAACTCGTAATATCGCAATACTACATGGAACGCAATTATGTCATTTTAGTAGCCTACATATTTGATCAATATTTATTGAATATTTTATTTATAACAGAGTATCATAAGAATCTAAAAGGTCGGATTTAAGGGTTGGAAACGAAAGAATGCGTTGAATTCAATTCATATATTTGAGAAAAGCTTTTAAAAGAATACCCAAGAAAACTGTAACCAGATTAGAGCAGTTTTATAGTAAAACGTCATTTTTGACAAGTAAATACTTAACTAGATGTGATTGTAATTGGTAAGACTTAGCTGTATGTCTATGTGCGTAACAATCACGTTCATATGTATCATTAAGATAAAACAATTATATGTGTTTAATGGTTTTACACATAAAGGAAATATCCAATTTTCTGTGTTAAAAATGTAACTTTCTTTTTCTAAAAACTGTATGCGTATCTTAAATTTGCATTAGATTTTCCCAAATATCAACGCTTAACTCGGTCTCCCAATAAACACTCCTCTGTTTATTTTGCTTGTTTACTTCCCGTTTTGTTTATTGACCAAAATGCTTAAAAGAGATAGATCTTGAAAAACTAAACGTAATATTTTTACAGGTAAGTGAGATTACTTCTTAAATAGTTCGATTAGAACGACAAGTGTTTTCCTTCATGCAAAACAATTACTACATTTTTAAGCTTATTACTTTAGGACTAAATATAAATAAAAAATCTTTACATGTATTTTTTCAAACTACTAGTGCATCACTGTTTGTCTTGGAGATGGTGGTATTTATATACATTGTAGGACATACTATCAACACAGAATATACAGGGTGGCTGAAAAGTAACTTGCACCCCCCTTAACTTTTCAACCATTTGAGATATTTGAAATCGGTTTGCGGCCACCTTCTTAGATATAAGGGGCCACAATACTTATGGTCAATTTTGAAAATTTTGCCCTTAGGGGTAGTGGTAGGGGGTAGCTCAAAATTTTCAAATTACAAGTATAGTCAAGTTTGGTATCATTTTACAGGTCTTGAGGAAACATGAACATTGACATAAAGAAACCTAAAATCGGCCCACTAACAACAAAATGGTGCCCTAAAACGTTTCAAATCCAAATAACCATGAGGGTGGCAAAAAATTAACTTGCACCCTCTTTAACTTTTTAACTATTTGAGATTTTTGAAATCGGTTTGCAGCAACTTCTTTGGAAATGAAGGGCTACAATAATTATGGTCAGTTTTGAAATTTTTGCCCATAGGGGTAGTGGGGGTAGGGGGTAACTCAAAATTTTCAAATAGCAAGTATAGTCGAATTTGGTATCATTTTGTAGGTCTTGACGAAACATAACAATTAACATAAAGAAAATAGAAATCGGATTATTAATAACAAAATGGCAGCTAAAAATGATTGAGACAATGGTTGTTTAAAGTAATTTTGAGCTGACATTTTGTTATTAATGGTCCGATTTTTTATTTCCTTTATGTTAATTGTTATGTTTCGTCAAGACCTACAAAATGATACCAAACTCGTCTATAGTTGCTATTTTAAAATTTTGAGCTACCCCTACCCCCACTACCCCTAAGGGCAAAAATTTCAAAACTGACCATAATTATTGTAGCCCTTCATTTCCAAAGAAGTTGCCGCAAACCGATTTCAAATATCTCAAATAGTTGAAAAGTTAAAGAAAGTGCAAGTTAATTGTTTTGCCACCCTCATGGTTATTTGGATTTGAAACGTTTTAGGGCGCCATTTTGTTATTAGTGAGCCGATTTTGGTTTTCTTTATGTCAATGTTCATGTTTCGTCAAGACCTATAAAATGATACCAAACTCGACTATACTTGTCATTTGAAGATTTTGAGCTACCCCCTACCCCCGCTACCCCTAAGGGCAAAATTTTCAAAATTGACCATAATTATTGTAGCCCCTCATATCTAAAAAGGTTGCTGCAAACCGATTTCAAATATCTCAAAGGGTTGAAAAGTTAAGTGGGGGTGCAAGTTACTTTTCAGCCACCCTGTATATATTTAACCAACATTAGAATATCTGGGAGACACTAATACATTCTTTAATACGTTAGGTAAATACTAAAGAATCATTTGTTCTAAGAGATCATGATCAAATGTAGCCTAATATTCAAAACTATTCATTTAGTTATATTTTGGCTGTGATGTATTGGTTCGAATGGCTCTAGTGACCATTTGATTTATTTAAACGAATAAACATAAAAATGTTGATAACATAAACTACATTTATTTGCCAAGGAAAATAACATTAACGAGTCTAAAAAGAGGAGCGTCTCCAGATTCCATGAATAATACATAGCCACTCACCTACTTCACATTTCTTCGAAAGAAACCTTACTTAGAGGGTTTGGTAAAGGTGGCTACCAAAATGTAATTTTAGATTCCTTTTTAACTAATAAAACTCCTGTAATTAACAACCTTAATTTGTTTTTGGATTTAAATTTCAGTACTTAAAACACATTGCTTTTAGTGGTAGGTCTTCGCAAGTACAGAGAAAGATATCCTCACTTGCTAGAACTTAAGTTTCGTTTGCTAGGTTTTAAAATTGATAGCATTATATTTCCTACATTTTATATTTGAACATGGGGTTAATTTCAAAAGTATTATCTTATACTGTATTGTCAGAATTTATGGAGAACAAGACGCATGCAAGGATGATTTGACCTTTATATTACTAGAAATTAGCAATGTAAAAATATGTACCTTGATGAATTTTGGAAATAAATACGATGCCAATTGAAATAATTTTGCTCTTTTATGTGTATTTATAAATTCTTTAAGATTAGAAAACATGAAATAGTTAAATTAGTTTTCATAATGTAGATAGTTAAAAAAGGAGGCAAGGAGGCTTAAGGATTAACGTTTAATCATAGTATTAGGCTACATTTTTCTTGCACGTTTTAGAAGATATAATATTTTATTTATGCTTCAGGGAGTTTAATTTAGATAACTCAATTAAGCTTTCGAATGAAGATTAACTGTTCCTTTTAGATTTCCTGAGGGAAGTATTTTAATAAAAATGTTTGACCTTTGTAAGAAAGCAGATGTATTTCTCTCGATTAAGTTTGTTCATTTAAATAAATTATTTGCTCGTAGAACATTAGTTTTCTTGCTGTTTGCTTATAATGCAACCAACAAATATCTTTTAACTATATGATTATCCAAGTTACCCATCGCATTTAAGAGAACACATGCAATAACCAGCAATAACTATAGACAACATTATCATTCACATTATAATATTTATCCCCAAAAATATTTATTAAGGGTTTTTATCAATGTAAATACGACAAATACAGTAAGCTATGTCTCAAGGAAATAAATGTTGTTGAATATATGTATGAATCCCAAAATACCCAGGAATTTTTTGGAAAACTAAAAGTCACACCCTCATAAAACATATAGGTACGTAAAATGTTCATCATGACGAGAAACCTTATGCAAAACTATCCATTATTTCATAAATTGTCCTTTAAGGTCGTATTTCCTTTTTAAATGGAACTTTAAATATACACAATGTTATGGAACTTTCCATATACGCAATGTTATATGTACCTCAGCTGTACTTATTTGTTTTTTATTCTTTCAATTTATGCCTTATTAAAATCAGGTGTGGTTATTTGTTTGTATTACTGTATTCTGTTTTGTTTATTTCAGCTTAACTTAACCAATCAATAGTTTTATTTAATAGTTATAAAGTCAAACGTAGTGAAGCCCGTGGCTAACAGCTAGTTTATATAAAGGAAAACAACAACAGACTTATTATTGTTTTATTTTATAATGTAATGTTGTTCATGCTGTATCAGTTCTATAAGTGTACAAATACCTCAGAGTGCACATAACAACGTTTTTCCATAACGATGGCAAAATGTCTATTCCTATCTAATAACAAAAAACATAGGCTTTCAATATAATTCAAAATAACAAAGCAGCTCTTGACTTGTATTATAGATAATTTGCACCTAATTAGAGCAGAGTTCAACGTCTAATTATGCAGTTCCTGCTGAAAATTTAGAACACTGATTTTATTTATATATTCTATAACTACAGGAGATTCAAATGAGCAGATTTTTTCGAGTTTCCAAAGATAAAACTACTCTTACTCTGCACTGTAATATAAAATGTCCCTTGCTCTCAAAGTCAGTTTATTTCTCTCTCGGTAATACTGTAAGTGAATTAATTATACTCATAAGTCGCCGAATTCCCAAACAGTCGTTCTTGCTATTACGCATCGCCTAATTTAAGGTTTATAAGTTAGATCTTCCAAACCACTTTATAAAAATGGTAATTTTGTCTAAGATTATTTAGACTATATTAAGTACTAGATCAATTTATTTTATGTGTTCTATTTACATCGGTTGTCCACCATGTTATAGCGCAATAACAATAACTCATGTTCCTCACCATTTAATAATTCCCAAACAACGTAAATTAAGCTAGATATATTGTCCCCAAAAAAAGTGAAATCTCACTTTTTGTTCCGTAAGTGGGATTTCCCACTTAGGTCTTAAAATATCCTTCCTGAGCGTTCCGTATTTGATTTGAATACTAAATTCATAAATATTGAATTAAAATTGTACAAAATATCCTAATATCTCATGCTTGAAGTTTTGAGCATTGGTTGAAATGCTTACCAATGTAGTGTACATTGATAATCAATGTGCTCGTTGTTGTTCACATAAAGCAACAACAATGAGTAATGTTATAATGCAATGCTATTTATCAATATAAAAAAACACACCAAACACAATTCAGACACCGCAAAGAACAAACTGTGCTGTCAAAAACCTTTGAATCATCTATAGCCCATCCATCAAAACTTATGAGGGATGTGGTCATAGATCTTATACTTAACTTTCGGTTTCACTTTGTTTCATCCGATGACTATTTTTTAAGTTTTCATGTTTTTTAAACATAAAGCATGTTATTCGGATTTGTTAGTAAAGGAAGCCCGAATTTGAGACAAAATCGCAATTAAATTAATCTATGTGCAATTTAAAATGTTTGTCTAACAACAACGAAGATACATTATCAAAGTGTTTTCAGGTAACTTGATTTATTGTGATTAATGAATTCAGGTATGTAATAAAATGAAATAAATAAAATAAATACATTCTTTATTGATGAGTAAATTTCAGTAACAATACTGTCAGGTCTTAAACCAAATAAAATTCTTAACACTACGAAACAAAATAAACTTGAATTACAAGTTGTCTAGCTGGGACGTCTAATTGTTGTAAGACAGAGCTTTTAGTGCGCACGGAAATGCACAGTGTACTGATCCGGTCCAAAGTAAGAAAATCCCCATTCTGTTTCTACTAGCATCAAGTATCGGTGTTTGTGAAAACTATGAGCAACTTACCTAAGAGGCCACTCTTCAAAACAAGTCTTTGCTATATTTATAAGGCATATCAACCGGATACATAATACAGTACAGGCTAACAATAGATGGAACAAAAAACACAAAGCAGAAGTCAAATCACAAGCTGTACTGTATTAAAACAGATATATTAATTTAAATAGTTTTCAGCTGACTTAATTGTTTGTTTGTTTTTGTTTTTGTGTTGTTCATGATTTTGAAATGGAAGTAAAAACTATGTAACATAATGTTAGTTTCATTTTATATTTAAAACTGTTCAATGGCGACGAGGATGAGGAGGAGGAAGGGTGAGAGACACCAGGAGCTAGTAGAAGAAAATATATTAACACCCAGTCAACCTATTTTCTATTCTAATTTTGATAAATTTGATGAAGACAATGAGACATGGAGTTCATACATGGTAAGGCTAGACAACTTTTTTGACCTAAACGGAATCACGTCAGAATTAAAGAAAAAGCAATATTTGATCAATTTATTGACACCTAAAGTATTTCACGACCTGAGAATTAATCTAAGCCCATGTGACATTGAGGATAAAAGTTATGACGAAATATGTGAAGCTTTACAATTATTACTGGAACCTAAGGGAAGTATTATTGCAGAACAACATAAGTTCACTAAACGAATCCAGAATTCGAGTGAATCTGTAGGCAGCTTCGCCAAAGATCTGAAAACCTTAGCCAGTAAATGTGATTTTAAATGTCCAAAATGTAATGCATCAACATCTGACGTTCATCTGCGGCAACAGTTTATTTCGGGCATTCATGATGGAAAATTGCTGTCTAGATTAATTGAAATTCACGAAGATAAAACGTTTAACCAATGTCTTGAAATAGCAAATAACTTTGAGCAAATCAAAAGTGAAACAATGAAAATCCAAGAATCAAATTTGCAAGTTGGAGAACAATTTCAGATTCGAGGGAAGAAAAGCGCTGGATATCTGCAAGGAAAGGGTAGTAAAATATCATGTTTCAGATGTGGGGGACACCATCACATAAGTGCGTGCGAAATTCCAGCAGACATTAAATGTTGGAATTGTGAGAGGAAAGGACATCTCAGCAAAGTTTGTCGGAGAAAGAAACAAAACATGCGACAAGCTGATGACGCTTCGACAGGAAATGAGTATGAAGAAGAAGGTGAGTGTCAAAATCCACCTTTTATGTCAATGTTATCCATTGTGGATAGAAAGAAGAAATGTACTAAATTGTCTAAGCTCTCGGATGATGCATATAAACCCGAAATGGTAAACAGGCCGGGAAAGATTATGTTAGACTGCACCATTGACGATAAGCGTAACTCTTTTGAGTTAGATACTGGTGCTGCGGTCAGTACTATACCGCTGCATCTGTTTAAGAAATTATTTCCAGGTAAGATTCTAAATAGAACAAGAATGCCGTTAAGAACCTATACAGGAGAAATAATTCGCCCGGTAGGGTTTGCGACTGTCGAAATTTGCTATGAAAATCAAATATCTGTGGGCAACTTGTATGTTATTCGGGGGAACGTAGACAGTATTTTTGGAAGGGAGTGGTTAAAAGTTGTTCAAAATTGAGCTTCCTTCATTAAACCAGCTATCAGAAGATCAAACAGATCATAAAAAAGACCAGTTTATAGAGAATCTTAAGAGCGAATTTCCTAATGTTTTCTTACCAGGAGTGGGTAAAGTACCGAACTATGAAGCTCATTTGAGTTTGAAACCAAACTCTAAGCCGGTTTACCTGCCACCCCGCCCTGTTCCTTTTGCTTTAAGGGATAAAGTCAATGATGAAATTGACAGGTTAGAAAAGGAGGGAATTCTCTCAAAGTTGACCTACAGTCAATGGGGTACACCTATAGTACCGATAGTTAAACCAAACGGGGATATTCGGCTTTGTGCTGATTACAAAGTAGAAATCTTGGCTTCAAACAAAAAAGGAAATTGCTTCAGATAGAGTTTTAGTTCCATATGACCCTAAATTACCAATTATTCTGTCAGTTGATGCCAGTCCAGTAGGGCTTGGAGCTACTCTTTCACACGCTCTCCCGGATGGATCGGAAAGACCAATATGTTTCGCTTCTCGCACTCTTACGCTCACGGAACGGTCGTATTCTCAAATCGATAAAGAAGCTACAGCAATCTTTTGGGGTGTAAATAAGTTTTTTCAATATGTGTTTTCCAAAAGGTTTATTTTAAGAACAGATAATAAACCACTTGTTTCTATCTTCAACCCCGCAAAGGAATTACCACGAATGACTGCGCAAAGACTTCTAAGGTATGCCATATTCCTGCAAGGTTTTGACTACGAGGTTCAACATATAACTTCTGAGGAGAATGTCTCGTCTGATGCCCTTTCGAGAGCACCGATAATAGGAAAAGGGGATGAAAATTTCATGGATGACATAAACAGAGCGTGTTTATACCAAATTAGGCAATTCAATGATGTATTGCCTGTGAAGCTGGGCGAAATTCAAGAGGAAACTCAGAAGGAAATTGTAATGAAAGATATTTACGATTGCTTACTAAGAGGTAAACCATTGGGTCATAAGGAGTATAAAAAACACTTGGATGAATTGAGTATAGTGGACGGTTGTATAATGAGAGGCGATCGAGTTATTATACCACGCACTCTGAGAAAACGTGTTTTGAATGATCTACATTCGTCTCATACAGGAATTGTTAGGATGAAGGCCCTTGCAAGAAGTTATGTCTGGTGGCCAGACATGGATCTCGATATAGAACAATTTGTGAAACAGTGTACACCCTGCCAAAGAAATCAGAAGAATCCTGCTAAAGCGTGGCATCCATGGGAACCAGAAAATGCACCGTGGAAAAGAATACATGTTGATTTCTTAGGACCTGTATCAAATCAATACGTTTTACTGGTTGTAGATTCATTCTCTAAATGGTTAGAAGCCTGTCCCATGACACAAGCAACATCAAAGAAAACCATAGAGTTTTTGGAAGATATTTTTGCAAGATTCGGCCTACCTTATACATTGGTGAGTGACAATGCTTCGATATTTAAATCAGAAGAGTTTAGAAATTACTTAAAACATAATAGTATTATTCACAGAACCATTGCACCATATAATCCGCAGAGCAATGGTCAAGCAGAACGCTATGTTCAAGAAGTGAAAAGGTACTTAAGAAAAGAAGTGGACACAAATGGAAACCTAAAAGAAAAACTTCTTAAAGTTCTTTCATCTCACAGACGAACACCGACATCAACAACAACAAAAAGTCCGGCAGAGTTGATGTTTGGAAGAAAACTGCGGAATTCGTTAGATGTGTTGAGACCTTCATTAGAGTCAACGTTGAAACCTACCTTTCGCACAGCCCAACAAGGATGTACATCTTTCAAAGGAACCATAAGAGAATTCAAAGAAGGTGAACATGTTTTGGTAAGAGAAATGGTGAAAAATGGCAAAATTGTTTGGAGAAAAGGCGAAATAAAGAAAAGAATTGGAAGAGTCATGTACTCCGTTGCTGTTGATGACATGCTATGGAGACGGCACATAAATCAACTTCGGAAGATATAGAATCTACAGTATCCTTTGAATTATTTCATGGGGGAAGAGTTTGTACTGTATTAAAACAGATATATTAATTTAAATAGTTTTCAGCTGACTTAATTGTTTGTTTGTTTTTGTTTTTGTGTTGTTCATGATTTTGAAATGGAAGTAAAAACTATGTAACATAATGTTAGTTTCATTTTATATTTAAAACTGTTCACAAGCCTTACTCGAATTATGTCCTGACGTCTAGCAAGAGTAATAATGTAAAAAAAATAAGTAAATGGATCTTAATATCGTCGCAACTAATCAACACTTGTTAGAAAACAACTAATTTACAACTAATTTTGGAAATAACCAAGTTAATAATATTATAGAAAGTATCATAGAGACAACATAAGGCCACGGACTTTTTTGTAATCTTATGTATATGTAAAATCCTTCAGTTAAATTCATAGGGATAACATAGGGACAATATAGTATTCATAGGGGTAATATAGGGGTAAATTATAATAAGGACACTAACAAATTAATTATAATTCGTTCCGATTTCAAAAGATTAATTTCAAACTTAATATAACCCCTCGCTTTGACCAAATCACAAATATTGGTCGTATCCAAAGTACATCCAACTCTACAAACCAAATTATCGAGGACAAAAAGCCAGAGATCTAGCGACTAAAGTTATGACGATATTGTTTCTCCTTTGACTTGGAAATTTCATCGTGATCCTCAATATCTATCAGGAAAGGGATTAATGATTTGCTGAACGCTTATTCAATAAATTGGTTCTGACAGTCAACTGCATATTACTTGCTTTCTATCTACCCGATAATGCACTGGCATGTTGCAAATTGTAAATAAGTAAACTGTGTATTTATTATATTGTGCTAAAAGTATTTGTATGTTACTACAAATACTTTAAAGAGTTATTACATAACTGAATACCAATACTTCTCTCACTTATACATTGTAAATGTTATAGTAATAAAATTCTGTTGATTGTAACAATACGAAATAAAAAATTAAATTAGGGAATTGTTACCTTAAATATGGTTGAATTCAATGTAATCCTACTTCACACGACCATTTTGCAATTCATTGTATTTAAAACCTACGTTACGACATTGCACCTTCATTTACTTGTTAATGTTCCGCAACACAGAACGGGTACTGTAGTGTCGGTGAACTAATGCAGGCGCTTGACGCCCCACCATTGACTGTATAGTTCTGATACATGCTTGTAGTCTGCCAAAAGTATAAATAACATCCCTCGCTTTAAATTGGACTGGTGGGCTACATCAGAACAACTTCCTGAGCGTTCCGTATTTGATTTGAATACTAAATTCATAAATATTGAATTAAAATTGTACAAAATATCCTAAAAAGCATAAAAATGCTATGAAAATTAATAATGTTAAGAGTGCTGTTCATGCACTCAGCATGAGCATGAGTGCGCTCATGATTGGAAAATTTAAATAATGCCGCGTAGTATTCAGTTTGACGAATATGTAACTTATCAAAGTAAAATGTCCGTATATATAAGATGTACATGAGTTTGGGTCTTTGCACAAAAGTGAGTTTATGAAAACCTCCGTTTTGAAAGTGTAATAAAAACAAAAATAAATTTCAGCTATAGTGAATCCCGTTATTATAGTCTGAAGGGAGTGATATTCCCACGCGAGTTGTTAGTAGTACAGGTGCATTGTGGAATAGAGGAGCTATTCATTAGATAGAGGAGTATACAAAAATGTTGTATGAATATTCTTCAACAGTCCAGTTGCTATGAACCAGTTTGGATCCAACTTCCATCTCGTACCTCGGGGCATGATGTATCTCGTATATAGGTAACCAGTGCGTAGATAAAAATAAATATTAATTTTTTTATTGAATTTCTGAATACAATATTGGATAAAGAATATATCGTTGTAAACTTATTGTTCACAAAAAGAATCGTTAATACATTTCGAAATGCTTATTTTAACCTGTTGTTTATATTAGGCGAATAGCTTTAAAATCTGTTTCTATTATGTTTGTCTTGAAGTCTTAAAACTTAACAAACAATTTCAGCTACAAGTTAAAGCCTTTGTAAGTTTCCCACTTAGGTCTTAAACACAACAGTATCAGATACACACAGATACAGCTATTTTCTTTACCTCCGTCCTGAACAACTTACAAAGTATCAAAACATTTAAGCTACAAAGTGGAGCCTTTGTTGGTTTCCCACTGTGGTCTCAAACACAACAGTATCAGATACACACAGATACAGCTATTTTCTTCATCTCCGCCCTGAACAACTTACAAAGTATCACAACATTTAAGCTACAAGTTTGAGCCATTGTTGGTTTCCCACTGTGGTTTTAAACACAACAGTATCAGATATACACAGATACAGCTATTTTCTTTACCTCCGTCCTGAACAACTTACAAAGTATCACAACATTTAAGCTACAAGTTTGAGCCATTGTTGGTTTCCCACTGTGGTTTTAAACACAACAGTATCAGATACACACAGATACAGCTATTTTCTTTACCTCCGTCCTGAACAACTTACAAAGTATCACAACATTTAAGCTACAAGTTTGAGCCATTGTAAGTTTCCCACTGTGGTCTTAAACACAACAGTATCAGATACACACAGATACAGCTATTTTCTTTACCTCCGTCCTGAACAACTTACAAAGTATCACAACATTTAAGCTACAAGTTTGAGCCATTGTTGGTTTCCCACTGTGGTTTTAAACACAACAGTATCAGATATACACAGATACAGCTATTTTCTTTACCTCCGTCCTGAACAACTTACAAAGTATCAAAACATTTAAGCTACAAGGTGGAGCCTTCGTTGGTTTCCCACTGTGGTCTCAAACACAATAGTATCAGATACACACAGATACAGCTATTTTCTTTACCTCCGTCCTGAACAACTTACAAAGTATCAAATCATTTAAGCTACAAGGTGGAGCCAACTTACAAAGTATCAAAACATTTAAGCTACAAGGTGGAGCCATTGTTGGTTTCCCACTGTGGTCTCAAACACAACAGTATCAGATACACACAGATACAGATATTTTCTTCATCTCCGTCCTGAACAACTTACAAAGTATCAAAACATTTAAGCTACAAGGTGGAGCCATTGTTGGTTTCCCACTGTGGTCTCAAACACAACAGTATCAGATACACACAGATACAGATATTTTCTTCACCTCCGTCCTGAACAACTTACAAAGTATCAAAACATTTAAGCTACAAGGTGGAGCCTTCGTTGGTTTCCCACTGTGGTCTCAAACACTACAGTATCAGATACACACTGATACAGATATTTTCTTTACCTCCGTCCTGAACAACTTACATAGTATCAAAACATTTAAGCTACAAGGTGGAGCCTCTGTTCGTTTCCCACTGTGGTCTCAAACACTACAGTATCAGATACACACTGATACAGATATTTTCTTTACCTCCGTCCTGAACAACTTACAAAGTATCAAAACATTTAAGCTACAAGGTGGAGCCTTTGTTCGTTTCCCACTGTGGTCTCAAACACAATAGTATCCTAGTTATTCATAGATACAGCTTGATTTCTTTACCTCTGTCTCAAATAACTTTTATCCGCATACTTATTTTTGGCTAAGAGGGCTCTGACTAGCTAAATGTTATTTCTGCAATAAGTTATGTTTAAATGCATTACGATATGAAATATAAGTTACAACCAAGTACAAAATAAATTTAGTTGTTTTAGTGCATACATTTAAATGATTTAACCATTTTTTTCCTATCATTTTAACGCAAATAGAGAATCCATTTCGTTGCTAGGATTACAAAAAACCTAAAAATACTTTGTATTTTTATTTTAAATGTATCATTTATTAAAATTTTAATAGTTTTTTTTTATTATTTCAGTTTTCTATTACTATCAACTCTTTTTCCAGGATTAATTTATTTCAGATAATCATTTAAACATTTACGAAAAAACTACCCTGGAAGTCAAAGATTAACAACATTCACTAACATAGGAATGTTGTAAGATTGATGTGGAACAATTATTGAAAATTACCTTCTATTAATATATAATATCATTCACAAATTCACATTTTTATTGCATTTTTGTAAATGCACGAAAGACAATTTAAAATCAAACATACTATTGTTATTGTAATATATACGACACTTAAAGCTGCATGTTTACTATATTATCGTGTTGGATTTTCCATCCTGATTTGCAAGTGGTCAGTAAAGTGTGTTTGATCTTGTGAACCCTTCCATTATCGCCTTAGACGTGTAATGGATGGCAGAGCTTCCTAAAATGCACCTTTTGTTCTCCACATCACGTTGGTCTTGGTACTTTGTGTGTTTTCGCTATCACTTTAACCTGTTTATAGAGAGCTATTTACATCTCAAGTACGATATAAATAACAAGCTTTGTGGGATGGGTAATCAAGTTGTTCTAAACACGAGTAAAAGCGTGTATATTATACTTGTGTACTGTATCTTAAATTTAAGCGATTTCTCTTAAATGTTAGTTGTACACAAACATAGTTCGTTGTTAAATCTCTAAACATAGATGTCAAACTGGTTTTCTTTACATCCGTTCTGTATTTTTGTAAATACGCACTCCGAAACATTAAGTGTAAGAGAGCATGCAATGTTTAAGGAAAAGTGTAAAAGGATATTTAGAGAAGAGTTATTTCAACGTAATCCAAAAATATTACACTAAGTGCTGTTAGCTGTAAGCTTTAAGTGGAGGTATTATTTGCTTAAATAAACGGGGGGAAACGCGCTTTTGTACACTTGCAAGTTTTAATTTACCAATGGAACAATGTTTTATTTTTTAACAAAGTACTATTAAAAAAAAATTATAAAACAACGAGTTTTTTTTTCAAGAAAACTTCACTTGTTTTAGATTTTTCCCAACACCACTGATGTTGCCTAAAAAAGTTAACTATGAAAAACAATAGTTAAGACAGTCTCACAAAATACCTGAGAACTAATACGCCCTATGAGGCATAAGTATGACGGTATAAGAGGAAGATGAGTAAAAAAGTAAGCACCATTAAAGTGAATTTTTACTTGTTAAATTTATGTTTAATAGAAAATAAAGTAAATGCCTAACAATAAGGTTTACCCAGGATGACAGTTATCCTGCATTATGTTTCCTCAGCTGGGAGAAGGAATGACAGCAGAGTGCTATTACCCTTACTACGAGTGCGCCATTTCCATTTATATTGAACCTTTGATGATTGGCTCCATGATTGCCACTCTCTTCTGACAATGTTACAGTTAAGTATAGTTTATTAATGCAACTAATACACTTGTAATAATGCTGCATTTTAATAATAATAAAAACACTGGTTGGATTGATACAAAAAACTAACTTAAGTTTTTGGGTCTAGTTAGCTTGTTCTAAAAGTTAAGATTAAGTCACACGATTTCATATTTTGGACAACATGGACTTTTAGATATTAATGTTTAACGGACAACTAGCTGAGCGGTTTATTTTATTGGCGAAGTTTTGTGTGCCATGGTAGTCCTGCCTTGTCAGTATGTAGGTTCAATCCTGCATTGCACGATCCGTTTTACACATTACTTCAGGCCAGGTGTAAAGGTTATTCCATTGTTATTATTCTTTCAAATACACCTCAAAAGCGTGATTAGGTTTAAAAACACAACTATGTGTTATATTTACTATTGTTGTCTTATTTGGGTTATAGAATAGTTTTACCGTAGCTTAACAGATATTTACATAATATAACAAAATAAATAAACATCATTCAACAAACAAATGAATAATATGCACCTGGATACTGAACTCGAACACCTTTTAAAAAGGAACACATATTTATAGACAGTAGTGATTGTTGATTAGTATCTTAAACTGTTTCTTTGAGTAATGCAAACCACTGGGTGAAAAAACCATACTTAAAAATTTGCATTTATTAATAAATTTCTTATTCATCTACATTTAAAACAAGGACATCTTAAGGTAAGATGGTGGATTATTATAAAGGGATTTTGAAACTGTATATTTGCTCTGTAATCTTAAACAAATCAATAAAATGTTTAATTGTACTAACGCAATTTCATCCTATCAAAATACGTAAGAAAATACTGAAACAATAAATGAGTTAAGGGAGGAACAACGACCTCTTCATTAGGTTATTCAATTTATTCCTCTTTTGTAATTAGAGTGCTATTGTAATTGTTGAATAACAAATGCTTCACTTGCCTTCATCTTATTACCCTGTCTGTCTATCATCATTATAATCTTTTACGAGTTTCATAAAGATAGTAGCCTACTATTTTTTTGTAAAGGTAAACAAGATAAACAATGCTTCTTTTTGGAATTAAATATATACATAATATGTAAAAAATACTATATAACAATATTTAATTACGGTACTTGGCAATAACAAAAAATGGGGTGAAAATGTAGGTACCTCAGTAGAGAATAAAAACACGTATTAGGTATTTTATTACAATGGGACTTATGAATGATCACCATTCTTCCTCTATCGTTTTTAGTTATGAAAAAGAAGAAAATCATGCTGAATTTGTCAACAGCCAGACATCGGCTGGTCTAAATGCTTTAAGATTGAAGGGTGAGGCAACTCTCTGCGTATAGAAACTCATGAACGTTTTGACAGAACCGAGTCTACCATCAAAAATGTGAAATGCAAATGCCCCTTAGCTAAGGAATCCAAGGATCTAAGCTAAGTACTTAATTTTGCGTTGTTCTTTTATGAGGGGAAAAACCTAAAGGGCTTAATGAGTTCAAAAAATCTAATCGATACAACAGAGCGTTTTTCGTCCTTTGGTGACGTACCATACAAAACCGATACTTACCATTTCCTGTCGGTAACAAATTGAACACAACAAACCATTCATTGAAACCTGTACAGACAAGACCAGAGGTAATGTTTTGAAGATGAAATTTTTAAATGTACATGCCATAGAATTGTTGGTAGGGATGCCAAAATGAAGGCTATGTCGTAAATCAAGAACTAATAAAAGCTAAGGAATCTAAGTGGTTCTTACTTTTGGGTTGTTCTTGTTTCGACTTCTTTAAAGTAAAATCTTACTTTTTTCATATAATCTTATCTTATCTCCAGGGTTATTTATCATAGAAAGCACAGACCAAGTGTGTTGGTCGTCATGAATGGAGTAAAACAAAACACTTGGACTTGAGAAGTAAATATTCGTTCGTTTTGATTAGTTTAATTCACATATTTCAGCTGATAGAATAACGTAAATAAACATTTCATGTTTAAATTACCTGCAGAATGATATAATAGATGGTTTTTACGAAAAACTACTGAATAATGAGTGATTGGTATACTTTCCTAGCGTAGTGGGTAAAAATATGACATCTCATTTATGAATATTGGTGAAGAATTAAGGAAGTTATGCTGTACCAAAAAAAAAGCTCTTTAGAAATTATAATATACAGTATATAGATGATTATTATCATTCACTATTGGATACTGAAGTACACAGCACATCTTTATGGACCAGCTGTCATACATTTTGTATTAAAAAGAACATGGTTGTGTGAGCCAAGTCACAGAATAAACTAGTGTCTAAAATTATATTTTCTACCTTATTTTTGTTGCTAACCAAGTTGATGGTTCATAACAATTGCTATAGCTCACAATATGTCATTTCATTAGTTTTACTTAGTAAACAAGTTTGTGTATTCAACAGATATTGGTTATTTAGATCAGCACGATCTGTCGGTGGCTCACATAAACTACGTTGATTTTGATTAAAACACTGGTGACAGCTTAAACATGGTGATAGAATGTCTAGTTGTATAAGTACTCAAAGATATTATTCACTTATTCAGTTAAATATACGTTACGTTACTTATGAAAGCAGCCCTACGCTTCAAATGCATAGCACATATTTACAATGATTCTTGGTTATGAGAATTACAAATAGTATATTCATTCCGTTATTCCCGAATTCTTGATTATACATTCAAATCAAAGTCGTAATCTGAACACTTTGCCAAAATTAATCTCTAGTTCATCATCTGAAACTAAAGATATTGTTTTGAAATGTAAATGAGAAAACTTTTTAAGACGTCGCAAATTAGAACACTCAGGTGGCCTTCTTTGACTCATCAAATATCAAGCTTAGTTAGAGAGGGGGGAGGGGGGTCAAGATATTTAGGTTTTTAGATTATTTGATTATCCTGACAACAATCAGGCAAAAGGTTTTGATAAATTATCAAATTTATGTATCTAAATATACTAACTCAACTTGACTTTACTAACTGCTGTTTGTATGTTCATTCACTGTTCTGTAAGAATATTTACACTCAGACTTATGCATTTTTAGATTCTGCACAAAATATGTATCGTACTCTTTTAGCTGGGACCTTTACAGGTTGCGTTAAAATATAATAAAACAAAATACAAAAATATAACCGTTCCTTTGATGTAACATTCCTGTAACGTAATCAGAATGAGACGTCTTCTCAACACAGAACAGATCCTGTGAGAGACAGCATTGTAAGGAACTCCTTGCCCAGTCTCTCTCCACACTAGTTCGTATGACAAGCCTTTTAACGGTGGTTAGACTGCATGAGCTTATGCCAAATTTTATTTAATACTTGAGAAGTTACAATATTGTACCATTTCTAATCAAGCAATAATAAGTTCATCTGTGTTCGTCATCAAAGGTATTGGAAAACACATAAAGTTAGTGTGAACACAATCGTGGACGTATTCACTACTTATCAGTAAAGCTGTAGCAAGTTTTCTGGCAGTCAAAGATGACTAGAGGCATACTATGCGAGAATGATTCACTTGATTAAATGTGCAACAATGGAAGTTCTATTTATTAAGTTCGTAATTCATACAATGGTTGTTAATGGGTATATTCCAAACCCTACAGCTTATAATATGTTGCACTTAAAGTTTGGCATGGTTGCTAATTATGGGACAAATTGGAGGGTAATAAAGAGAACGGTGTTTAATTATTGAGAAACACTCTGACGAAGGCTTGATTTATTTCAGTTCTTTTTAATTCTTAACCCTGTTCATCTTCATCATGATTTGAAATTTCGATTTCATGAAATTTTTTGAAATATTCTAACCTAGAGTAGCTTTATTCCACAGCTAAATTTCGCTGTGACTTTTTCTACCACTACCGATATTCATCAAACATGCTTCCATGTGAACATCTTTCTCTAAAAGTAAATTGCTATGACAACTTTACTAAATGCTTCTGTTAAATATTATAAGTTATAGGTTTATTTGCATTTCAAACACTATTATGATTATTTCTTAAGTTTAAATTGATTTGGCTGTAATGGTTGTTAGCTTTACACGCTCATACTGTTCTAATCTAAAAAAAAAAACTTTAGTTGGTTTACGCTTTAAACAAGTAATATGGTTTGTTATTTATATGCCAAACAATAACGGGGTCAAGTCCATATGTTTCGTACTTGTATCTATCAATACGCCTGACATTCATTTCTATAGTGAATTCTACTGCAGTTTGTGCTTAAACTGTGTGTTTCGTCGTCCTGTAATCCAGCTACTAGGAGGTCACGAATTTATAGGCATGCACTGTGGATGCGATACTCCCTTGTGTGGATTAACGGTCCGCACGAGTGAGTACTACGACTATCCGCAATACTATCCTGAAAATAAGACCAATTCCTATATACTAAGGCAAAATTGTGGTTCGGATTCCACTATAAACTGTAGGTCCCTTAGTTGTCATTAGCTGTATGGGCTATTAATTAACAGCTGTATCTAAGGAATGTCGGCCTTAGTCACTAACAAGATTACAAGATCGCGCCACTCATCCTATACTCATCTCCATTCATACTTGGCTTAAAATACCTACCTTGTATGGTCACCATTTCATTGAAAAGTATTAAAATAATAAGTATTAAGTACTTTCTCTGTATACGATACTTAATCCACTCCATCTTTGGTGGAAGTTAACATTAGTTTATTTTATGGCCACCGACACACTACAATATTTGCATTAGGATTGAACTAAAAAGTCTGCAAACTATGACCATCTGCAACAAGTGTGTATACTTATTATTTGTATTGAAATACTTCACACTCTAACTGTATAAAGTTTTAATACCGTACACTAAATGAATTATTTCCCTTCTGATCGAATAATTAGTCATAGAAAAAAAAAAACAATCAAACATGACATTCACTTACATCATATAAATGGTAGCTGCGCAATCGAGTCAGTGTTTGCGCTTAATACCAACAGCGGCGCAAGTCTCGCGCAAACAATGGTGGTTTACTTAGCGTAATCTTTGCAATGTTGTTTTATGAAATGTGTTTTCCATTTCAAATTTGCCATTGAGATTATCATAGTGTTGATATAATCACTTCATTTAACTTTCTTTACTCCCCAAAAAGTCAATTTTTTTGTTCAATTGTGTTTATTTTTAAATCTGTTGCATACGTTTCCAGGTGCGTAAACGGAAAGGTTGGTATTGGTTTTGACTGGTCGATCGATGTTAGCTTTCATTAAATTCGGTCTTGGATGATATAAATTATACAATATAGCCAATACAATAAATCTTTCGTCATATCGCACTATTTAAAAAAAACTAAGTTACACAACAAAACTACTTTTTATCTAAGGATAACCTTTTAAAATTACTTCTGACTTGTTTGAAATTTTGCTATTGCAAACAATCAGATAGTAAGTGATTCAATAGTTTCATCTATTCGTCTAATAATTTGTGTAAAGATAGAATGGCGTGGCCTGGGACGATTCAGTTTGTATATGGCCTGTTTAAAGCCAAGAATTTATTTAGTATCTAATTACAGTATCAAAATCCCTAATGTGCTTTTTATATATTTTAAAATAAATAATTGCCACCCTGAAAATAAAGGATTTAATTTCTATTAAATAAAACCATGTTGTTGTTAAGCACGAGGATTTAAGTATACGCTTGTAAATTTAATGGAAAGAAATAGGGTCCCAGTCTACCTGTATTTTGACCACTAAGTTGAACATTTATTTCTAAACATAATAGAGTAGTTGTTTAAACTTAAATGAATGGAGGGAAATTTCTTCTGTCCACCTGTGTTTTAACGAAGCCAGTTCTGTAATAAAATGCTCGGTTGAGTTACATTGTATTGTGTTAATCTTCCTGATTTCTCTCTTTGAAAAAGAAAAGTTTTAAAAACCTATGCGGCAAAAACTCGAAATTAATCATATAACACCTACTATCGTATATGTTAACGTTTATGTTTTACTGAAAATAAAATTTTCTTTTTATAGATGTAGTTTAGCATAGAGCTTACATCTAGGGTGTAGGCTAAGTAAAAATAACTATAGTGATTCTTTATCTAAGAGAGAAAATAGCGTAGAGGTGTTGACGGAGTCATTAGTATTGAATTAATTATCGTTTTAAGTCGGATTTGTTCACGTTGGATAGCAAGCTTTCTTACTAATAAATATTTTGAATGAATCTTAACCAACCCATATATAATATAGAGCTATCGCGTCAAAGAATGGTCAGAACGACTTATTTCCGTATCTTCATAACGGACACATTTTTAGTGAATACGAAGTAACGCACGTTTAGAAGGATAAAAGTAAAAAAAAACTTTATTAATTTGGAATGCTTACCATCAGTACCCAGAAGTTTATATAACAGTATTTTCTAAATGACAATAAGCAGGATCCGCCATTCACATTTTTAAATGTTTTTAAGTTTTACACACTTAAGCTAACTTCTGCTAAGATAAATAATAGGTGTAACAAATAAAACTTATAACTTTAATTCATCGTTGCGTTACTTGAGTTCAATATTGTTTGCTCTAAATATCAACGCTTCGCCCAGTCCCAGTGTAAACATTTCACTGTTTATTTTACCCATTTTCCCGCCCGTCCCGTTTGTTGGCTAAAGAACTTTAGGAATAGTTCTTAAAACACTAGGAATATAAGAACCCAAGTTTGATCTAAGGCTTAAAAATGTTTATATTGTTTATCTTGGCATTTAATTTTGTTAGAATAGTTTAGATTTATCATCGGTGACAAAAATTGTGGATCTGAGGTTGAGTAAAACAAATGTTCACTTTATTTGTCTATTATTGTTATTTGTAAGCTCTTTCTTTGGCAGTCACAATACGTCAAATATCATGTGAAAGTATTTAAAAGAAACTCAAGTTCTATTGCTAGGCTACTTTACTACTGGACATGGTATTAACTAGAGTAATTATTGTAAGCTAAAATTATATCACGTAAAATGTATATACAAGAACAAACCAATACATTTATGTGTTCATACTCGAAAAATACTATTGTTTTGGCAGATTTGTTTTGCAGTGAAAATAACATTAAAGAATCTAAAAAGAGAAGAGTCTCCATATTCAATGAATAATACATAGCCACTCGTCTCCCTCCCATTTCTTTGAAAGAAACATTGAATAGTTGGGTTAGGCTGAAGGTAGATAGTTATGTTTTAATTTTGCTAACTTGTATTTGCAGTGAGTATTTGATACTATCATGCACTAATATTTATAGTAGTGTGATTTAAATTAAAAATCATAGTCATAAAAGCTTTTGGTAAATGCGGTTTTGAAATACACGAGAAGTTACTTTTGCCTTTTGCCTGAAAGACCTTCAGCTAAACCTTTGCAAAATGTTCAGTTAAATTGCATATTTGAAGATGGACCAAACTGACAAATAATATGAAATAAACATACAATGTAAAGTTTAGTAGAAATGAAACAAAAATGAGGGGACCCTTATGCTAATCCCGCAGTTTTATAATAGGGTCCGAATTTGTTTCCGATGCAAAATGAATCCATTAAAATAACCATTTACCGTTTCATTATTATTTATGTTTAGAACAGTAGCTATAAAGTGAATAGAACTACTAGTATACGTTTGTTGATTTTAGATCTGCACTATGGAGAGTGATTTACCTACCTCAATTAGGTCAGAGTTGTCATTAAAGTATCCCACATGCTTATAAACTGTTTAGTCTCTTCATTTAAATCCAACTGTTGTTAAACACTCAACTGAAGGAACAGTTGTTAAATAACAATTAAAATTTAAAGAGTTATAAAGAAACTTGGTCAGCATATTTGGATCTTTATATGAACGCGCTAGGTCATAATCGTTAAAATAACACTTAATTTGTTTAAATCGATTAAAGTTGGATGGCTGGAAAAGGATGACGCAGGGAAAGCCCCTTATTGTATTAAGTATATAGATAGAAAACTCAATTGATGTCTAGCGTAGGTTATTCGAAGGTGGATTGTATATAAATATGTATATTTTATAGTTATAACATTTGAATACATGGAAATAACATATCCGCATAACTGTTGATAAAATTGACCAAATGATGAACGTGTAGTATGCATTAAAGTTTATGCTTAGCTATTTTAAGAAACAAAAACATATGAAAAGACGTACGTCTAAGCTGCACAGTAATAGATTTAGCACTGTGGAACACGTGTCGTTAATTTATACGTGTAGGCCAATGTATTTAAAGAACTATTAAATTTATCTGAGATTAATAATGATTTCGTAGGTATAACAGTTTTTTATAGCTAAAAGAGCAAGCAAAGGGTTTTGCAGGTCAATATTGAATCGTGAAATTCATTCTTTCCTGGTGCATTTTAGAGGGATATAATGTTTTATTTATGCTTCAAAGAGTTTAATTTAGATAACTCAATTTAGCTTTCGGATGAAGATTAACTGTTTCTTTTAAATTTCCTGAGGGAAATATTTTAATACAAATGTTTGACCTTTTGAAAGAAAGCAGATGTACTTATCTCAATTAAATTTGTAGATAAAAAAAAAATATCTATTCAGAGAACATGATTTTACTCACTGGATAATTATAATGAAACTATCATTACAAAAATACATAGTTAATATTTCAAAAGCATTTTTGAGTAATTTGTCACTTGAACATTTAAAATGAATACCCTTATTTTCAAAAACACATTTACTGTAGATAATTTAATCTACAAGTGTAATATTTTTAAATATTATTTATATTAACTTTATATTATATGCATAATTATTCAAATCCTTATAAAGTATAGTTATAGATAGTATATTATATAGTTAATAAAAAAAAATCCATTCTGATAAAAAAATATCTTAAACTAAGAATCTTATAAAAATGTTAAATAATAAACATTTTTAAGGAAACGTGTTTACCATCCTTACAGGGATATAACATCTAAACAGGTACATTTAAAAACAAACTGTTTTATCAAAACCATTTGAATCATCTAAAGCACATCCATCAAAATATCTGAGAGACGTGGTCATAGATCTTCCTTGACTTTCGGCCTCAATTTGATGCGACCAATGTTTATCTTTTGAAAAGTTGTGATTGCTTTTGTGATTGGTAAACAAACAATATGTTAAAGTGAAACATTTGGCCAAAGAAAGTTGTGAAGTGTCAGAAAAAAAATTCCTCATGAACGATAACTGTAATAAAATATATCACCCTGTAATAATTTACTACGGATTTTAGATTCATAAACATCTATCTATCTATCTATAATATTAAAACGAAACAGGGGTATTTTATTTCACGATTCTGAATCAACCACTCGACGGATTTTCATGATTTTTGTGTTGAAAGAAAGATAATTTTGCGAACTAAGGAATGTCGAAGCCATAATTTTAGTTTAGGTTCCCAGTTATTTAGAAATTAATTTTTAATTTTTGAAAAGTCTAGCAGCCGACACTAAGATTCTAAACTAGCTTTTGGTGTAATATAATTTGTTTAACATAACAGCTCTAAGCATTCAGCGTTTGTAACACATTGATTCAATGAGGGTGGTTTAATTATTAAGGATATTAGAACTGATAACGGAATGGATAATAAACATAGACAATTAATTCCGTCACTATATATGACAACGCGGAAGACTCTTCCGGATATTGTGTGGACGATTTGTTTAATGATGTCAAGACACCAACGTTATAATTATGTGTACTGTGAATTTTATCGGATGTTTTCGTTTTATTTTAGGGAGTTTCTATTCAGACCTACTGGAAATTGTGTATCGTATGAGTAATTGTATTGTGTTGATATTGATTATGGAAGAGGCAGGTATGCGATGGAATCGGAAGGTAATATCGTTGACTAGGCCTATACACTTTCTCAATTGATAATTATTCTTTCTACTGTAGGATGCTATAAAATTTGTCTTTATACGTGGAAGCTAGCTGTTCTGATTTATACACAGTTTTAACTGACTACTCCCGTACGTAGGACGGGCTAACACCTCGTTAAAATAATTTGAAACCAACCTTAAATAATCTTTTATTTTAAAAAGTATTCAAATACTGCCACCGAAATAATTAAGACGAATAATCAACCAGTGAACCAAAGAATTAAACAGTTCTGTTACAATTTCATTTTAGAGATTTTAAATCAAATTTTCAAGGAAATTAAAACTGATGAAGATGTCACATCATAGTTGGTACAGTGTCAAATGGTCACGTACAGCAACATCATTAACAGCCACCGTTGTGATTGAGGACAAAGGTCAAAGGTTACGTTGAACGTGACCCATCATGTATAGCGAGTGGACTGAATAAATACTGAGAGACGTCATCTCATATTTAGTACAGTGTCAAATGGTCACGTACAGCAACATAATTAACAGCCCCCGTTGTGATTTAGGACAAAGGTCAGAGGTTACGTTGAACGTGACCTATCATGTATAGCAAGTGGACTGAATAAATACTGAGAGGTGTCATCTCATATTCAGTACAGTGTCAAATGGTCACGTACAGCAACATCATTAACAGCCCCCGTTGTGATTTAGGACAAAGGTCAGAGGTTACGTTGAACGTGACCCATCATGAATAGCAAGTGGACTGAATAAATACTGAGAGACGTCATCTCATATTTAGTACAGTGTCAAATGGTCACGTACAGCAACATCATTAACAGCCCCCGTTGTGATTTAGGACAAAGGTCAGAGGTTACGTTGAACGTGACCCATCATGTATAGCAAGTGGACTGAATAAATACTGAGAGATGTCATCTCATAGTCAGTACAGTGTCAAATGGTCACGTACAGCATCATCATTAACAGCCACCGTTATGATTGTGGACAAAGGTCAGGGGTTACGTTGAACGTGACCCATCATGTATAGCAAATGGACTGAATAAATACAGAGAGATGTCATCTCATAGTCAGTACAGTGTCAAATGGTCACGTACAGCATCATCATTAACAGCCACCGTTATGATTGTGGACAAAGGTCAGGGGTTACGTTGAACATGACCCAAGCAAGTGGACTGAATAAATACTGAGAGATGTCATCTCATTATCACTACAGTGTCAAATGGTCACGTACAGCATTATCATTAACAGCCATTGTTGTGATTGAGGACAAAGGTCAGAGGTTACGTTGAAGGTGACCTAACATGTATAGCAAGTGGACTGATTAAATACTGAGAGATGCCCCATAGTAAGTACATTGTCACCTGCTTGATTACAAGAGGGTACTCTCCCAACGTGCAGTGGAAGAAGGGTCTTCCGCATTGTCAGGAGTGCCTCTGCAGTAGATATAATAGGGTAGAAGGAAGGGGAGCTTTGCTCCTCCTGAACATGTACTACCATAAAAACCATAGTTTACCTTTCAGGGAGTGCGTCAGGCGATAGTTCACTTCTCCGTATCCACGATCAATGCGGTGTTGAAACTTGCAGCATCAATCGCTGGTCCAGCGTTCCCGTCTTTCCTGTTCCCAGCTCTCCCCTCAGAGCCGGTAGGTGAGCTGCTCTGTTCTTGCCTGATTCTCCCCACGCGAATGATAATTTTCCATCCTCTGCACCACCAAAAGCATTACGGGGATGGCTCCAGCGACCAACAGAAAGGAGTGTTTGGACACTGTTCAGCAGAAGGACGCTGCACAGGGACGAGTCGCTTCCTCACATTGAGTGCGGCTGCCCACAATGCCGCACCGCACAGGAGTACGGACTAGTTAGGGCACATCATCATTCTCCTACGAATGCACCGAGGGCCTCCATCATTGGGCCATCAACCATCACGTCCAGGAGTCTTGTTGTTTTTCAGGGATAGAGTGGCAGTCTTCTAAGACTGAAGATTTGCTGAACCCTTCTGAATTTATGTAGTAGGCTCAGCACCAGCAGACTTGACTGTCCTCTCCACGACGGAAGTTGGAGATCGGGTTCCGAGTTTCTGGGTTACAAGTTTGTAGCACAGGCTTCACGGACCAGAATAAACATCATCCAGCAGCTTTTCCGAGAATGTTTAGCAAGTCCTCTAGCTCTCATTGCTTGGCTTAGTGTAACTCCGCAATCTTGGCAGTCCACCAGTATACGGGCTGCTTATAAAAACGAGGTCTCCTGTGAGGCACTATCATCGAAAACTGAGACAATCAGCCCAAATAAAGAATTAACTTATGTCTATGCGAGAGTCACGCCACGTCTGGCAGGCACCATCGTCACTATGTGGTAAATAACTTTTGTGAATTTGACAACTTCAGGGGGTTTTATGTTCTAAACGTGAATCTGGATACCATCCAAGGTGTCAAAAATGGTGTATTGTAAACACTGGCCGTATAATCTTCCAGGACTCTCCAGGCTCTGATCCTCGACAAGGGACTCTGATACAAGATTGATCGTGCCTGTTATCCCAGGGCGCCGAAAGTAAGCGTGACAAGATTTGAAATATTTAAGATATTTATAATCAACCATTTTAACTCCCATAATAATGGTTTGATTTTAAATCATCATCACCTTTATCCTAATATTGGGTTCTCTGTATTCGGGGAGATAAACATAAACTATAGAAATAACATAAGTACATAGAAGTCACACAATTATTCATAAAAATAACTGTTATACAGCACGCACACGAAGGGAGGAATCAGAGTAGGCGTGACGTGATTGGTTTACAGGTGAAGTGTGTGTACAATTCACAATGCTGATGTTACGCTTGTTCCAGCAAACATCGCTACCCAGTATGCACGTGGACCATTTAATTAAATACAGCAAACGGTTCCCGGTAAATATCACAAAGCCAAACTTTACTCCTGTAATTTGATTCCTAAAGTTTGCTTATAGGTGGGTGGCTAAACAAGTCTTAAAGAATTCTTTAATCAATTATACATACAAACGCCTTTGCACTATTCTACTTCTGGATTTGTGCTATTGCAATCCAAATTATGTTAACATTCGTATTATGTAAAAATGTACTACGTTTTTTGTAGCCCTATCTTCACTTCAATAAGCATGTCATACATTTTATCACAAAAATAATCAAATACTATCATGCAACCGTATCCTATTTTCTATGTGTGTTAATTTATTTATCAAAATTTGAAAAAATTAATATGTTTTGTATTTTATGTTTGATCTATAATTTATTGTAGATAAAATTTTATTTTAAACAAGTAAAACAATTCACTCATTCACGTCTAAATTGTCATCAGCTTATTGTGTTGTATTTTTCATCTATATATTAGGTTGACTTTATATTTTGGCTAGATCTGGGTCTGAAGTTCTCTTACGAAACAAACCTAAATCTGGCGATGTTCGAATAGTTATTCAATATGTTATAATTTTATCGCGAAATGAAAGATGGTAGCACCGACTACAGATTTATGTGATATTAATTTTATCAATGTGTTAATCATATGCCTGCGAACATATTTTTCAGTCCTTTTTACACAGTTGAAGCTAGTTACAGTAGAAAAATTGTGTTTTTGGTATCCTAAAACATCGTTATTAAGATCTTAACGTGAAAGGTATTTAGTTTAGTTACCTTCATTTATTATAAGCCAAAATGACTAAACTTCTTCCTTAGTACTAATTATAAATAATGAATGTAACCAATTTACAAACAATCCTATAATCCAAATTAGAGATAAATGAGTCATGGTAAACATTAACAACGAGGGAACAAAAAGCCGGAGCGACCGAAGCTCTGGCGTTATTGTTTCTCCTTTGACTTGGAAATTCCATTGTTATGTCAATATCTATCAGAATTAATGATTCGCGAAAGCTTATCCAATAAATTGGTTCTGACAGTCAACTGCATATTGCTAGCTTCTATCTACCCGGTATGATACGATGCACATTTGCACAATGTAAATAAGTTAAAAAGTGTCCATTATATGTAAATATTAAAACTACAAGTTCCAACAGATTAGTAGCAAGGTAGGTAAGACCACAGACAAGGGAAACAAAATTTTGTTTCCTTAGTCAATGGTAAGACCCTTCTAAAAATCTTCAATATAATTTTTTTCGGTACTTTCCTGTTAAAGGGAACATTCATTATTATCGATGATTTTTTTCTCGATATATCGATATTAACAAATTGAAACATATCAGCTGACAATGACGAAAAATATTGTTCAGTATCAACAAATATTAATGAAATGAAACTGTTCTAAAATAAATAACCTAACATAACTAACCAAACTTGCTGTAACATTTAAAAATTCCACGATTAAAACTTTCCTTTTATATTCAAACCCAAAGGGAATTTTAAAATGGTACAGCAAGTATGGTCGGTTATGTTAGGTTAGCTTAGAACAGTTTCATTTCTTGTTGTCAATTTGTAATGGATCGGAAAACTAAAACATCGATATATCGAGAAAAAAATCATCGATAATAATGAATGTTCCCTTTAACAGGAAAGTACCTTTTTGTCTTAAGTTTTTTTTTATATTTATTTTCATGAATGTTTGTAAATTTAACATGCTGGTTTTGTAAAGAATTCGCTTGAAATCAACTTGTGATTTTATTTGATATTTTTGTCGGGAGTAAAATAATACATAGGCCTACGTATTGAACATACAAATTGAATTACGAGTATATGAGTTGTGTAATACAACGTAATGCGTCTTTAAAAATCACATATAAAATAGACGTTACTATTAGGTTTTCTTTGCTTCAAATAGAGCAATACGATTCACCGATACGATTCAGTGCCTTCATTTTATTGTAATCGGTGCATAACAGTTCCGTTAACGCGTCTGCTGCGGATTACACCGGAGTTTTGAAATTGTAGAATATACCAATTGCAGATTTTAAGGTTCATTGTTTAAAAAAATTCCAGCATTAAGAAAACTTGTGTATTATTGTACCCGAAACGGAGGCTAAAGGTCCTTACATTATACAAAAAAAAATATTTATAAGTATTTAACGGTTTTTATTAGGTTGGCTTTGCCCATAAAAAAATGGATTCATGAAAGATAATCAATATATTATTAATAATACGAGCTGTTGGCCCGTCCTACGTAGGTCTACGGGAATTGAGTAGTTAACTAAAACTGAAGTTATTTTAATATTCCCATTTCTAATCCAAGCAAAGTTGAAGCGGTTAAACATTTATTGTAAACAAAAAGCTGCCAAGATGAATTAAAACATGTAAACATTGTTATTTTTCTATTCTTTCCTCAAGAAGTCGAACAGAAAAATAATTTTCTTAGCCTTTTCTTTAAAGACTCGGGGGCTGTTCTATAACTGGTTATAGAATATTACTTATTTCCTATAATCAATGGTAAAATCAAATAATAATAAACTAACCTGATAGTCCCATAGAATATTTTTATATTCAACCAGCTATTAGTTAAAACTATTTATATTGCACTAAAACAAACTTAAAATTTTAAAGACTGTTCTAAAAAATAAATTAGAACATCTAGAATTTTACCATGTATATTTATATAGTCTGTCATCCTCTTACCAAATAAATGAACGTATCAATGAGTATAGCATTACCCATAATATAAATAAGTCAACCCTATGCATGCCAGTAGTATTCAAATGCTGAAGTTGTGTCACACACGCTTAATGTTTACAGCTGTTACGTTAAGCAAATGGTATTATATTAAAGCTAGTGTAAAACGTTAGCGTCGGCTGCTAGACTTTTAAACATTTTAAATTTATTTTATAAAAAACTAAAACCCTAAACTAAAATTATGGCTTCAAAATTCCCTAGTTCTCAAAATTATCTTTCGTTCAACACAAAAATCATGAAAATCCGTCAAGTGGTTGATTCAGAATCGTGAAATAAAAAAACCCTGTCATGTTTTAATATATGTATATATGATGATACTACAGAGGAACTAGTTTCTTCAGTTGTAAATATTTAGTCTTTGTTAGCTAATAATAAGAATAAATGTTAAATTAACCGTCTTTAACAATGTAACAAATTAATTTTAACCTTCAGCCACTCTTTTAAATATAATTCATGTGGTTGTTTGAGTATTTTATTTAAATTTTTAAAACTTTGTTAAATATTATTATTAAGATGACGCCATCTAGTTGAGTACTTTAACCCAAATATGAGTGAAGGATGAGGGTAGAATGTTGTGAGATGATCTTTTTAGCTTTGGTTCTGACTAAGAAGCTGTTTCATTAGTCAAAATTATTTATTTTAAGCCCAATGGTCAGTGATAACATAAGTCACAACACACTTAACATCTTATCAGCCACACTCTATACTTCATCATTAATACATGCCTATTTAAAGCGTAAACCGATAAAGAGCAAAATAGATCATACAAGGATTGATGGGTACATTTGAGAATAAAGGGAGTTAAAGAAATCTCGAGATCAAAGATATCTTGGCCTCATCCATCATAACATCGCTCGAAGATAGCAATAAATTGTGTGTGAGATTAAAGTCGTACACTTATGCGTCAGCTGATGTTCCATCACCTCCTTATTTGTTTGTTCAAACGTGCATTGGTGATTTATACTAGTTACAAAATTTAAAGCGACTAACAAATAACCAAAATAATAATCAAACTATCAAAACGTGATATATAGCACTTAACTATATACATTTATATGAGTCAAGTTAACAACATACCACTGTTCAAAGTATATATTCCAATCTAGAAATTCAGTATTATGTATGTCTACTAGCATATAGAAGGCTAAGCTACTAGTGAACAATATCAGACCAACGACTTGTAATATTTTTTCTCATTTATATCGTCCAAAGGTTTTTAAAACCACCCTAACTTATATTACCACATTTGAACACTTTATACTAACGACATGTTATACTTAGTGAACATAAATCGATGTAAAGTAGCCTATATGTTTAAAGCATGATGCATACCTTGAAACTTATCAGTGGATATTGGAAAACTGAATTTATAAATCCCAACTTATGAGACACATATGACTAATAAATTATACTTAATACGTAATCTAAAAATTTTGACTTTACATAGTATCGGAAATTTCAAGAATATAAATGCTTGAGATGAAATTTATTTAATTCTTATCATTCAATTTTAAGGTAAGTTAAAAAAATAATCAAGGTTTAAAAAAAATTTTATTATCATTACCATGCTCAAATGCACGTTCTACATATCGCTAGTTTGGATTAAAGGAAATATAAAGTGTTACTTTAAATTAATTATTGTATTAGTTTCTTATAGAAATTAGACTTAACTGTAACATAGTCAGAAGAGAGTGGCAATCATGGAGCCAATCATCAAAGGTTCAATATAAATGGAAATGGCGCACTCGTAGTAAGGGTAATAGCACTCTGCTGTCATTCCTGCTCCCAGCTGAGGAAACATACTAACTGTCAATGATTCTATGATTCACTAGGCCAATTAGCAAATAAATAGGCTATGTCACTCACAATACAAAATAAATAATTAATAGTCCATCTTGACTCACAAATGCTTGCTAGATAAATATAATGATTGACATAATGTATACGTTTCACATATTCAGAAACTTCTTTGCTGTGTGGAATTTAAATAACATGCCTTACAAAGTTTAAACTAAGTAATAATACTCTTGAAGGAAACGATTGCAATGTTTAAATACAATGTTTATTTTCAAATAAACAGTTAAATGATAAACATTTTTAATACTTCTTTTACCATTTATAAATAACAGAGACATCTAAACAGGTACATTGAAAAATTATATTTGCTATCAAAAACATTACTATGAAAATAAAAACAACCCCTTTGAATCATCTGTGAACCATCCATCAAAATTTCTAAGAGTGGTCATAGATCTTCTTTGACTTTAGCTCACAATTTGATGTGACCAATGTTTTTATTTTTAATATCTGTGATTGGTAAACAAACATGGTGTTAAAATATCACTTTTCGCAAAGAAAGTTGTGAAGTGTCAGAAAAATCATTTTTATAAAGAACACTATTGTAATAGTAACACACCAGTCGATATTAATTTTCACTCAAATTGAAAATAGCATGATATATAAATACTGACAATTCAAAAGATAATTTGAACTAAAAAATGTCACATGTAAAAAACAACCTGTTGCTTCTAGCTCATCATATGCAAACCAGTGTCAACATTACATATACGGTAGGTGAATCCCATGTTTATGACTACGCACCTGTACCATTGACTTTTAAAACTGAACTATCAATAGTAAACGCGTTTACTCACATTTAAACATTTTACGATCACATTAAAAATACTTTTGACTAATTCTCATGTTAACATTATTCTCTAAATGTTTTATATTATTATATTACAATGAATATCATGAAAATGAACATTTTAAAATACGATCAGTTGGGATGTTTTTAAAAGGATATGAAGAGAGTCCCCAACGTAAGTGAACAACATATTAAATACGTTCATAAGCGTAAAATAGTATTTCCATTTTACGCTTATTATTTAGAAAACAATCTTTCCTTGTTATATGAGTTCAGTAAAAAGAAAAACTTATACAACTCTTTCAAAAATAGGCTGAAGACCTACGTGATGTGGAGAACAAAAGGTGCATTTTAGGAAGCTCTGCCATCCATTACACGTCTAAGGCGATAATGGAAGGGTTCACAAGATCAAACACACTTTACTGACCGCTTGCAAATCAGGATGGAAAAACCAACACGATAATATAGTATACAGGCATGGTGGTTGTTGGCATAACTAAATACATTGTATAATTGTTCATGTTTGAGAAATGGATTTTAATTTAATAATATTTTCAATCCTAAACTGTATTAAATAAAACTACCTTCCTTCCAAGGTTTAGTCCACAAAAAGTTATAAAGGGGGTTTTTACTTTTCAATAGGCCAAGAATATTTTGTGATCTGCCCATTTCTTAATAAAATAATATAACATTGTTTATATAAGTGAAACGGAGGGAAACCATTTTGTTACGTGTCGTGAACAGCATTGTTGAATAACGTTGTAACTTGTGTATGTTTTTATCTTTGTTACGCAACAGCAATGGCGTATGTAATCTGTCACAACTGAGCTCATAACAATACAATTTTACCTTTTGGTTCTTCCAAATAATATATATCAGGCACCAATCTCCCGTGTTCACTACATTAATATCACATTTTTCTGCTCTTTTTAGTTAATTGTGCTGAATAAAGTTACTTTCCATATTCTGGTTACCATATATTGTGCCTACACTTCATTACAGCTGGGACGTAATACACCCACTATTTTCATTATATAATAATGCACTAATAATACTAATTTACAATTGAAATCTTTGTTATTAGAGTTTATATAAAAACTACGAGTATTTTATAGGTGGTGCTAGTGTGCACTTTACACGATCTTTGATATTTTCATTCAACCGCAATAAAAATAAATATGTATAGGCTTCCCCATGGATTTTTGAGGGGGAAATGCATACATACATAACGTACATACATAGCTGACATTTCTAAAAGACTTGTAGTAAAAATATAATAAGTGAAACAGTTGTTAGACATTTGTGCACAATCCAATAATGCACAATTGTGTAAAATGAGGCATAAAAAATTATTCTTTACTTCAGGAAATTTAACATTGACCATTATATTGGAAAATCGTGGTTGAATAAGCAAATACAGAATTAATATTTCAATGGTCACTAAGAGTTGTGTAATTTCGTATTTAAAATTTGTTGGTGGTCCTAGTCTATATTATTAAAATAATTTGTTGTATCTTTGTGTGCAGCAAATCGACCCCTTATATTTATTTTCATAGGCACATTTGTTATCAATTTAAAGCTCTCATCCTCTAGATGTGCTTTTTGCGGGTTTGAGATATTCCATGAAAGCAATTCGTCCTATAGACCTTTAAAATTTCATAGTTTGCGCTGAGTTCTGTCGTCAATCATCTGAACTTTTCAAGTATACATTTGTTTACATCAAAACAGATGGTATGATAAACTTTTGTTTACATCCATACGAAAATGGCAATATCTGTAGTTGGTGATGTTTCAGTGAAATCAAGTAAAAAGTGTAATGTTATTTGTATAACATGTAAAAAAGAAAATGACTTACATTAGATATTGTGTTGTAATATGATTATGTGTTTTCATAGTTTGTTTTATTGATGTTTTAGGGTATTCAAGTAAAATATTGCAATGTATTTGTGTAGGCCTAAAATTTAAAGAAGAAAATGACTTACTGTACGTTAGATTTTGTGTTTTCATAGTATGTTTCATTAGTGTTTGTAATTGTTCTAAGATGCCTCGAAGAGATCACGCACGCAATGAAAATAATAGGGTACGAAATGCAAATAATATGGATATGATGATACATTTATTCATTTAAACATTATCAAATATAAATCAACTATATCACGGATTTTGAAGTCTCGAAGTAAAGCAGGCTGCTAGTCTTATATTGATAGAATGTATAGAAAACAAGACGCATACAAGGATGATTTGACCAAGATGGTACTAGAAATTAACACTGTACAAAATAGTATGTACGTTCGTTCGAATTTTGGAAACAGATACGCTGTAAATTGAAATAATCATGCTCTTTTATGAGTATTTGAAAATTCTTTAAGATGAGAAAACACGAAAAAATTAAATTGGTTTTTATAATGTTGATAGTTAAAACAGGAAGCAATGGGGTTTGAGGATTAATGTTGAATCGTAGTATTAAATTTGTTCGTCCACGTTTTAGAGTACATACTATTCTATTTATGCTTCAGGGAGTTTAATTTAGATAACTCAATTTAGCTTTCGAATGAAGATTAACTGTTCCTTTTACATTTCCTGAGGGAAGTATTTTAATAAAAATTTTTGACCTTTGTAAGAAAGCAGATGTATTTCTCTCGCTTAAGTTTGTTCATTTAAATAAATCATTTACTTGGAGAACATTAGTTTTCTTTCTGGATGCTTAATGCGCAACCGACAAATATTTTTATTATATACGGTTATCCAAGTTACCCATCGCAATTATGAGAACACATGCTATAACTATAGACATTTGTCATTCACATTATAATATTTATCCCCAAAAATATCAATGAAGTAAAATTAAAATTATAACGATTAAGAATACTCAACATCGCAAAGTTAGTTGCAACTAGTCAACAATGTGGCAGTTGACATAGTTGGCAGATCGCATGTGTGATAGTGATGCTAGCAAAGTCGTGCTTATCACCACCAAGGAAACACGTGTTGCCCAAGAATTTCTCTGTAAAAACTTAAAAACCCGAGTTACCTCTACGATTCCAGGAAAAAATAAACGTTATGATTATAGAGTGCCAACTGATGTTCTGGAATTTCTTAAAGAATACATCGGAGTTTTGGTTTTTCACTAATTTCATACAAGCTAATGTTGGTAAAGTGATCGGTCTAGTCCTTTTTAAAAATATCCTCTTCAGGAGTCTATTTTGACCAGTAAAACTTTATAGATCTAGAATGACTAAGTGGCTTTGTAGATCTCCCATAACATGTACATTTAGTTTTATAACAGTATAAATAATGCAATTGAAAACATAATTCTCACATAGTAACAGTTTTGCCTTTTTTACTTGAGCATTTATTCACTATAAAAGATAAATTATATTCTGAGTTAGTAATGACCCCAAACTAGATATTAATATTTACTGAACAATTATTTTGAATAGCCCTGTACTTCAGAAAGACGATTGAGTCGTAAAAAACTAAATTGAAACTTGTTTTGAATCGGAATGAAATGAACTAGAGATGAACGAGTCTTAGAGAAGCCCTTAAAACAAAGAGAACAAAAGGTCGAGTTACTAACTGAAGAGCTGGCATTGTTGTTTCTTCTTTGACACGGTATTGAATTCCCATTTTAATTCCATTTTCTGTAAAAATCAACGATTCTTTCAGGATTGCGATAACAGTAAGTTTAATTGACTGTAGTAATTTTATTTTTCATGCCTTAAAAATTAAAACATACAAATTGAATGGTTCACTCTAGAAGTATTTTCCTCTTAAAAATAACACCCACTGTAAATAAATCAGTAAATTTTAAGTGGGTTTTTGATCACCAAGCTCAACTAAGTGCAATTCAAAAAGCTCGATTAGCCTTATAGTCCTTGTGCAAAATAAGAACAATTTCAAAATATCGTAATCAGTTTCTTTTAGTGTAAACTAAATTAGGAAACCATCTTCTTTAGATATGTTGTTTAAAAATATTGATTTTTGAAAGTTTTGAGGCTGATATTAGTACAATGAGGGTGAATCACAAAAGAGGAAGGTAACAATTAGGGTCGTGAAAGGAAAAAACTTTTACTTTTAAACATTGAAAACCACAAATAGGTATTCAATATTTATTACATAAACGGTTGTTCAAAACTTGAAAAATCTTCGTCCAGCGATAGTTATCAGTATGCAATTTATGGTTTCTATCCTCTAAAATTATTAAACACATATCATAGCCCCACACACTCAAAAATCCTTGTAACAGCAAACATCAATATGTTGCTTTATGTTCCTTTAGCTACAACAAGTTCATAAAAAAAACTAAATTTCTGTTAAACCAGAACCCAATTTAAATAACACATTTGAATAAGTTTACTGATACCAGTAAATGTGTTGCAATGGACGATTTTAAAATCCTATAGTGAAAATAGGCTGAACTATTACAAAATTGTATACTCTAAATTTATAACTTTAAAGTTTCCACATACGTCAAATTTAATACGCATGACAAGGTTAATTATGTTTGAAATATATTAAATTTATCCATTACCACCTTGTATAATTACGCTAGACACAAAGGCCCTAACTAGCCCCAACCACTTCAACATGGTCCTACATGCTTGTCTTTGTACTCCGGCTCTGTATGCTGATTGAGCCCGCATTGTAACTTGCACTGGGCTGTTTGGTAACTTAGATACGATATAAGTTCATGATTGCTTCATACTTCTGATGAAGATTCCTTTTATAAACTAAAATTAGTCTTGATTTCATTTGAGTGTTGAACCAAATTTTTTTATATGCTACAAAGATAAAAAAAAAGTTAAAAGATAAAAAAATATACTAGTTTGAGTTCTTGTACGAACGTTAGGAGTGCATTCATGATTGGTTCGTTATTAAAGGTATTTTACGTTCCCATCAGGGATTTCCAGTTGTTTTTAAATTTTTGAATCGTTTTGAGTAGATCATCCAAATTAGTCGCGCATCGGTTAATTGAACCAATATATAATATGACATCCTATAACACAGTATAATATTATAACATTCCTATGGTTTAATATAACATTCGTTTGAGTGCAAGAATTGACTATATATACCTATAGTCAATGGTGCATGTAAAACGAATGTTTACTAAGTAAAACAGCTGTAACTGTCTACTTCATTGCACTAACTACCTACTTGACGAATTTATTAAGTAACCCACACATTTGGAGAAGAAATAAACTTACGTACGATTTTATATCGTGTCAGAATAATAATAATATACTTTTGGTTCTATGTTTCTGTGACACGCTTAAAACTATAAAGCTATAACAATTAACCGTAATAGTTCCATGATATAATTTGAATTACGACTGCATATGCGTTTTATAATAATTATGTAAATTATTCCAATTTTAATATTCAATTGGATACCCCATGGAAATGAGGTTACAATACGATTAAATATTGCTAATTATTCCATGTGATTATTTATTTATCTAGTATTCGCAAAACAACTAACTATTGATCGAGTTGATTAAATTTCAATCAATTTAGTGACCGAGCGCTTTGGTCAAGTTAATTATCTTTGAGTTCTCACTTTAATTAACAGGGAAAACCTTTTTGTAAGGTAGATAATTTAATGCTTGCCTTCTGTTTCCGCAGACTTTTAAATGCAATAATCTAATAAACTGGTTCGATAAAATTCTACCATATAATTGTTTCATTCGTGTTTATATTTGTATGATTTGATGGTTCTAGTGTTTATTTTCTTGTGGTTAGAAAAACAAATATGATTTTACCCATACCGTAAATAGTTATTTGTGTAACTAGTGTGCGAAGCAACACTTAGAGGACTAGTCCTGCACACGAGAGAAATGTTTAGGCACGAGTCGCAAGCGAGTGTGGAAAGTTTCTCCAGTGCAGCAAAGGTACTTTGCGCTCGCTTTTACACATTATATTTTTCTTGTAGTTACTATAAAGCATATAAATAATTAGTCTTTCAAACACTATACAACACGGTTTTAGGTTTGGTTAAATCCAAGCATTGAACTAAAAATGGGAAACGCTGCACCAGCTCATCGTAGTCGTAGTAGTCTAGTCAAGATATGAAAAAAACACCCTTAACCTTAAAAAATTGCTCTAAAAGGTTTTTTGATGGTTTTCATTTCCAAAAAGTATGTTAAATAACATACTAAAAGTCTAATAAAATCGGAGTCTCGGAAATTGGGGTTTTCCAATATGGCGTCCAAAAAAAAAAAAAAATAATAAACCTTACTATTTTCCCTGTAAATCTTCTGAACCTCCAATTTAGACCGAATTTGTTACAAACCTTTGAAACTGTATTATCTATAAACTATTCATGATTTAAGATAAAAAAATATACAGCAAACGTGTTGTATGGGGTTGAAAATAGGTAAAAATCTGTCTTAAGTTGTTAGTAGTAAATAACTTATTTCAACTTTGGTCACTATAGGGAACAACACTTTTTATCCCTAGTCTGTGCTATACCCATGTTGTAAATCCTTAAAAAATATATGCAATTTAGTATTCTTAATCATTAAATTATATTAAGTGGTGGTGGGATAGTTATAAAAAAAACTATGTAATTCTTATGGGAATTCTGAATATTACCATATCTTAATTGTTAGTTGGTACGCTTGGATAACAATTCATCGTGGCCTGTATCGTCTCCACCGATACTAACACACACATATTTGTCATAAGCGAATTCTGTGTTGAGTCAAGTAATACAATTTGTTTCAATACTTTTTTTACGCTCATTCAATTCTTTTATTTTGTAATAGTTCACAAGTAGTTTATAAAAAAAATATATGTATAATGTTAACAGGTATATTTTGGTAATACTGTTGTTAATCAGCTGTTTTTAAACTCCACAGGATTCGCTTCCGCTCGTTCAATTGTAGTTAAGTAATAAAACACAAATAGTTAATTAAAAAAATAATTACATGTATAATGTTTACAGGTTTATTTTGGCAATACTGTTGTTAATCAGATGTTTTTTTACATTTCCAATAAGTATGTGAAATAATACCAAACTAAAAGTCTACTAAAATCGGAGTCTCGAAAATCGGGTTTTTTTTAATATGGCCAAAATTTCCAAATTTCCCTAAAATATTTCCATAGACAAGCAAGCTTTAAGACATTATTTATTCTCCATAAGAATAACATGGTCATTTTAAATGTACACTTTTTTATTTTCTCCGTAACCGTTAGGCATACAACAATGCTTCTGTATACTAAATTATTTGTTTTTATGATCTCTTCAAAATGGTTTGGAAATAAATTGCAACTTTTTACAGTGAAAAATGGGAAAATCCCATTTCTGCCCCGTAAAAAAAGGAGATCTTAAGCATACTCAATTTTTGGGCTTAACCTAGACAAAAATCTTAAATATATACAAATCATAATACAAAAACTTTCTTCAGGGTTATATGTTTTTAGGCCAGTGTCACTAATGTAACCTGGACATTCTAAAATAAAAATATTTTGTCTTATGGTCTGGCAATCTATGGAGGAACGCCCAAAAAGTTTAGATACAGTTCTGAAACTCTAAAAATGCTATAAGAATCATGCTATACTTAGACAAACGATAACTGTAAAAGATCAATTTTCAAAACTACACATTTTGACTGTCTGATCAATAAATATGTACTATAACTAGTGGCCTGTAGGGGCAATGGCCCCTAATCTAGACTACAATAAAAAACCATATATAAAAAGACAAATACTCGAAATATGTTTTTAAAATTATCAATTTTATGTTACTTAAAATTAACAGTGTTTCTTTTTTTATATCTTGGTTTTCCTTCCGTTGGAGTCGTATATTAGATGCTTTTGATGTGTCAATGAAATACAATTGTAAAATAATGATTAAATCAATAACACAACATAACAAATGGAAACGTGCACACGGTTTGGCCTGAGCCCGGAGAACGACGAATCAGAGCTGAAAACATACTGCCAAACATTGCACATCTTTTCTAGTTTAAAATTGAAGATTTGTTTTGTAATCTTACGAATCCTGTTATAGTTTCCATTTTGAGAGCCAAATGTATGTAAAGGTTAAAATTATTATTAATTATTATGAAGGCAACTCCCCATTTCGCGGTAGTAAGTCAGAAATATATCTACGAATTTGTCCCTGAATTTTAAAACAAAATTGGGAAATAAAAAAAAATGTCCATTCATATGAAACTAGAAATAAAATTTATATACATTTATCAATCTCAGCTTCTATGAAAAAACTAAAAAAAGGTAACCTTCATGGGATCAAAATTTTTGAATCATTTTCCTACCAAATTTAAAAGTAAAATAAACCAAAATTATTTTATAAATCTAGTGAATCAACTGCCAAAAAAAGAAAAGAACTATTATTCATTTGAAGAGTTTTTTCAATTAATGCAAAAAAATAATGTTGAGATGCTCTGCTGGAAAAAAATAAACAATAAAAACGACTCGATGACCCTAAGTGCCGCTCCAGAGATTCTTTTAAGATTTGTTCACTGCAACTACTCTACTGGCTGCACGAATTTGCAATGCTCCTGTAACAAAGTATGGGTTACCTTGTACTACAGCTTGTGGACTTTACCAGCTTGGAGAACAATATGACAGTTCGTAAAGTGATCATAACAGTGTACAACTTGATGAAAATTATGAATTATTATTTGTATAATGCTTTACTACTAACCACAAGAAAGTGCGACTATATTATACTATTACTAATGTTATAAATGTGACAGTTTGTTTGTTTGAAGTTCAATCACGCATTAAATACTGGTCGGATTGGGTTGAAATGTGGCTTTATGATAGCTCAGATTCCCGATTAATACAAGCCTATTCTTATCTAAAAAATCCTTTCGGGCTAAAAATGTATAGATATTTATTTAAGTAAATAAAATATGTATGTTGCATTTTAGCAAGCTTGTGATCTTTATTTTAAGACCTATTATTGGATTTTTCAAGCAAAAATTAGTCATAAATAAAAATACCCCCTCCGCAGCAAACCTGCACCCTAAGCGAATTTCAATTTGCCTGATTGAATTTACACTAAAATATCACATTAAAAATATCACATTTATTCCCTATTTAAATAGCAATACTTTAACAAGTACTTCGGTTTGCTGCGACAGGGAGGGTAAAAACGTGTTTTTAGTAAAATGTTAAATAGTTTAGTATAAAACAAATGCATTTTCCAAATTTGATAAAAATATTTTCATATACAGGCTAACTACAACAAGTTTTCTTATTCTCCGTAAGAATAACATAGGAATTTTAAATTTAAATTTTTTTTTGGAATTTTCTCCGTAACTAGGTATTAGGCCTATGACAACGCTTCAATGTACTAAATTGTTTTTTTTTTTCTGAGCCCTAAAATGGTTTCGAAATAAATTGCAAAATTTTACGTTTTTAGGGTCAAAAATGGGGAAAACCAATTTTTACCCCATAAAACCCCCCATAAACACCTGTTCCCATGGTCCGATCATGCTGGTTCGCGAACTCGTTCAAATAAATGTAGGTTTACATGTTTGTACCAAATTTCATCGAATTCGGATCATTTTTGCTTGAGTTATTGTGCTAACGGACACATTTGACCAAAATCTTGGACGCCATCTTGAATTTTGGTCTTCCGAGACTCCGATTTCATTAGACTTTTTTTCCTGGAAAATACACATAATTCTAAGTCAAAATAACCAATAAAACAATTTAAAGCAATTTTTTTTAGGGTTCTCGTACGGATTTACTCGACTATAGTATCTTCAAGTGTTACCAACTTGTATTTCAAAGCGTACACGTATTACGTGCCTAATTAAAGCACACTGTTTTGTGTTGTTAGGTTGAAATACTGGAGTGCGTAAAAAAGTGAGTGCAGCAAAAGTAAAATGAGTGGTGGCAAAAGTCAGTAAATGCAGCAATTAGCTACTTTGCGTGCTATAATCAGTGTAAGGAAGGTAACTGTAGGAAAATAAACTTTAAATTATAATGTTCCTAAAATTATGTGTTAAAAAATATTCATTTAGTTTTGATAGAGTTTGAAATATAAAATTGATTAGTTAGATTGCATCTTTAAAAACATTCCATCAAAACGTATAAAAATACTCTTATTATTAAACGTTTTATGTTAACTATTAAAATTTAAGAAAAAAGTGCATCAGCGCACTCGTTTTACAATAAATTTAGGTTATGTTGTTATGAATCGTATACTAATGAAGTGCAAATTAAATACAACAGGGAATTCGTAAGGCTACAGTTTTGTTTTACATTATTACAGAATTTCTTGTACATTACATTTTAAATCCAGTAAAGACTTCTTTAAACATGAGCGTCTTACGGTACGCAAACAAACGTTAACGCCAGCATAATATTGAAATATGTCACAGCCACAAAGCAGCACATTTCACGTCCTGAGGTCCAGGCTTTGCATCAACCAAAACACAACACCGGTTTCTCTATTTCCACACAAAAATAACCAACAGCTATATCAAAGAAAGCTTTCTTTTGAAACGTCCTTGATTATCCTGCATCTGTAACAGTCGGACGACTAGTGTCGGCTATGAAGTCCAACAAATGGTTTTTCACAAGCATACTCACCATACTAATAGACGCCATTAAAAAAAGACAGTGCTCTGAAATTAAAAATACAGGAGCAGTTTTATGGTTGAAACCTTTTTTGAAAAGATAATATAGTTGGTTTAAATGAGGTCGTATTGATTGCAAATAATACCTCAGCATTCGTTTTGCCGTCAGGAGTACTATTTCTCGCTCATCCACATATTTATTAAGCTCAGTAATATTGAATGTATATGAATGTGATATGAGGAACTAAACAATATTGTTATGTTTGGTGTCATATATTTGCTGGCAAGGGTTTTTAAAACAAATAGTAATACCAAATAGTAATACAAATAGTAATAAGGTAATTTATAACCTTGTGTCTCATCATATACGCAGAAGCCCAGAACAATAACTCTTATAAAACTATTATACATATACATTTTACCAACGTTCATCGAGCATATATATATTCTTTATGGCGTTAATACTGTGATATATAGATAATATACCACTGAATTGCCTACTCATTCCATTTACCACAACCATCAACAGCAATAATTAATTACAGTTTTTTTTTTAATGACCTTAGATATAATATGATTTTCAGGTAATACTTTATGTTACGAGTCAGGTACTGAATAATACTTCAATGTATGATACCTAAATCTTAAAGATTATGTTGATATAATTTACTCTACGTGAGTCAAACGTGTAGTTTATGTAACTCGTAGGCCTACTCGTTGTATGCCCTGTTTTTGAAGGAAGAAACCTGTTAGGGGTGCGTTGCAACATCAATGTTCTCTACTTATATGTGTGTGTAAGCCTCAAGAGTGAAACCTTTGTTAGAGATGTCCTTTGACAAGAATGGCGGCAAGATCTCCGTATTATGCAAAGTCCTTTGTTTTCTCTCCGTGATGCACGGGAAAATATCTCTACTCTTTACGTTTTGCCGGACCATACACGATCAATATTCAAAATTTATAAAAACATCTATTTAAAGAAACAACTATTTGCAATCTATCTATCTATATATTAACAGGCAAGCATGTTTCTTTAAAACCTTTTTTCTCAGCTTGTGTGCATCGTGGGGTAAATCTGCGCATACCGTTAGAAAGCAATTTTCCTGTAGGTGTGCAGAATCCCTTTATAAATTTAAATAGGCTCAAAGATAAGCACAAAAAATGAGTTTGAAAATTTGAAAAAATTAACATGGATTTTATGCGTTGCCTGGTGACGAAATAACAACGAAATATAAACAGAAAATCAAAACAAATGGAAGAAACTCCAATCACATGTTTTATTTACAGTGTGGGGTGGAAATAGAGAAGTGAGTACATTACATATTTTTGGTCGAGTTTCGACCACTGGACGACCTCTCGTATAATATTAATAGGCAAGCATGTTTCTTTAAAACCTATTTTATCACTCTGTATTTGAAAATGGCCCATTTACACCCAGCTGAGATTTTCGAAAATCGTCAATTTCCATACACCAAAAACAAATAGTGATCAGCTTACTTTTCCTGACATAAACATTACTTTCGCTACACAAACAATATTTTGCCTGACACCAGCAAAGTTACAACTGAAGTTTAATAAAGTTGTTTTTTCATCGTGATGAAAAGTATCGTTCAATACTCGTCACGAAAGTCCCATTTTGGGGCTCGATAGTTTTGCTCTCTTCGACTAAAACGTTTTAAACACTATCTCGCCCCGAAAACGAAATGGGTTACAAGTACGTGACAAGTAGTGAAATATACTATTTCACCAGCTCGTGTGCATCGCAGGGAATATCTACGCATACTGTTAGAAAGCTATTTTGCTGTAGATGTACAGAATTACGTTTTAAATTAAAATAAGCTCAAAAAATGTATTTTAAACTTCAAAAATTAACCCTTATGGCCTTATGGGCCTTATGGGTTGCCATGATGGTGACGAAATAACAACGAAATATAAACGGAAAACCATAAAAAATTCCAATCACATGTTTTATTTACAGTGTAGGCTGAAAATAGAGAAGTCTGTACATTCGATATTTTGGTAGAGTTTCCGACTATTGGACGACCTTTAGTAATGTTTAATAAATTTATTTTCACAAAACGATTGGGAACAAACAACGCTTCAAATTACTAATCCTAATTAGGACTTAGATGAATTTAACTAAGTAAATGTTCTTAATTTTAATATGAAGCATAACATGGAATATTGATATTCAGACAGACTTAATTTAGGACAAAACGTTATTCATAGCTGACGACATGACTTACCAGGTAATCAATAAGCATACAGTTTAAACTCTGTCCACTAAGTTCTCGTCAAGTTAAAGTTGTAAAGATGAAGTTACATGGGCAATCAGCTGATAAGGCAATACCTTTACTGACAATACGCAGTAGCGACTGCATCGAGCTACATCACCTGTATAGCTTTTAGCTTTCAGTGAGCAATTGCCATATAGTTCAATAAGCCTGAAACTCTGTCCACTAAGTTAGTGCAGAGTTGAAGTTGTAGATATGAAGTTACATGGGCAATTAGCTGAATCAGTAGCGACTGCACCGAGCTACATCAACTGTACAACTTGGAGCCTAATTGACGTCCATTCATTACTCATTCGGCTAATATCAATCCAGTCTTCACTCATTTACAAGGCTAAAAGCCTGGAAGAAACGTAAATACAATTCTTTACATAAACAATTATTAAGTAATGGAAAGAGCCGACTCACTACACTTTTGTTACTACGATGTTTTAAAATTAATAAAGATGCATCTACCAAATTTATTGTTGTATGTGAACGATAAAAAACGATTGTGAAAATTTCCCTTATATGACGCAGACGCATATAAAATATAATATATTCTTCTCTGGTTTACTTAAATGACATTTACACATCGTGGCCAAAAAGTGCAAATAGTTGTCGGCAGTTAGGAGGAAGTAGACCAACACATATATGCGCCCGCGGTCTATAACAAAAAAAATTGTCATAATTATGCTAAAATTCGTGCAAATACAACATGAAAATCACAACCACCATGCGTTATAAGGTCACATCACACAATACATACTGCTAGTTTAGTTTTAACACAATAACATCATTTTACTAAGTGTTAATCTTGTATACTGAAGAGGCTAAAAGGATATACATTTTCTACACCTTACGTTATGAAAAAAGGTTGTACCTTTTGAGCGTTCCCTATCTCTTTTGGAAATGCCTATATATTTCCTCTTAAAGCATTAACCAATCGTATTATACCATCGTACAAAAAAAAAACATTTGTAAAATAGATAACATTTCTTGGCTAGTAGATTGTTGATGGGAAGAACTATGTATATTCCTTCTTTGAACTAGATTTTAAGGCCTCGTCAACTTTTTTCGCAATGAGTTTGCTGTAACAACAAAATGTTGATTGCGGCGACACAACCAGAAGTGAGATAGCCTGTAATCAGATGGTTATCAGCTGGGCGGAGTGATATCTGCCTCTGTCTCTTGACCATCGGCCCAGTCAGCTGATAGAAGGTGTTGGAGGTTCTACCCTGACAACCCAGTACAAGGCACTCTAACACAAGGTGAATATTGTTTTGACTGTTTTATTATTAGGCCTACTGTATTTACTACGTGAACACAACTTGCCATTTAAGAAAACAGATTTTGTTGTGAATCAAATTACACTTACGTTGTTTTGATAATTACATGTACATATTTTTAGTTAGGGATATAGTTGATTCTTATTACAAGTAACAAATATAGCAAGTGTATGTATTAAATTTAATTGTTGACCTTTAATTGTAACCAGACAGTAAAAAAACTAACATTTGAGGTTTTAAAATAAATTAATAGTTTAATGAGAGGTATTTCATAATATTCAAAATGGATTTTTTATTGATCGGTTTAAAACTGTTTTCAATTAAAGTATTTTATAAATCGCCAATTATGACATATTTAATAACCACGCACTTTCTTTTATGGGACTAAGAACCTTAAAACCTGGTCTGTACAAAATGCTGTTGAATGATTAACCATTTAATTTTTGCCAATATGTAGAAAAGTAATGTTTGCAAACGTACGTAATTGCATATTTGATTCAGATTTTTATCGAGCTTACTATATTCATAAAATACTGTAAAACTGTGTTTCTAGCATGGGTTGAAATATTACGAATTTTTCGTTCTTCTCCCCCTGATGAATTGAAGATTGAGTCGTTGTCAAACAAATTAGAGAAATAGGTACGATAGACTGAGCTAGGTGTGAGAAACTGGAGAGAGATAATTGCAGCAATCTATCACTCAACAACGTTGAAGTTGGATTAACTCGGGAGTTATTATTGTTACTTACAGTAGGTCTTGAAAAACTAATCCGTTTAAAAATAAGTAGTGTCTAAGTAAAGCAAATTTAATTCTTAAAATATACCAACTAGAACAACAGCGAATATTTTTATAGTGTTCACCATTAAAATGCGTAATTCAGTAATCCGTCATACAATACTCAGACTTTATAATAAACAACACAAAAAGTGTGATGATTTTAGTTCCATTAAAGTACACAGAATGCACGTCTTATGGCATATACATGTATAGTTAACTAGCCGCTCCCCGTGTTTCGCAACCGGAAGAGAAAGCGTAATGCTAATGTGGTTCTTCAGATTTGCTGTATGAAAAAGATACAAAAACATAATTATCATTTTAACAATAAAAACTATAGTGTGCCACTTTTTTTGAAAGACTTATCCTCATTTTAACTTAGGTAAATAGTTTAAAATCCCTATTAGGCTATCTAACACCAAAAAGAATAAAGGTTATACACAGAAGCCCCACGCCAAGCTAAAATATGTTAAAACCTTTTATTTACTCTTTATTCTGTGTTAGTAAGGTGTATAATGTTTTTGTAAGTACGATGGAGGTCGTAATGCTTGTTTAAAAATACTATATTTATAGGCCAGCAATTATTTAATTTAAAGATAGGCTTGCTTAAAAGTATACTTATAAACCCATAACTTTATATCATAAGTCAATAGATACAAAATTATCTTTACATTTTCTCTAGTCTACCATTATAATTTATGTCACCACGTTTATAATGATGCCTTTATCTTACATTTTTATGTTTAACCTAAACTCTTCGAATTTAGTGAGATCCCTTCAAATATATTCCAGCTCATTATAACAATTTTATAGTAAGCAAAAAGCAAAATAACACAACACTTTCACTGGATTCCCTAATAGAAGATCTTCTTGTCATTTACACTCGAATTTCCTTCTTGTAAATGAAACAGCCTAACAAAAAGTTCCAAACAATATTTTAATGTTATATTTATAAAAATAACATTTAACTTAGGAAGTCAGTGGGCCGTAGCCCTAGTAGAGTTTCAAAATGGAAATAGGCACACATTCATCACTAGTATATTGACTCTATTCCTGTACAACTTAGCTTGGTCTAGTGGTTTTGACGTGATATGAGATTCGTTCACCCTGCTATCAAAAACATCCACATTTTCACATTTTAATATTAGCTGGATGGTTCACGCCATTTTTTTGTCTATTACTAATGTTTCACCCCCTAACAGATTTTAATTCCAACAACATTGTATCAAACAATTTATGTTTGCAAATTGAATCGGTGCCTGTTGTAAGATTAAAACATATTACCTAGATTTCCTGGATAATATTTGTATATACAGGGTACAAAATGTCTATAAACATTGTGTGTAAATACACACAATGTTTATTGGAAGTTTGTACCCCCTTATAAATATTCCACATGATAAAAAAACATAAAAATCAAACAAAGATGGGTCTGATATGTCCATGTAATTTTTGTGTGACAATGCGTTTATGAATTTTATAATAAGTAAATTTTTCTATTGTTGCCGCTCCACGTCTCAGTAAAACTAATGGATATTCAGATTTTTGGTAATTTAATTGACTATTGGTAATGAAAGAATACAAGGGGTTATTTTAAATGTATGATAACTAAAAGACTTATTGTATTCAATACCAAATAAATAAAAGCAACAAGTAAATGTATGTTGAAATTGTTTTTGTGGGTTTATTAATCACTATTCTGAATTATGCCAGAATTTCGTAAGAAATTAAGATAATTTACCCTAGATAAGTATTAATTGAAGAAGTGGTGCTTTTCATCCAACTCAGATATATATATATGTTATAACGTTCGCTACACCTTTCTCGTGCATTTGAAAATTTGCATTACCGCTCTACATATGGTCTTGGATCGGATTGTAAGTAGTTTTGGAACTATTTTCATCATTGTGCATGAACTGTAGTTTGTTGGTTAACTTGTTTTGGTTACTAGTTAGTTATTTGTGAGTGCACAAAAATATCTTCAAACTACTGGGAAAATGTTTACGACATGTATTTTGTCACTCCAATGAATACCATTGGTCAGTTTTCATTGGTCATACTGAGACAAAGTCAATTTACGTTATATGCAGTTTTAAAAAATTAACATGCATTTAAAGTGCCTCGTTATTTCACTATCAGTATATGATCTTTGTTTGGAGTCATATCTTATTGTTCATCGATTCTAAATCACCATTAATTTATGTCTTGCACTGATAAATATAGCACTTCGTACGATGACCGGAATGATAAGCAAGACCCTAAGACCCAGAGGTTAAACTGTTTTCGTATTAATGCATAATGTTACAGGTGTAAATAATGAAACTGTTGCATTTTATAAATAGCATAGAATATTAAATAAAGTAATCGAGTAGAAATTACTGAAACATGTTTTCCACGGCTTATTTAACATTCAAAAAAGGTTTCCTCCATCTAACAATGCTCTGGTAAAATATTTATTTTAAATCGAATTCATTTAGCCTATTATAGATGCATAGCAAAACAAAACTATTGAGTAGGGTAAATAATTATGTTTATCCTTGTTAAAACGTTTATAGGAAGCTGTAGGTGAAAATATTGGGTCAATCTATGAGTAATGTATTATTTGTTATGACTTTGCTACTGCTTTCGAACTTAATGCCTTTAGTACCATAGTCGTAACGGCCATCCGTATATCAATGTTTGCTTCATAAACTTCTTCAAAACATATAATATCTGAACACTTTTCTGAGTAATGTTTAAATTTGTAGATGTGATTGAGAATACTAATTCGACCTAAAGTTCTTCTTTTTCTCCTTCATTTTGACTGTTTTATACTAATTCAATGGTAAAAAATCAATTTTTACACGGAAAATTACTCTTAATATTGAATTGCTCTTGCTATTAAGTTCTTAAAGCTTAGACCGTGAATAATTGTATTTACTGAATAAGCATGTTTGAAGGACGTATTGTAGCAACAAAAATATCACAAAAATGAAGCAACGAAGAATATCGTTAACGTTTTATCACTGATTCATTACATTTTAACAATTTTTCAGATAAAATTTTATTACTACACTGATGACCCAGACCATAACATTTGCCACTTATGTGTAAACAGCAGCTTTGATAACTGTAAGACATCCATGGGATTTTACAAAAATTACACGTTTTTTGTTTGGTTAACATTAAAAGTAGTGTTTTGATACACTTTCAAAGCCTCAATACTAAATTTCCTCGCAATGAAATCCTTTTATTTATTATGTTATTTCTTCAGTTTTATTCATTTAATCAATTCTGTTGTATGGTTTGGCGCGTTCAAAAATTAAAAAAAAATACCCTTTCGTGAACATTAAATAAAAATTAGCACGCTTCAATTTATATACTTGGTTGAAAACAATTTTTAATATATGGTTTATAAAATAACTACCTCAGACCCTATACATTACCAAACGCACATTACATTACTAAATGGACAAACCCTCTAAAATGACCCATATTTCCCCCCGCTATATTATATCACACAAAAAATTTTATGGGTTTCCCAGTATAACCTATGTTTGGTCCATGTAGGATAACGTCCAGAGATCCTTCTGTATTGTTATTTGACGCATATTATTGTTTTGTAAGGTGAAATTATAGTTTAAAAGCATTTATTTAAGTTATACTATTGTGTTTAATCGAAATTTAACTTTATAAAATTGTTTTTGGCGAATTTTCCATAGGGAATAAGCTATTACCGTAGGTCTCATGGTGTGACCTGGACCCGGGACCGATCCTTTTTTCGTTTTGAGGTCCCCAGAGGCCAAAAACACTGTCCGTTCAAGTTCATTAATACATTTATTTATTTATGTGTCCGTTAGCACGATAACTCGAGCAAAAATGATTCTATAGCTAAAAAGAATAATTTAGTACATTGAAGCGTTGTTGTATGCTAAACAGTTATGGAAAAGTAAAACAAAGTGTACATTTAAAATTACCATGTTATTTTAATGGAGAATAAATAAACTGTTGTAGCTTGCTTGTCTATGGACATGTTTTAATGAAATTTTGAAAAATGTTTCACTTCATTATAAGCTATCAATATATCAATAAAAAACACACCTTATCATCTTCCCTGTAGCAGCAAACCTAACTCTTATTCATAATATTTATATAGGAAATAAATCTGACAACTTTAAGGGAATAATTTAGTGGAATTCCAGCCAGGTACATGGGAATTCGCTTAGTCTTTAGGTTTGCTGTGGCGAGGGTATTTTTTGTTGTTGTAATATTAGCAAATATCACAAAAAGAACAGATTTATTTACCGGACACTTTCTTAAGAATCGAAACAAATAATCCACTCACGTAGCTTCTATACTTCTCCAAAATAGATCTAATACCGTATGCATTCCCCAGAATGGCTCTTGAGTTGACACCCTGCAGAGAAGACGCCCGCCGCCTGGTAGCCAGCAAGTTTCCCCAGTTTTTGGCTGCTTTCTTCGGTGAGTGTTCCTATGTTGTAAACATGTCTCATATTAAATGCTAAACAATCATGTTGCAAATCAAATTATATTGATGACAATACGATATTAAATATGACCTTTCCTTATGCCATTATTATGCACCTTGACCTTTCCTGTTATTAGTATGAAGACTAATTTAAACTATTATATTAATTCCATAGCTTAACATCAGGGTGGTCAATTAATTCTTTTCATGTTTTATCGATTGGTAAGCGATGGAAAAATTATAAACACGTCAACAGTTAAAGACAATAATGTAGTTTAATTTTTTGTAAGAACTAACAGTTATTAAATGTGTTTAAGTTCAACAGTTATTCTATGGATTTGCGTCTTAAAGTGATTTATAATTAGATTTGCAATCTCTAAACAAGTTGGAATATACCAAATATAGACCTGATTGAATCATTCACCCTTCGCAACGTTGCATCACCCAGTCTGACACTCGCATTGCAAGGTGGAGGCCACCACATACACAAATCACGTTTATATTCTTTGATGAATGTGATTGCTTTTAAAATGTTCACAAATAACACTTAAGGCTAATACTACATATTGCTAAGCAATTTCAAGGCAAATGTTCAATTGTAAGAGTCACAATGATAATATTTTAAAAGAAAAACTGCACAAAAATATATATTATAATTCTGATTATAAATCATTTGTTTGCTACAAAAAACCTTAAAAAACTGCTTTTTAATGAACTAATTTCAAACCGTGGCAAGCCATTAACAAAGTATACGACGATATCCTGTTGGATACGAAACTAATTAACTTGAATATGCACGTAAACATTTAACAGTCTACATATATTATCACTTTATTTCCTCTTTCTCATACCTCAATGGTTGTAGACTACCATTATTATAACACGATATTTTAATGTTTTGCATGGTTGTGCTAGCATTACAATATGGTAAATAAATCGATGTCTAAATAAATGGAACTCGTAGCTTGTCGTATGACGTCACAATCACGTAACCGATTACGCACTTGGTCTGATCCCCTCAGTCTCCAGCAATATATTGTAACCCTAAATGACCAAAACTTTATGGTTGGTTAAACTTAAACCAATCGAGGTGCTCTGAGCATATGTACTAAAAAGTAAAGTATTTATTTAACTCACCCAAAATACGTAGGGCCTTCCAAATTTACCTTTGTATGTAAATAAGCTATTGTCATATGTATCCAAATTGTCCTCTGTATCATCCATTACCCTCTATCCAGCGACGCTGAGCGCCCTGGGTGCAGGAGCCGCCCTGGCCTGGAGCTCGCCTGTGCTGCCGTTGCTACAGAGCGCCCATGTCGTCACGGAGGGCCAGGCAGCATGGGTGGGCGCTCTCATCACCCTAGGCGCCTTTGTTGGGGCGCTACCAGCCGGTGCCTTCGCGAACATCGTGGGCCGAAAAGGGCTCCTGGTAAGTTAATCAGCGAATTAACTACAATTTCCGAAATCCTTTCTCCTTATGTGAAACACGTTTTGTTCCAGTATAAACTGGAACAAATGTCTTAATGTCTTAATCCATCCATGTCTTAATCCATAAATAACTATTTATGGATTAAGACATAGATAAAACATACTCCTTGTGTTGCTTAGTCTATGATTAAGACCACTAGCAAGTTATCTTTAGCTTCTTAAAACACAACATGAATCAATTTGATCATAAATTAAAGTATCTGGAAATGATAAGATCCCACTTGGAAATCAATATAAAAAACCACCAAAAGTGGTTCGATGGTAGAAATAAAGAGAAAACATAATGACAATTACCTAGTTTGCGCTAATCTTTTTGTTTAAATAATATATTATTGATGAACACATAACGTGTTTTTGCATTATATTGTACAAGTACAGTATTGGCCACACAGGTAACATATATTTAAATTTGAATTAAGACATATTTTCTTTAATTATTTAAGTATGGCTTTTTCACATCATTGCGACTATTTTACACTTCGTACATAAATATTTTAACATCGTTATTCCCATTTAAATTAACAGACTATTTGTAAGTTATGGATATCTTTACTGCTCTGCAACCAGTAAATAAACCCATAACCAATAAATAGTATGTTTACTAGTTTTAAAGAAAGACAAACGACGGATAAGTAGCTGGTGGATAAGTTAAACAGTTTAGCTTGCAGACACATAAATCAAGATGAAAGTGTAGGTAAAACTGGGACGCTGAAATATTTTGTTTACCAAGAGTGGAGACTGATGTGCTGATTTAGCAACGTTCTGCTTCAAGAGTCCCTCACTTTTTACAGAATCGATGGTTCAATATGTTTCACATCTTTCGTTTGAAATATTTATTCCATTTATCTAACCATTGTTATTAATCATCACAGAGCTCTAACATACAGTTGAGTTATAGGTTACACAGTTGAGTTATGGGTTACACAGTTGAGTTATGGGTTACACAGTTTAGTTATAGGTTACAATGTTTATGATCTAAAGACTGAAGTAGTTGCGTATTTACAAAGTATATTTCTGTACCACATTATGTGCAATGTTTATGGAATAGGGTGTAATAAAGTTCAACCTTCACTTTTAATTTTTAATCAATTGTGACATTATGGCATAGCCTCTGAATAGTTATGATATATTGTATACAATAAATTGCTGATACTAGCTTATGTATCGCCAAGTGGCCGGTTTAATTGCCCGAACTCCCGATGGGTCAACGCACGCGTTTCGTATTATTTACCACGGGGATTAAACATGTGTTCGAGCAATTTTGCGTTCCGTGTACCGTGTCCTCACAACACCTGTGTCGAAGAGAATGAACATCTTAATGTGTGTGTTAACTTGAAAATGAAACCATCAATGACTTTAAATCATGGTACACTACTTAAAACAAATCACTTGACGATATAAGTACAAGGAAATAAAGCCTATTTATAATAAACTAGCTGAACCCGGCAGACGTTGTCTTGCCTTTGAATATTTATAATTTAAGTACCGTAACGTTTAATTGTCTTATTGTATATGAAGTGCTTATAACTAAATTAAAATACGTACGACTACTAATGAAACACATACAGTACAAAGGATAACCGATTCTTTATTATTGCTCTTATATTAATGCTAGTGGGTAGACAATATTTTTGGTCTTTCTATTCGGCTCAATCACGTCCTGGTTGAAGTTCGTTCGCTACGCTCACTCACCTTTAGGTTGGAGCTCGTTCGCTGCGCTCACTTGCCTTCAGGTTAGCTCGTTCGCTACGCTCACTTGCCTTCAGGTTAGCTCGTTCACTACGCTAACTCGCCTCCAGGTTGAAGTTCGTTCGCTATGCTCACTCACCTTTTGGTTGCAAATTAGCTGTTGTCATAAATGTAAAAGAAATAATAGTGCTGCACCCTGTTGGCAATCCTTGTAACTTTAATGCTATTGAACATCATATAACAGAACCAACTTGTTTAATTGAAACAGCTGTTAAGATTCATTAACTCATTAATTCTGCTGCACCCTGTTGGTAATCATTGTAACTTTAATGCTATTGAACATCATGGAACAGAACCAACTTGTTTAATTGAAACAGCTGTTAAGATTCATTAACTCATTAATTCTGCTGCACCCTGTTGGTAATCATTGTAACTTTAATGCTATTGAACATCATAGAACAGAACCAACTTGTTTAATTGACACAGCTATTAAGATTCATTAATTCCATTTCTCATAAGGTTTACATGGGAAACTCCAGAGCCACTGGGGCGGAGCCGATTGGACGGATCACGAAATTGATGGTGTATAAACCTATTCCATGAAATTCTACACGTATGTACCAAGTTTCGTGGCAATCGGTTCAGCGGTGTCTGAGTTTATCACTGCCAAACATATATATATATACATATATACTAGTGGCTTGTAGGGGCAATAGCCCCTATATGTATATTTTAGTAACTATTTTGTACAAGTTACATGTGGGTTACCTTGAATTATCGTTTAACATTTGTGTATGTTAACACTGGTTTTTTTCAAATAAATGCCAACTTTTGTGAAGGTTTGGCCTTGCACTTTATTTATAATAATAGTGAAAGCTATTTCCAATGGGCATTGAATCCTTGTAAACTTAAACGGCATAATGAAGATCTGTAGATATTAGTTTAATTTTTGGCATGAAAAATATGTCCCCTTTGCCTACTCCAGTAATTACTTCTATCTTTACACTTATTTCAGACATACCTACACAACCAATCGTACTTCATTAACTCCAGACCCTTAAATTTGGGAAAAAGTTTATATCAGCTTTATAAATAGTATCCTACACATATTAAAGTAATGACATTACATACCATATGCTTTAAATAAAGTTAAACCACATGTTTAAAAGTAAACAAAGCAGACATGACCTAGATTCCCATGCTATTTCAATGTGAATTATTTTATTCCGTAGCAACTTTTTGGTGCAAGATTATGAAAAATTAATAATTTTCCCCAAAATTTCATGCCCAGACCTTTAAAATGAGACCTCTCCCAGCTTTCTACGGCCTCCCGTTAGCTCACAATTTCATTGTAAAATTTTGGGCTTACAGAATTAGATATATAGATACAAACATCCTCTTTTATACTTATATATAGAAGATTTTCGTTAAAATACTTTTTTACATTTTGACATGGTACACTGTAATTTAATAGGAATAACTTACAGGTTATATCCACATTGCCCATGCTGGTGTCCTGGTCCTTGGTGACGTTCAGCTCCTCTGTGTGGGGACTGTACGTGGGCCGAGTATTGGCTGGACTCGGGGTAGGGCTGATTAGTGTAGCTGCTCCTATGTACATTTCTGATGTAGCCGAAGACTCTGTTAGAGGTACATTGGGCACCTTTTTCCAGCTGCAAATGACCGTCGGTGTCCTCTTTGTTTACCTTGTCGGTAAGTCTTAACTTTTACATTAAGCTTTTTCTAGACTAGTGTAAACCTTAGGTAAAACTTCCCAGAAAGTATCTTTTTTCTTTTACTTCATGTAGATATGGTCTAATTACAAATTTGTGTATTTAAACTGATAATGAATTAAATATAAGCCTTATAATTTGACTGGCAGGTCTACTGAAGGATGCGCTGTCGATATCACTGGTATGCTCAAGTCTGCCGCTGGTGTTCATCTGCACGTTTGTCTGGATGCCCGAGACGCCCAGCTTTCTATTATCCAAGGGGAAGGACAAAGCTGCGGCAGAGGCTCTCCAGTGGCTCAGAGGCTATCACTACAACATACAGCCAGAGCTGAGCGTGCTGCGAGAGGTGGTGCGAGCGAACGGGAACAGCAAGGGCAGTAGCCTGGGTGAACTACTGTCTGACCCAGCCAACACTCGCGCCCTCGTCGTCACCCTGGGCCTCATGGCGTTCCAACAGCTCAGCGCCGTCAACGCAGTAATCTTCTACTCTCAGCCCATCTTTGAGGCTGTTGGCAGCTCTATTGACCCAACTGTCTCCACCATCGTGATCGGAGGGGTTCAGGTACTTGTTTGCAGAAAATGTATATCGTATGTTCGATAAATACTAATTGTACTCGTATTACCAAGAACTCATTTATTTTTACTTTCGTTCAAATTAAATTAGTGATGTTTTACTGAAAAAAGACTGAGTGAGTATATTTGCGTTGTAAGATTTTGTTAATTATCTCATCCTTCCCATCAGTTATATTTGATAAGGGCTGATTCTAAGTGACATGTGTTCGATACAGATTGTTCACATTAGTTTGTTGCGTATTAGCATTGAGTACCATTCCGACTCAATTCACCAAATCTATTTAGAAATTAGATTAATTTGCATATTTTTAATCAAGGCACGGTAAATCCTTGTGTCATAACGTGCGTGCATGTTTAAAGCCCTTTGAATATCATTGTTAAATGCATTTCAAACCGCACCCTATTTCACTGTAGACTTTTTAAGAAAGCTATATGTTTCAACATAAAGTTACAATAATATCCTACATTGGTAAAGTGACCACAAAGTAATTCTGTTTGTCAGGTTCTAGCGACATATACATCCACTGTGCTGATAGAGCGAGCCGGACGTCGTGGTCTGCTGCTACTCTCCTCAGCTACCATGAGCCTCTGTCTGGGTCTAGTAGGGATGCACTTCCTTCTCCATGACCAGAACGTATACCTGCCGGCAGCCCTCCCTCTCGCCTTCCTAGCCGTCTTCATCTTCGTATTCTCCCTCGGTTTCGGTCCAGTGCCCTGGCTCCTCACTGGAGAGCTGTTCCCCGACAGCCTCAAGGGATTGGCTGGTTCGTTTGCCGCCAGTGCTAGCTGGTTGTTGGCATTCAACGTTACATTCTTCTTCAACGTTCTCAAGAGTGACATCGGCTACGGCTCCACGTTTTGTATTTTTTCGGGCTTTTGCGTGATGGCGACTGTTTTCGTTGGACTATTTCTACCAGAAACTAAAGGTTACAGTTTGGAAGCCATTCAACATAGCCTCAGAGGCGAAAAGATACTGGACCAAGACAAGCTTCCGAGCACGGACACTCTGTCACGATTGTTGTAAATGTGTTGTCTGACATTCTCCTTCCCCATGAACACAGGGTTATAATTGTACAAATTGTTTATTTGTGTATTGTACTTAAATCGATATTTATGTGTTAAATTAAAGTATGTGCTGTTCAACTTGGAGTAATTGTCTGTTTCCCTTTAATGTGATAGTAAGGGTGTCACTCTATCAGAAACTGAAAAGTGTTAACTGCTTCATCATGATTTTAAAATCAAACTGCTACAAAAGTTGAAAATAATCGGTTAGGTTATACTACACACCTAGAATTATTGACTACCTACACTTCACACGGTCATGAATATGAACATTTGCGTACTTATGCAAATCAACTTATCAGCAAACTTGTTCCTCCTCATTAGTCAATTTGCTTTGATTGAAGCATAACTAGTGTGGGTGATAGATAAAGCGTTTGACAAGATAAGTTTGACCTCTTGGCAACGTTTAGGTGAATAATTTACCTACGATAGACTAAGTCTCGCATATAAAATGTATCAATTTTAAAACAACATATTCGAAACTACACAAACTATTTTGTCATTAGTAGGACTATTGGAATGTCTTCTTAAAATTATAAAAAGAAAAGAAGAGGGCAGAAAGGTAAAAGGTTAAACACAATGTTAAAATAATTAGTATTTAATAAACATCGTAATCTCAAGTGATTTGACAATGTATTTAATTCATTGAAACGTGTCTTTACTTTTTTATCTCCCTAAAACCAAATGGCACCACTGATGATAGGTCTCACATATCTAAATACTCATTTTACGATTAACTATTATTTTTAACCTTAGTAACATGCGGAGGTTTAAATTCTTTTAATGTATTACCATAGATTGTTGCTTCTCTCTTTAACCTATGGTATTAGATAACAAAATTGTAATTATTATTTTACTAAACCGGTAATTAATTATTGTTATTAGCTTAGATAGGTTTGATCACTCATCTGCTTAACTTATTTCATAACGTTTAGAAAATAACCAGGCCTTATGTAAACTTCTGTCCGTATGTCTGTAAGCCTCTATGGGTGATATCTCTCACGCTTTGTAGTCAAAAGCCTCAACCAAGAAATTACGTACAGCTTTGATATACAATTATTATATGTTTACAAACTAACCTAAAATATCCACCGCAAGGGTTTGAATGTTTTTAACTGTAGAGGATATTTTTGGCTATCCTTTTAATTAGTTGACTTAATGCATTGTACGTCGGGTCTTTATGTACACTGGGTACTTCTAACCTTATTTTTTCTAGGGTTGTTTTATACACAGTTAACATTGCCATGCATTGCTCGGTACGGGTGAAATAAACATGTGGTCATTTCAAGTAAGTGCAATAACCAGATTTAAAAAATCTTTTTCCATAGTTAAGAAGTTCAGATTATCTATTATGAAAATCACCACAGTTGCAATTCCTAAAGAAAGAACATGCATTTCGAAATCAAGAGCTACAACAATCGGTTTAACAAGTCAGAATTAGGTTCAATTATTAAGATTTTTTGTATACGCCATTTTGATTTACGAAATAAAGTTCGAATTATATTATAAAAACACAAGAAAAAAAGATTAACAATAAAACGCCGAGTAGATAAGTAAGTACACATATAAATTGTTATGAAGTTGGAAAATACAGTTATAACAGGTGGTTCTGTTATGAAGAGCGAGTGTAATGAAAACTGACAATAAACATTCTGACTCGTAGCGATTCACAACAATATAACCACAAATCGGCAATAACATCCCGAGTGTAGTGGTATGGCAGGAATGCTGGGCGGCCAACGGAGGAATCTTCGTGATGTTTACACGTCTCAGAATCAACTTGCCTCACCACAGTCATTCCATCCGTCTCCGATGTGATTTCATTATGATGTTTATAAGTTTAGTTATCAAGTGACACCGTATTATGGAATAATGATAAGCCCTTAAAGAAAAAATACAGCGTGTGAATATAATGGTTACCCCATAAAGAAAAAATACAGCGTGTGAATACTTAAGTAATACGTTAAGTATGAAAAGAAGACGTTTTAAACAAACGATTACATTTTAGAAATTTTAAGTTAAATGAATACTTATTCCTGTTTTTAATTCTATAATTTAAATAGTTACAAAATATGTTAACTATTTAACAGTTTACGGATTAAAGTATAACAAAGATATTTATTTACAGTAAGTTTTCATAAAAACTAACAGTCATATTTTCAAATAAAATGATTGTGGACGGATTTATACGGCCAGAATAGTTCTGCAAGGTAATATGTATAGATTCTAGAGTGCCAGCCTTTACTTGGCCAACACTATTAATCAAGTTATGTCAAGTGAATGCAGTACAACTTAAAAATAAGATATTCATCTAGAATATAACTCCAAGATACGTAGCCTTTGAAGTAGTCTTGTTCTGTCCAAACCAGCCAATCCTCGAGGGAAAGCTCTAAGATAGTAATCACCGACTGTGTGCTTAAAGTTTGAAACTCAGCTCTACTTTTTACTATTTCTCCCATTTAGTGAAAAGAATAGTAGGCCTACCGTAATATATTATTTCACACATATTTTGTGCAAGGCATTACTCTCTCACCCGTGATATTCCTATGAATTCGCTAGTTTATGTCTTTACCCAGAAAATTGTTTATTAGCGAATTTCCCTATAGGGAAGTAGCTATTACCGTAGGTGGCACGGTAAGACCTAGACCCGGGACCGATTTACTTTTTCATTTTGATGTCCCCAGAGGCCAAAAACACCATTCGTTCAAATTTTTATATATGTATATATATATAGACTTATATATATATATATATATATATATATATATATACGTCCGTGAACGCGATAACTTAAGTAATTTTTGTCCGATTTTGATTAAATTTGGTTTAAAGGTGTAAAGCGGGATAAACTTGAATGAGTTCGCGAACCAGCACGATCGGACCATGGGAACGGGGCTTTACGGGGGGTTTCATGGGGTAAAAATTGGGTTTTCTCACATTTGACCCTCAAAACACAAAATTTCCCGATTTCTCTTTAGACCTTTTTAAAGAGCTTAAAAAAAACAATTTTTTAGTATATAAAAGTATTTTTGTTCGATTATTAGTAACGGAGAAAATTAAAAAAATTTTAAATTTAAAATTCCCATGTTATTCTTATGGAGAATATAGTCAAATGTTGTAGTTTGCTTGTTTATGGATATATTTTGATCAAACTTGGTAAATTTATTTATTTTGTACTATACTCAAAAACACACTTTATTAGTTTCCTTGTAGCAGCAAACCTAGGTACTCGTTAAACCTAATGTTATTAAAATATATTTAACTGAAAATCAATTCAGACAAATGGAAATTCGCTTAGTCGGCAGGTTTGCTGCGGCGGGGGTATTTTATATTAAGCTTTGAAAATAACATCATATGACTTTTGTTCATACGTTCTAATGTTCTTTCATAATTTTTTTCCAATTGTTGTTGGAGTGATAACAAACACTTGTTGTACACAATGTAAACAATGATTGTAAATCCGCATTGCACGCACGTTTGCTGAGACGCATATTGTTGAATTTAGTGTTGAAGGTTTCGTAATGCTTTTCCTGGATAAAACCTAAACTTGAACGGTTGGATATTTAACTGTTATATATATTTAATATAGATATAATTGTTTTAGGGGTTTTGATAAGGCAAAGTTAACGCATACAACCTTCTAAAAACGAAGGTGCTCTTTAAGCAGTAATTCAGAATGGCCTTGGCTCGCCCCAAACACTGAAACTGAGGAATTATCTTTAAATATAATAATTATAATATTTACCTAATAGATTTTTACCAAAATTGGTCAAAAGAATATGATATTTAGATGTATGACATAAGCAAAATAACGTAGTCATATGGAATATAAAAACATTGTAATACTAATACAGTATATATCGAACTACCACCCCATGATTGCTAGAGAATCACTTGATGAATTATTCGTACGAATAAATCAGTTACAAAATATGTTTAATGTTGCTAAACTTACTCATTGCTAAATGATGGTACACTATTTAATTAGAATCGCTATTGTACTTGAGCAGCAGTTCCTTCTTACTGGTTCAGATAATGCCAGTGCTTTATTCATGAGGGAACGCATCTATCTTGTGCTTCTACTTTACGGTGTTCAAGACTGTAAATAAAACATGGCTTTGTTATCTCCCTTCTCATAACCAGACTGTAAACTTGAATTGATACCCTAACACCTTCGGTAAATGTTCTTCTATAAAACAACACTTTTTCAGTATGGTATATAAAATTAGGTTAAATATTTATTACGTACATTGAAATATATAAATGCGATATGATGTTTAATAACATAGCTATTGAATGGGTAATCCTTGATTGATTAGTTCTCTTCCTTTAACTGCATCAAAAGTCATCAATTGTTTAAAATATAATAAGTATAATAATTTAATGTCATAAAAAATAACTTAAAGACATTAAGAGAAAGAAAGATAGAGATGGGTGATTAAATAAACCACGAAGTAGTCTTCGGGTGTTCATTGGATAACAGACCTAAACGCTTCAACTTGCCAACAAAAATAAATTAGCTGAAAAGCAATACGATAAAAACGTGGAGTCATCGAATACGATTTATACCCAATCTGTTTCATCTCAGTTATATGGAATTAATTTGCAGTGAACAATGAAATAATACAAATATAAAAGGTAATAATATTAACCATATCTGCTCACCTTCCATGCAAGTTCGTTTTTGTCAAAATATATAGTAAAATGTATATTTTCCCGATTCAATAATAACTGCATAATATATTTAATTACAAATACCGAAAAATACTACTCATGTCTAACATTAATTAATTACGTAACAGCTACAAACAACAACAAAGTATTTATTATTATTAATAGTTAATAGTATTTAATATTCAAATATTATAACGTGAAATAATTGTATTTTTGTTTTCAAACTGAAATAAAAATGTTGGTTATTTTATAATTTTGATCTAACTAAATAAATCAAGGCCAGGTGTCTGAAAATATATGAAAATAATAGTAAAATATTTAAAACTATTAAATAATTTAAAATGAAAAATAGTTTTAATGATTACTAATAACAACATTTTCTTCACACTGTTGATTATTTTTATTAAATTTTGCGTTTCCATCCATTATTACATGTTAAAAATGACACATATCCTCATTTATATCAATAAAATAAATTTAAGCCACGCAGTTCTTTTGATTAATCCGTATGTAAGTAAATCAAAATCACAATTAATAAAAATAAAGTAAATAGAAATTGCAATTAATAAAAATAAATTCAAACTGATCGATGTTTGTAGACGATTATTGTTAGAGTATTATTCCATTACGGTGCATGCAGGCGTACTATTGGAACCGTTGCCCTGAAGGCAGGTACAGAAGCTACACGCAAAGTCCATTTCATTCCGTGTGTGACATTCACGTTCAGGGACTTTCTAGAGGAACCTTTTTATTGGTTGAGGAAAGGAAAAATCATGTTTTTAGTGTAGAAACAGTAGTATTAAATTAGTTTCATTATAATTGGAATGAATTAAAATCTCATGCATATGTTTGGTATTACTTTATCTTCATTTTTCATATTTAAAAAAATATTGTTTTATTTTCAACAAATTTTTGTGATACGAATAGTTATTTAGATTAGAAATTAAGTATCCACGTCTACATAAAAAATAGGACTGGAAACAAGATGCTTTGTATGTTGTAACACAATTCTATAAAACATATAAAGAAAAATGTATTCTGAAAAATGTACTTTGATCATAAATACACTGCTATCGTAACATTTAATTTCTACTCCACAAACCTAAGAGAATAAGATTTTCAGGACTTAACCTTTTTCAAATAGGTTACTTGAATAATTTACGTTTGAATAATTCATTGCATTGTTGAGTAAAGGAGTTTTTTTTCGGGTAGATCTAAATGATAAAATTCAGAGGTACGATCTAATGGATAGGAATGCTAATGGTCATATTTATTGTAAATATCAAACAAACTGTTTCTAATTTATTTATCAAAGTATTTGTTTATCAGAGAGTGATCAATTTAAAAATACTAGTTCGTTCTTGAATTTTTATATATTTTTATCGTGGCTTGGTAGCTTCAATAATATTTGCCATTTCTATTCCAAATACCCTCACCTATACTAAGCCCTACAAACAGTTATTTGTGAATACTATAAGTATTATTTGTTTATGAAAAAATCAAGCTTATGGAAAGAAAGGAAGGGTAAAATTCAAATTGGTAATATGCGGTTGGTTTAAAATGGTTCACTTATGTTATACAGATTGAATCTCAAAATTGTCCCATATAAATATAGGTAGCCTATATTTTTTATGAGTTGTATAACCCACAAGTTGAACCAAATTTACTGTTGTGGGAATAGTTTTCGGTTGTAAAAGCTTATTAATTCCTAAAAAAAAAAACTATTTTCCACTTTGTTGTAACAATAGCCTTAGAAACGAACAAAGATAGGTCCAAAAGTTGGAAAGAGGTCCTTAATTGATGCAATGAGCAGCTAATGGAACGCTTTGTTTTATTCATTGGTGCTCTAAATTAGGATTCAAGAATTTCGTTTCTTCAATTTATATTTATCCAACTTATTTTACATTACCATTCGAAAAAATAGGTTCAAAAATTTTACCCTTTACAAAGTTTTTACGCCACACAACACTATTTTGACGAACTTCCCAAGCAAGGATTTAGTCCAGAAAACAGCTATTTGCCGCCAGCTTATTCAAAAGGGGTTTCATTGCGTACTACTGTACTGTAATGAGTTTTACCGGACACCAATCAGCTGATTATACTGTATTTGGGTAACAATGAGTGGTTATAAAGAAAACATAACCTCTCTTAGAGGTTATGACTGGTGATTTTTAGTCCTTTAGTTGGTGGTAATATATAATCATTTGTACTGATTTAGTAATATGGCGTAAACTATCGTACGTAACTCGTCCAAAATGTGTGTACCAGACTCGTATAGTAATCCCGTACTCGACTTCGTTTCGCACGGAAACGACCACACTCGTCCGGTAACACTATTTTCAGGACTAGTAATGTAATATACTATTTTCTGGAAGAGATATTAGACTAGTTTTAAACTCAAAGTGCAAAATGGGAATTACCATAACAGTAAGCTATTTAGTGAGGACGAAGGTGTGGTATTGCAATACGTTCAATAGGCTGATATGTTTAATTATTTATTGAATTCAAACTAGAGGATTTTGGACAAATAAGGTAAATCAAAACCACATTTAAATTACTTTACTTATTGATTTCGTCAATGGTAGTCTGATAATTTACATTTTAGGACAATACTTCGGCTTGACACCACAATAATCATGTCCATATTGTTTAGTTTTACTTTGATAAACAAAATTATAGGTAGGCCTTAAATATGTAATGTTGTTTGAATGTAGCTATAAACATAATTTTATGACGAATGTGTACGCAATTATGATTACTGTATTTTAGTTTTATATAGTTTCCCTAATTGATTTAAAGCTCTTGGCTTTAAAGTTTTAAAGATTTGGCTTTCTTTATTAAGATATATACGTCGCATTTCAGTCATTAGGACACCTTTAAATAATACATCAATTCATCAGTGGTCAGTGTGGCCTATTTACTGAAGGCCGTGTTTTTCCATGAGGTCTAAGTGGTGGAGACGGACAGGCAAGTGCAAAACGTTGTAGAACTAAACACGATTGACGGGTGAAATTGTTACTTTCCGGATATCCGGTGCACCGGAGAGCTATTTAATAATTGAATCGAGGAATAAAAGTGTTACAATACATGGTTACTTTTTATCTGATGTGCGTATTAATTCATATGTCTTTTTTTTTTAAAGAGTTGTCATAAATAAATTAAATGGCTATAATCAGTTAAACACTCCATATTTGTATTCGTAAGCATCTATATAGGATTATAGAAGTTAAATACATGTTTGATAATCGTGTGGTATTATTTGAATTACTTAAGATTAGGTAATCTGAGAATACTTAACAAGTAGGATTTAAGTGTTTTTAATTTGTATGCATTTTCCGTGGCTGTCTTTAGAATGGAATAAAATTATTGTTTAAGGTGTATTTTCAAATCCAACTTAGTGTAAATTTATTTTCAAAAAATAAAATAATAGTTGTTAAATGTATAAACATTTTCTTAGCATTAATTCCCATTGTACATTTTCTGTTTATTTTAGTTCAGTGTGTGGCATATTTCATTACTTACGAGTGATTATATCCAACTTAAATAACCAAAATATAATGATAAACACTAGTTCGGATGTTTTGAAAACCTAGTGTCTCGGAGTGATAGGTTTTGATCCTCACCACACGACATATATAAGAGAATTCATTGTCCTACTTCTGGATATTGCTTTATATTAATTAAATTATTATTGTTACCTTACAATATCCGTTTAGTTTACTAAACTAAACGTTTAGTTTAGTAAACTAAACGGATATTGTAAGGTAACAATAATAATTTAATTAATATATAAGAGGTTTGGATTCCATGGACCAAAACCATTTTTGAAATTTTCTTATTCATCCCAGTATAAACCAACCAAGACTCATAGTGTAAAAAAGAGTTAAAAAATTACATGTAATACGTATGTGTTGTCTACAAGTGCAATACATGACAAATCATAAGACGTTGATTAAATATTTAAGTTCACAACAGGCTTAGAGCATTTGAACACACTATGCGTATAACATGTGATAGCAAAAACCAACTATGTACTGATACACAGAAAATATTAAGAATTACAAAAACAACACGTAAGTTTACAAATTTTATTTTAACTTTTATCGTGCCTAATTTTATCAGAATCCAACTTTAATATCAAGCCACAATGAATTTCACAAGCAATATTTCTTGTCGGAATAAATATTAAGGATACCCCTACGCCGTTAGCCTTATTGCAGAAGCAATGACAAAGCAAATGTTTTATTTATAACAGAACCAGTGCAAAGTAAGCAGAACAAGATGGATGACTAGCATCATGAATACAGCGAAGACATTACCGCTACAAATCAAGCCTTCTTTTGTGTTTCAGCCCAACGCCTTTAAACTCGTCCGGGAAATTGGTGGTCTGTTCTTTCGTTCGTAATTTGCCGTTATTTGTGCAGTAATATATACGTAACAAGCTAAACCACTGTTTGATCAAAGACAATCATGAAAAGAAACAACAAAGGGCAACATTAAAGGTAATAAAGCTGTATTGATATATATACACGAAATCTAAATTATACAACCCATTTGAATTTAAGTGCACTTGTTAGAACAGTATGGTAGGATTAAGGGCAGATGATAATTTTATATCCAACAATTTCTCCAGTAACTTATAGCCCACATATTGGAGTTAAGTCTAGTGCTTTAGGGCAGTAACCTTCTGGAAGCTAAATCTCATCCACTTGCTTTAGGACGACTTTTAGCTGTGATTTATTAAGATCAGTAACAATTTTGGAATGATAAACCAGCTAAGGACTGATACATGAAGGACAAGAAACAAGACTCGTACAATAGCCCCATCATCCATCGACTGCCAAATGGAAAAGTAACACGATGTCTAAAAATATTTATGAAATAAATGTATATTTATAAATACAACTATTTTACCCAACACTGGTTTAGTTAAAGTAAATTAAATTCCTGGAAAGTTGTAAGTATTTTAGTTGACTTCGATTCCTCGTATTGTATGTAACAGGTGTAAGGTGTAAAACAACAATTGGATAAATTACAGAGTTCCCAAAGCTGCTAATTAAGAATATACATTTCCACTGTAACCAAACACTCACAGTTTTTAATTAAACGTGACACTAAATGAAATACTTACTTTTCTCTGATTTAGCCTAATTGGTTTAAACTATTTTTTTCTGCCTCTATATTAATAAACCCTTTCATTTACTTAGATCTTAAACTAAGTATACATTGGTATCTTCAATAATTAGAGAGATGTGATCGCTAGACTGCATTAGTAAAATATATTTCAACAACCTAAAATATTTTTTGATTAACAGTACTTATAGTGATTTAAGGTATAAAAAAAAATTATCATGTCCATTTTTCAAAATTTTACTTTAATATGGACTCCACCGCTCACAATAATTTGTATTAAAGGTAAAATGTCTGTTACAATAGCTTTAAATGTTTGAAAAAAAAGCATTAAAAGCTTGTGTAACTGACATTTTATCTTTAATACAAAGTTTTAAAATTGTATTTTTCAAAATTTTACTTCAATAAGGTCTCCACCGCTCAGAATACTCTCTAGCCTCTCTAGAATACTCTCTTGTATTCAAGGTAAAATGTCAGTTACACAAACTTTTAATGTTTGACCAGTGGCGGTTCCAAGGAGGGGAGGACATTAGGGAATAACATACCATTATTGGACCCTTGAAGTGTAAATTCAAACATACATTTCGTTGTAAAAACGTAACGGAGATTTTTGAACATAGTTCTAGACCTTAAACATGGCTTTAAAAATAGCAAAAATGTCGGGAAAGGACCACCCAGTTCGGATCCCCTCTTGGCAACTCCTTGACATGGCCCTAGAACCGCCAATGTGTGTCACAATTAATTGATATTAGATTATAGTCATTGCATAGTTTTAATGAAATTAAAGCGGGAGTATACCGTATTACTAAAAACGATCTGACTTCTCCCCACATTTTTACATGTTTATGCGAGATCCACGTTGACCTAATAAATGAACCAACAACAAAAATGTGCCAACATCGGGCAGTTTATTTTATTATTCGATAGTAGTACTATGTAGAAAGAAATTGTAGTAAAAGTGCAACATTGTATTTTTTTAATAGCCTTAAGGAAATCTAAAATCTAAAGGGTCTTAGGATAATCTCATAAAGTGATTTAATTGTTTATTAGTACACACAATAAATACAGTGAAGCATTTCCAAATCAATACAGATGACTGGGGATGTGGCTTGTCATTCAAGAAGAAACTTTACGGTATTTCAAACAAACTTTAAGTTGTTTCGTTGGGCAAAACTTTTAGGCTTCAAAGCTTTTACTTTATTGTTCAAGAGGACTTATAGATCTGATAGTTTAAAAACGTATTGTCGTATATAGCCTACTTAGTAGAACCTTAACTGTAGGCATACTTATAATAAATATGACGTGGAAACACAAAAGTAACAACGTTATTTATATAAAATGTAGGTCTGATTTAGGTTATTTTTATTGTTATGACATCTGCACGTAATTAAAAAGGCAAACAAAATTAATTGTCTCTCACTTCCTAGCATTAATATGGCCGAGATTAAATCATCCATTATGCACAGTTCAACCTTCTAATGGCCAAGTGGAGTTTAACCATGTTCAATAGGTGAGGAGTGTGCCATTAAATTATTGATGAAAAAAACAAAAATCTTTTCTCATAAGGTTGATTACACTCATAGTACATTTTAACTAGGAATTTAGTTATTTATTAGTTGTATTTCAACTATTTATTCAGTTTTAAAAGGTTTTTCTTGTTTTTTAGAGAAAAAGAGCTGTTCCGCATGTATTAGGTAAATAATTTGTTTGTTAAAGTCAAAGACGTCTCATGAACCTTTAAGGAAGATACTAAATTCACTGATAAAAAAAAATTAAAGTTAACATTAAATTATCACAGTCAGTTTATTTTATAGTAATGTAAAATAAACAAGTAAAACTAAGTAAGTAAGTGAATAAGTATTGGTGGTATTGGTGATTCGTCAAGACAATAAAACTCAAACTATCCTCAATAGCACGGACACAAAATACACAAGTAATTGTGGAATGTACAATGTAATTTGAACTTGTAAAGCTAATAAAGACCAATCATTTTTAGACAGTGTAGTTAGATAATTATACCCAACAGAGTCTAGAACGGTATCAAGTTTCCTGGCCATTAATCATTGCAATTAGAGGGTTGTTTGTTTTATCTGTATTTAATTAACTGTTCGTTAAGCTCGGCGAGTTTGTGAATTAGATTGTGAATTACTCTTAAAAATAAACTATTTGTTTCATCATAGTAAATGTTAGGAGATATCCTTAAAATATTAATCACACGTAGTGTAAAGACCTTTACAGGGATAATGAATGTAAGAAAACAAACTTAACAAAAAATTGATTAAAATTAAATTAATTTTTTAATTAATTTAAATTTTTACAACAGAGAAAAAATATTGCCTTGCCTGAGAAACCTTCATTTTACCTATTGGCTAGACCTGCAGATTATGATGGTCTTCAAATTATTAGGACACTGTATTATTAGACAGGAAATTTACATGATTGATTAGCGGTGTTCGGACCCAAGACTCCTGCGTGGAAGCCTAGTGCTCTAAAGACCATCCGTGTTCTCAACACTGTAAGGAAACGAGATGAGAATGTTGTAATGATCAGCTTGGTTAGTTCTCTAAAATAACACTCAGAAGAAGTTTAAATAACAAATCTAGCATTGATCTTTAATTAGAGTGTGTTCAACAATACACATTCTGATTGTAAGCACTATTTACAGTATATTTATGATACGTATCTGTTACGGTATACAATATAACGATTCTCCGCTGTGCCGGGTGTTTGGACATGTGTAACTTGTCCTCGAATTAAGCCATCAATACCACTGAAACAGTAATGTTCACTGCCAAATGGCCTATTGGAGCAAAACCACAATTTTCGGACAACATTGTGGAGCCGAACCGTGATTTTAGCTCCAAAATAGACGGGAAGCGTAAAAATAGCTATGAATGAGATCAATTAAAAAAAGACTATATCGACCAAGACATAAGAAATGTTTTTTTTTGTATAATCAACGATATTACTGTTGAGCATCCGGTCCTAATCTGCATCATGCCGCAAATGCTAAGACTGATAATTATGAAACAACGCCTAGGAGATTAGTCAACCCAAGTTTAACAGAAGATGTCAACAAGTTGCTGCTTAATTTTATACAGTAATATATTGTTACAAATTTGGCTTACATGTTTGTACTGTTTCGTCCTTAACCCAAACTTGGCGCTGTGGGGGCTAAAAGAATCCCAAATTTCAGTGTTGATTCTGTGACCTACAGGGCTAGAGGTGCCATATTCAAAAGGCAGATCTTACCGTATGCCTTAATTAACATTAATTAACAGCTGTGTGTAAGGAATATGTCGGCCTTAGTCACTAACATGACTAAAAGATCGCGCCACATTTTCTACACTCATCTCCATTCGTTAAAATGGATTCGGCTTAAAATACCTACATTCGTATTGTCACCAATTCAAAGTAAAATATGAAAGTATTAATGTGTTTGAAACAGCGGTATGGCAACGTGCCTAGTCAATCTTATAACTAGTCGACCTATCCATATCATGCCTCTGATATTTTCAGTTGTACCTGCATTTGATCATAGACGAAAATAATTAAATATTGATTTCTTTTTGTCTATAAATTGATGGACAAGTCCGGGGCACCCGAATTCTTTACTGCTCGAGCGTTTCCGTCCATGTACAACACGTACTCTTGTTGTGATAGGCTCCACCTGGTCACAACTCGATATCTTAAGGTGTTGGCAAAGGAAACATTTTAATACAACTTATAAATACATAGATTGCTATAAAAATTTTCTGAATCAGCTGTTTAACTGCAGCTACAAAAATGTATTGATGATATCATGGGTACTTTAAAGGGCTGTAGGGTGGGAACTGGATTTTTCCCAGCCTTGTAACCAACTCCAATCGATTTCTCGTAGGCAAATACCCAAATATATACAAAAAATTAAAGATTCTTGGACGAAAACAAAAGTTTGTCCATACACGCACTTAGTTTAGATTGCAGAATTAATTATGGTTTTAAGCAAAGTATTCACATAAATAAAAGAAAATTGTTTAGAAAGAACAGAATATAAGTATTTAACAAAAACTTGGACCCCATCTTGAATTTTTGACTTCTGAGACTCTGATATCTTTAGACTTTTTTCCTGGTAAATGCACATAATTCTTATTAAAAATAACTAATAAAACAATTTAAAGAAATTTTCTTAGGGTTGTCGTACGGATTTACTCGACTATCGTATGAATACTACACTATAAACAGGCCACCTGTGAGCTTAAATTATTTCCCCGTCCCTCCCTAAAAAAATCCCAGCAACAATTTACGAGCTATCAGCTGCAATTAAAAAGTATAAATTAGATTCAATATTGGATTATTCCGTAATTTTCTCGAGCTAATCTGAGATATCACTCGATATTCGATAGAGGCAGTAGGAAAAAGCAAAATGAAAATAGTGGAAAGTCGAGGATAAAAGTTATCATGCCTACGGATTTGACATTCTTTTGACAGACGTTTTGACAGTCGGATAAACAATGGAGAGAGGTGAATCCAACCAATGAAACGGTGCTGATGGCTTTGTTATTACTCAGCTCATATATTAAACACACAGACCTTACAGAATAACTTGTGTGTTTGAAGATTATCTCTATTTGTAAAGATATTCATCCGAAAGAAAACTAAAGCACCACAAGTATAACAAAAAGAAAAGAAATGTTTCATGTAATTTCCTTATTTGACCATTGTTTTAATATGGAATATTATCAACAAATAGAAAAAAAATTGAAATATCCTATAAAACGTTATGAAACAACGTTCACATATTAAAAAACGCTGTATACATCCAATTTATCTGTGTTTGCTATTTCTAATTATACATTGATGAGTATCTACAAACTGTATGATCATCGGGGTAATTGCATAGTAGCTTTTCTAAAGTTACACAATAATAAATTCATGAATCATTATTTTTAGAAATATTATTTACCGAATAAGCTTTTCAAGTATATATAATTACACAAGTTAGCATAGTAACGAGTGAGCAAATCTATGCCCAAATACATTTCATAGCAGTAAACCGTACTTTATAGATCTAGATGTACTATTACTTTTAGAGTTCACTCTTTATGATATATTCTCATATGTTAAATCTTTATTGGGTATTCTCATATAGACTTAGTGTACATATGAACAATACTAATATTAGCTTAAGTTCAATTCAAGTATGAGGTAGAGACAAGGTAGTGTTTAGTTTTTAGTCCACTATTCAGAACGTTTCCTCTAAAACACTTGACATTTTAAAATGTCACGTGAAGAAAAGGTTGATGCCCAGTTGTTTAAGTATATTTCACGAAGTATTGATAGAATAATGGAGTTTTGAACATTTACTTATATACACCTATTTAGTGGGATATAATGAAAAATAGACATTTTGCTTCAACTCTTTAAAAATATTACCAGGGACGAATCAGTATCTGCCAGACCTTTTTAACTATAAAAAGACACGTGATCTCACTGATGTCACGTTTATCCTTTTTCCATTTAATATTGTCAATATTCAGTTCATGAATTTTTTTACGCAAAGTAGTACTTCTAAATAATGTCAACAGGCGAAGTGTTACCAAGCGTGAATATTAAAAGCCAGCTAATTCAGCTTTTACCTCTTCAGGGATTATATTTTCTTTTAATTTAGGACTTGAATAAATTGTATGAATTTCACGACATATTATGACCAAAACAAACCTTAGGTCATAAAGTGGTTAAAATCGTGAGCAATTCAAAAATAGTTAAAAGAGAACAACAGTTTTGAAAGGTTTCACCGCCTGACATTGTTAAGTCAAAAACAAGGTGGAATCTACTTCAGTTCTAATTGCGATACCCCGATATTGTATCTAATCGATATTTAACAGCTCTGTACTTGAGCCGACTTGGAGATTAGAACAGCTGTAGCCTACCTCACAACGCGTGGGTGCGTTCACGGAAAGGGACCAACCTATGGTGCGAGGATGTGCATAGAGGTTTTAGTGAGTATTTTATTTTGTCTACCCTAATAGCATCATAAAATTAGTGCTCGTGTCAAGCAAGTATTATCTTGCTGATACATGGGATATATTTATGTAACCTTATTTAGAAACCATGCATTTTCATTACATGACATATACAATGTTAGTGGCAACTTTCCATATAAAAATCTATACACTGACACTTATTCACAACCTTATATTTGTTCTGGAGTCATAGTTATTATACTACAGTAGAGGATCATAAACAATAAATAAATTTAAAAATGTACCAATTTCCATAGGCTTTTACCACATCTCTCAATTCTCTAATTTGTTATATAAACATTTATAAATTTGCCGTCTATAACTTTTCGATAAGTCAAGTACATTAGTCAGAACTTGTAATACTGTATAAAAAAAATAACTAATAGTTTGTTTTAATTAAGGTACATTTTTATTAAGGTACATAGTATATTTATGTTGGTATTACTTTCATATACAATAACAAGGAACAATTCTCTGAAGGAAGGTTTAAATGGTTGGATCGAAACGTATTAACTATTTATTCTCGTTTGTGATATTTTATCTTTGAATAAAAACTGCGCTATTTAACTAATTTAAATGTGTAATTAGTAAATGTTTTGTGCTTAGCTGTGAGAAGCTAAGCCAAACGCCGCTTGAACATGTGATAATTACTTTATCTTATCTAACTCACTTCAGCTTTTAAAACTTTGAAACCAGTCGGTAAGATTGTAAGATTGTATTATTGACAATGTGCATTGAAACAATAGTGAGCTTTAGAATCGTGAGTGTAATGTTTATTCAGACCCATTAAAAATATCAATAATAAACTATACGCCGTGATAAAAATAACAATGCATAACCTTTTTTTTAATATTGTTTCGAATTGATATTATGTTTCATATATATTATTGAATCAAGAGATGTGCAGAAGAAGTAGAGGAATATAGACTCAAGAATGTTTGTTAGTAATCCACAAGACAAAAATCGTATGTATCACCAAAAACATATTCGTAGGACTACTATAGCTAATGCTTCCATGACTTTCTTGGAATACAATCACTAAATAAGTCTTTATTTGGACAACATGTGGGCGTGCATTTCTTAAGCACTTTCTGGTCTTCTTAATTGATTTTTTTTTATTTATACATAAGCAATGTGTCTAGCCGAAACTCTAACTCAGTCAAAACGCTAGACAATCGATAGACTTGATTACTTCCCGTGAGCCCTGAAACATTTCTTTGTTTCTCGCAATCACGGATTTTTTATTTGATTCCATGCTTTGAAAAGAAGGGGGAAACGTACATGAAAGCTGAAAGTAGCTCTGTCTGTGCTACGATGGTTGTGCATATCATAAGCGACCAAAACTAGTTCAAGAGGGAAAACTAAGAATTAGCAATAGACTAATCCAAGTTTATTTTCACAGAAGGGCTGCTGCGCCAGCATTCTAGGCTGTGTGCTGTGTATAGCATTCTTCATCGTGCTGCTGGTTGGTGGAGGTGCGGCTATCTATTTCATCTGGATCAAACCCTGGGCTGATCAAGCTATGAGCGGCAACTACACCTTGTTCTCGACTCCGTCGCCTATACACTTTACAGTCGTTACATAACTACCGCATCATCACACCACATATTCAAAGCTTGTAATCACCTTTGTGTTATGATAAAGCTCAAATATAAGATTTTTGACCAGTAAAAGTCACAATTGTTTGTATGCCAATCAGCCTAATATTCTTGTGAACGGTTACTTACTGCATTTTAAGATAGTAGGTGGTCACTTAAGTTAAGGAGTACATTACTGTAAGATTTTCAAAGTTTGACTGTCTCTTTTCACCTTGACATTGTGCTTGATATTGTGAGTTTATATTGGGATTTAGCTAGTGTGTGGAAACTATTAAGAATAACAATGGGTGAGCTGGTATGGTATAAGAATGAACTGAGATACTTGAATGTAATTGATTATTCTGGGCCACGACATTAATATTGGCTTGGATATGCATCTAAGTTACCATTGGTATTTATCGTTAGAGAAACTTGAACGGCTGCAATAGTAAATCTGTAATGGCAGGGTCTCTTTTAGTGTAATTCTAACCGAAATACAAATAATACACACGCTAAATGAAAATATTAATCCATTCGAGGGGAAGGATATTACTTTACAAAAAAGATCCGTCTTCTCCCCAATTAAGTTCTAGCACCGCACAAGTTGTCGAGTCGTTTGATACTAGCTTTGACTATAAGTATATGGTAGTAGTGTTTATAGTAGAATCTTGCAGCAAAAACTCGCTGAATACTTAATTTCTTTTTTGTCCTAGGATGCTAGGCACGCGCCCGGGATTGTTTTTCACATTACTTCAGGGTAGACTCTAGGAGTTGCGGCATTATCACTAAAATAAAATCCATTGGTGATTTGGTGGGATTTGACCTCGGGGACCTAAGACTAGATCGTTAGACCAGCTCGCTCCCCTAAACTTAATTAGCTTAAATGAAACCAAATTAAAGAATATTTAAGTTGTCAATATTGCAGATACCAGTAACATGACAAACATCCAATAAAGTAGTTTAATTGAGTATCATTCCACACAATAAATACAGAGAAGTATTTCCAAATCAATAGAGAAGAGTAGAAATGTGGCTTGTCATTCAAGAAGAAACTTGACGGCATTTCAAACAAACTTTGAGCTGTTTCCCTGGTAAAAACTTCTAGGCTTCAAAGCTTTTACTTTATTGTTCATGGAGATTAATAGAGCCCACAGTAAAAAGAGCATTCCATCTTAGGTACATAATACAAACTTTGCTGTACTTATAAAAACATGATACGGAAACGCAAGGGATACTGTTAATTATTTAAATAAACATTACGTTCAGTTCATAGTATTTTGTAAATGTCTTAAAAAGTTTTGACCGTAGTAAAAGAACAAGAAATTTGACTTGGACTCTTTAATTTTAATGTGTCAAAAACTAGTTAAATCATAAGGTTGCGTCCAACCTCATAATGGCCGAGTAGTGTTTAACCATGTTATCTTAAGAAAACTAGGTAATAATAATACACTTAAGTTAATTAATGTTACACACACATATCGAGGTAATATAATCTATATATACAGGGTTATTACAAATGATGTTCCTGATTTTGATTATAAATATTACTGGGTTAATTTGTTTCAAGACTATTTTAGTTGGTACCATTGGAAAGAAAAACTCATAAAGTTTCATTTACATTGGTTTGGGTGCATATCAGCTGTTTGTCAAGTCAATTGTTGTAAGTGTTGTGTAATGGCTGAATTTGAAGGCAGGAAAGCTTTTTGCCAGTTGGAATATTACATTAACCAATCTGTTACTAGTGTGCAACGACACTTTAGAACCAGGTTTAACGATTATCCTCCTAGTAACCACTATATTGGCAAGTGACACTTGAAATTTAAGAGAAATGGCTGCATTTGAATTTTACTTGTAGTAGGGCTGAACTTAACAATGTGCTGCCTGAGATATGGAACGAGCTCGGTGGTCCAAATAATGACACACCCCTGAACTGGCCTACAAGATCTCCGGACATCACCCCCTGATTTCTTTCTTGTGGGGATACATCAAAGATAAGGCGTACACACCACCATTATCAGATAGCATACTTGAGATCCAGCAACGGATTACCAATGCTATCGAAACAATAGACCTATACACACTTTTCAAAGTCTAGCAAGAGCTTGACTACATTATTGACATCTGTCGTACCACAAGGGGTTCCCGTATCGAGCATTTACAGTTCTGTGTATCTGTTTCGAAACTTTTTGAGTTTTTCAAAAGTTGTAACCATTTTATTTCTTTGTATAACAAATAAAACTATATTTTATGTATGTATGAAATCATGAACATCATTTGTAATAACCCTGTATATAAGGCAAAGCCCTCACTGACTAACTGACTCACTCATCACTAATTCTCCCACTTCCCACTTACCTAGGAAGCTGAAATTTGGTACACTGATTCTTTAGGCATTAAATAGGAAAACTGAGTGGTTTTTATTCTGATCTGATTCTCGGGCTCCGCCCCAGTGGCTCTGGAGTTTCCCATGTTAACCTAATGAGTACTCATATTTAAATGGAATTAATGAATCATAACAGCTGTTTCAATTAAACAAGTTGGTTCTGTTCTGTGATGTTCAATAGCATTAAAGTTACTAGGATTACCAACAGAGTGCAGCACTATTATTTTTTAAATTTATGACAACAGCTAATTTGCAACCAAAAGTTGAGTGAGCGCAGCGAACGAGCTCCAACCGTAAAGGTGAGTGAGCGTAGCGAATGAACTTCAACCAGGACGTGTGAGCGCAGCGAACGAGCTCCAACCTAAAGGTGAGTGAGCGTAGCGAACGAACTTCAACCAGGACGTGATTGAGCCATGCGAACGAGCTCACATATGAAGTTAAACGGGGCAAAGCCCGCGGGTACAGCTAGTAATAATATAAAACACAAAATCCAATTTAGTTAAGTTGAATACAACTCAGTAAGCCTACAATTCAACCTCAAATTCAAATCGTTCCATCTAAAACGTTTTGAAAAAGGGTTTGGGGGAAAATAATAGTTAGTACGGATTATTTGTTCTTACATATACTAGGAAAAATACGAAAGTGCTATATTGATGAAACCATTTGTAACTGTTTGTGCTTTTTTAAATAAGTTATAGAGTCATATAAAAGTATTGTTGCTAAAGTCAGGGATGAAATTTTATAAACTTAATGCAATGCAAGATGTATATAGCTGTATACACTATACACTGATAAAATTAACATTTATCAATCAATGCATATTTAATAGTAATGTACATGGTAACATATATAAAGCATACTTAATATGTTGGTACCTATGACGGTACCTAATGTAAAAGAACGTATCGCTAAAGTCGACTTGAATATCATGGGCACATCGGCAAGATTTAAGTGTCTAGTATGCACTTTTAAAGATTAGGAAGACCAATAATTTTGAGATTGATGATGACTATCCCACTAGACCTGGCCATTTATCATTGTAATTTAGAAAGGTCGTTGTTTTATCCGTATTTAATTAACTGTTCGTACATCTTAGAGAGTCTGTATTATTTGAGTATAATTTACTCTTACAACTAAACCATTTTCTTTCATCGTAATGCTATGTGTATATTATATCAACGAAATATTAATAATGATAGTACAATGTTCTGTTTTAAAACGGCCTTTTGTAAAAAAAATATATAGTTAAAAGACAGTAACAAAAATACAGTTTGAAACATTATAACAGAGCAATCTGCATTAAAAACCTTTCTCTCAACTGAAAGATAGATTGTAGTGTATAGGACACATAGACCGCCAGAGGAAACATTAAATTGCACACTTCAATGATGTCTAGGGCAAAGTCCAACACCGGACCGCTCGGCGTCATAACTACAACGCTCATGGTGAAGGTGACTCTGTGTCCTGTGCGATTGGGATTTTTGAATAGTGCTCGTAATTCGGGCTCTTCCTAGCTCGTCACAAGTGTATTCCTGGCACAAAATACTCGTGCCGAAAACACACGGTAGTCCCATCAGTAAATTTCCTATGCGCCTTACTTATCTGTGATTATGTCTCCGATTCACTAAGTCAAGTGCTATTACAAATTACAGATTACTGTAAATTTTCATTATTTTTTATGGGATTGGATCCGGGACTCTACTCTTGGGTCGAAGCACGGAGCTCTAAGCTTTAGACGATCCGTGCTCTCGTAAAATGACTTAACCAGAAGATCGTATAGATCAAGCTGATTCTTAAGAAAATACCGAATAGTTCAAGTAAAAACTCTAACACTATCCTGAAAAGCTTAACAAAAGTTTTCTACTGTTTTCTACTGAAATAACACAGCGAAAGTGGACGACAACATTCGATATCGTTTATATATTTTTGTGTGATTATGAATTTCAACAATATTTTGAACATTGTTTGAAAAACTAGAAAAATAAACAAAAAATAGTTCCATGCTGTAAAACATCTATTATGGATATCCTACTTTAATATTGATTTCAACATACTTATGATTTCAAACACTATTTATTTGTGTATAGGAAAGTACGTGCTACACGAACTCCATAAGTGTGTATAACATGTCCTCGGACTAAGCTTTAGCTTTAGCTAAGAACATCTGCCGCGATTGTAATATTTACTGCCGAATGGCCTAATGGAGCAAGACCACCACATCCGGGCAAAAATGTGGAGCCGAACCGCGCTTTTAGCTTCGTAACGTACGGTTTCCTTTCTACTTAACTAGTGAAACGTAAAAATAGTTTCAATAAAGAACAATAAAGAAAAGACTTCATCAACCGAGACATAAGTTGGTACATTCTACTTTTGTACAAGTACATTTACTTTTTGTTGCTAACGTTAATTTTTTTAAATCGTAGTTCATCGTAGTTGGATGTTTTAATATGATGTATTAAGTAGATGGCACCCATGGGCAAAATATTGCATTTTCATAGAGTTTAAAACTTGTTTACTAGGCAAAACAAACATATCCCCCGACATGAAGACATTTCGTGCCCGTGGTGAGACATTTGAAGACATTTTTTTCCTTTTGAAGACTATGTTTGTTTAAGACAGTTACCAGGTAAATAAAACAACTAATTTACATTATAACTGCGCAAGGAGTCGAACAAAAAGTCAGATATCGAGAGGATCATACCTTACGGTCTCGGAGACACCGGCATTCGTCTTCATATACCGCGGCAACACTCAACTTGAAACTTGGTTCAAGTAACAACCACTTTGAAAATATGAGTTTGCAGATTTATGGGTTTTAAAGTTACACTAAAACAGGTGTAAATTAAGTTCCGGGCTGAATTGAATTGGTTTCATCTTTCTGTTTCTTGAACCTACATGATACATTGTCCGTTTATGGTGGAGTGATAATAGGGAAAGGCGAAATGGATGACTGAAAAGGGCGATGATAGGTTCGTCATAACTACAGACTCTGTGACAATCGGATAAACAATGGAGAGAGGTGAACCTAGCCAATGAAACGTTACTGATGGCTTTGTCATTACTCTGGACTGAGATTTACATTACGATTCCACTGATCTCCTATACTGTATAAAACACACAGACCTTACAGCATAACTAGTGTGTTTGAAGATTATCACCCATTGTAGCCTAGGCACAATTAAGATATTTTGTTTTAAATCAAATTAAGGTACAAAATATGCATTATACTAATCTTTAAAGATGGATTTCACTTATTTCCCTTTGCTATTGCTTTAACATGGAAAATGGTTACCGAATAGAATTACTCTGAAATAAACTGTATATGGAGTTTTTTTTTTTACAGGACTTATTTATTTAAATTCTTTGTGATAATTAAATTACCTTAAAACGACATTATGTGTTGTAACGTTGTGTATTGTTTTTTTTTACCATCGTGATGGAAAATATCCGCAATAAACCTTTGATCAACATTATGTGTTGGTTATTGATCTTAATGAATGAACCTGTAATGTTCAGAAAATATTCCTTACCGAATTCCTTACAGTCAAAGCAAGTAATTAGTTTAAGCCATTTCAAGTATGAGGTAGTGTTTAGTTTTCTGTCATTATTCAGAACATTTCCTCTGAAACGCCTGACATTTTAAAATGTCACTTGAAGGAAAGGTTGATACCCAGTTGTGTAAGTATGTTTTAGGGCGTATTGATAGAATAATGGCGTTTTGAAAACTTACTTTTCATTTTCAATAGCTTTGAGACTAAAATAGATTTTAATATTTTATTTAATAATTTAGTATATGATACCAATAAACAAATACTAAAATCTTACGTAAAATTTCGTGATGGTACGGTTCCACGTTTAGACAAGTTATATGGCTTGGTTAAAACTTTGTGCCTCTGTGATCTAATTGTATAATCATGTTACCAGTAATCTATGTGTGGTACTACAGGTTCAGTGTGGTCTTTTGGAAGTTTCTAACTGAGATTATATTATATTTGCTTACATCTATCAGAAATGTTTATTAACAAACACAAACCGACACAAAACGAAAAAAAAACACCATTTAAGCATTAAACTCAACATTGTAATGAACCGATGCAGGTTAAACGGCGGACACGAGGCAACACAAGCGATACACTGAATAATCATAAGACTGAAGACGGACAAGAAACATTAACCCATATTCAAATTTATCTGTCCTGATGGCAAAAACTTGTATCTTTTAGTCTTAGTGTTTAGTGTTTAGGTTAGTCTATTGGTCAAGACTATTGGTTTTTTTTACTATTTTAAAAACAAACCTTTATTTAACTTATTTTAATAACAACAATTTATTTATTTTATTAAACTTATATCAACTAAAATACTGACAAATTTGGAGTTTCAAAATTCAAAAAGAGTATAAATATGAGTTTTAAACAGTTCCAAACTGCTTTGCAAATTCAAAAAAGTTATTTAGGTCAATAAAGTATCATTTATTGAACACAAATGATAATTATTTGAATAAATACATTCCGATGACTATGTGGACAGTAAAAATATGTATATGTGCAAACTGTTGTTCTGTGCAATAGAACAAACATTAAAAGGAATCTTGAGCTTTAATTCTTATAAAACAAATTTACTTGAGAAGAGTCAGTATCTGTCAGACTTTTATAACAATGAAAACAAAAGACTTGGGCTACTAAGTGAAGAGCTGTCACTGTTATCCTTTTGTTCTTTAGTTTAATTTATCTAATGTTCATGAACTCTAAAATAACTATGAGTACGTGTTATGATTATTGACAACGCTTATCAAACAGGAAATACACTGAAATTATGTTTATAGTTTAAAATAAAACTAAAAAAGAAAACTGCAGCAGTTTAAAATCGTCAACATCATGTTATGAAGCTATTGCTCCCTATCTCATTAGTGTTTTAAAATTGCCTGACGTCACATTTTACATAGGCCTGTATCATCAGCCACATTCTACTGCTTTGGAAAGACAAAATTTGAAACTTACACTGCGTTTGTTGGTACCAACCCAAGTATCTCTTGGGAGCATAACCTGTACCTCTGAGCCTCTGCTCTTCGAACTGTCAAATTTAAGTATTTACAGCTGACTTAAATTAATTGATATTTACATTCTTTCAAAATATAAACATGGAAAATTTGGAAGCCCATGGGGCGTAGCCCAAGGGAAATATGAAAATTAAATGATATAATATTGCATTGTCATCCATTTGTGAGCTATGTTTCCAATTTCAAATCTCTAGCTCATCGAGAACTTCGTTTAAAATTGATATCAAAATTTTTAGGAAAGCGAGCTAATAAAAACAAGCCCATGGGGCGTAGCCCAAGGGAAATATGAAAATTAAATGATATAATATTTCATTGTCATCCATTTGTGAGCTATGTTTCAAGTTTCAAGTCTCTAGCTCATCGGGAAATATCAAAATATGCAAGAAAGCGAGTTAATAAAACAAACCCATGGGGCGTAGCCCAAGGGAAATACGAAAATTAAAAGATATAATAATGCATTGCCTTCCATTTGTAAGCTATGATTCAAGTTTCAAGTCTCTAGCTCATCGGGAAGTTAGTATAAAATTGATTACAAAATTTATACCGGACAAGGAAGCGAGCTATTAAAAACGTTTTCAAAAGAAGAAAAGGAAGGAAATTGAAGAAAAGTCTAATCTCTCATTAAATTTGTTAAATGTTTTTTTATGTTTTGTTGTCCTTGTTGCTCTTTATAGTTATCTTTGTCCTTATTGTTACTTAATTGTTAATCCTTTTGTTACTATTGTTATTGTTACTGTTATTACTGTTTGCACTTTTGTTGTTATTAGTCATCACTCATATACTCAATAGTTGTATCACAATAATTGTATCATGATCCTGTATGCTAATGGTTTGTACGTTAAATAAATAAATAAATAAATAAATACAAATGTGTCTAATAACACTTGAAACATAACATACTTAAACTTATACAGTTTTATTACTTCCAGTTTTTATACATAATTGTAAAAACAGTATAAGTGTAAAAGTTCCGTATTATTAAATTTTATTTACATTCCGTCACATGTTTGTTAAATCTCAAATATATTATGGGTTTCCTTGTTACATGTTTAAAAACACATTTATATAAAAAAAAACAAAAAAAAACCGTCCCAGTTCCTTATACAAGCATTATCTTTAAGTAAATGACTAAATAAATCCTGACTATACATGCAAATAAAAAAAATAATATAAGATAAAATTAGACTGAAAACATTGATAGTGTTACCCGTTAAAACTATAAATAATAAACCATACATGAAGTCGTTTTAAATATTAGTATGTTTATATATGTTTTAACCAACAAAAATTTCATGATTTAAGCGGACTTCTAGAGTTTTGAATGGAAATAGATACTCGACAAATGAGCTTTATCCTTGTTTTTACACAGGATGTCTTGGTTGCATAATTGTAACATAAACTATTTGTATAAAATATTACAAAAAGGTTTAAACTGAAACTGAAATGAAGGTTTTTGAAATTTTGAAATGTAAACATATTAGTAATTTGAATGTATTAATGGGTTGGCGGAGTAATTAGGTTTCATAAAAAATTCAAAAGTCATTAAAATAAAAACAAGATCAGATGGAACTTGTCTTAAGATTTTATTTTTAAAGAGGAACATATACGGTATTTATATTGCATGAATTAGTTATCATATGTATTAGCATTTGCAGTAAAACAAACACATAGTCTATCACGCGCGACATAATATATTTTCGTGGAATGATCTTGGAAATTGATTCACTTTATGCCTAGAAACTACAATTATTAGAGAAGCATTGTGTTTTTTTTATTGCAACTAATAAACTGAAGGAAACAGTAATGTTTTATTGATCCAAGAACAAGTGGGTAGACTGAGGTGTGGTCAAGATAAGTGTTATCGAACATTAGCTTCAAGGTCGTGGATCTAACGATTTGCAGACAATCTGCTATCAGTAGCTATCTTGCACTCTGCTAATCAATAACAAAGACTTCTTCCTAGATCATGATTTTACTGCTATGAGGTTTTACCATTTATTCATTTTTTGTGTTAAAAAAGTTAACTCGCAACCAAAAAAACAGTCTTTATGACAAATATATTAGTTAATAGCTTTGCTATATTTAATGAAATATTCTTTTTTAGGTGGATACATGAAAACCCTCATAGTAAATTTATTTCACATAGTAAAAATAAATAAATATACAAGTATATCTTAGCTTTCTATACTAGCGAATTACGAAAAAGGTATAAACACCTATTTCGTGACATTTCTAGGCATTGGGGATGAATGTGTGTTGTAACTAATTTTTTAGTTAATAATAGTTGCAATACGCTGCTGTTTATTTAAAACTACAAAATTAATAAAATTTCATCCAGCAAAACTGCAGATGAACTAATTTTCACCTGTCTAATTGGCTGGTCACCGAAGTGTAAGCGATACCACAGACAAGTAAGGTATGTACCTCTCTGAGGCGATGCTAAGTAATAGTTGAAGTTGATTCCGTGTAATAATGGGATGTTTTAGGTAAAAATATTAACCTATAACAGTCATGTTACAAACTAAAATTTTGTGTTATTAGGCAACTCTTTGTCAATCACGCAACATGACCGTGATAACATGAAAATAATATGAAATGAAATGAAATGAAATGAAAATCCTTCTTTATTGAGGCGAACTTAGGACCTCACGGTCCTACAATATGGACTACTTTTAATAATTATTAGGAATAGTTTTTTTGTGCAAAAAGAATACAAGTTACCTATATAGGATAATCTTGTTAAAGATTGATTCTCGACGTTCCATCGCACTAAGAAGAGATTAAAAGTTGAGCGCTTTGAGGAACCCTTTATTTTAGGATCGAACTTTGATCACAGTCTGTTTTAATTAGTTAAGGTGATCCTACTTTGTCTCAAAGTAAATATTTTGCTTAGAAAGTTTTGGTTCGGAAATATTCTACCAACCTTGAGTAAAAGCTTAATAAATGTGACAAGATACATTTATAGCGAATTTCCCATATAGGGAATAAGCTATTACCGTAGTACTCATGGTAAGACCTCTACCCGGGACCGATTGGCTATTTCGTTTTGAGGTCCCCAGACGCCAAATACACCATCCGTTCGAATTCATATACAGTATATACAGGGTGATTGATATAAGTGTGCCAGCCGTTTTATTCGAAAACTATAAGAGATATCAAAAAAAGTTAAATGGTAAGTGCCTTGGATTTTTTATTAAAAAATGGTAGTCAAGTCAAAAAAATTATTTTAGCCGCCATTTTTCCAATATGGCCGCCAACTTTGATTTTTCTTAAGGAACACAGGAACACCCTGTATTTTATGATGTATTCTGGTAGAAAATGTAATTTGAAGACGATTTTATTCTTGTAATTTTTTTCATAAACCTAACCGTTTCAAAGATAATAATGGTTAAAGTTTTAAAATTTCTGCATGAGAAAGAGTTTCGATAAAGGCCTACTAGTAAGCAAGCATGCCAGCTGTTTTATTCTAAAACCATTCAAAATTTCACAACTTAAACCATTATTATCTTTGAAACGGTTAGGTTTATGAAAAAAATTACAAGAATAAAATCGTCTTAAAATTACATTTTCTACCAGAATACATCATGAAATACAGGGTGTTCCATAAGAAAAATCAAAGTAGGCGGCCATATTGGAAAAATGGCGGCTAAAATAATTTTTTGGACTTGACTATAATTTGTAAATAAAAAATCCAAGGCACTTACCATTTAACTTTTTTTGATATTTCTTATGGTTTTCGAATAAAACGGCTGGCACACTTATATCAATCACCCTGTATAAATGTTCAATCAGTGTGTGTTCGTTAACGTGATAACTCGAGCAAAAATGATCTGATTTTGATGATATTCTGGTAGAAACGTGTAAACCTACGTTTGTTTGAACGATTTGGTGAACCAGCATGATCAGAATATGGGAATGGGGGTTTATGGGGGGGTTTTATGGTGTAAACATTATATTTTTTCTCATTTTTGACTCTGAAAACATAATATTTCACAATTTCTTTCGAGACTATTTTATAGAGCTTAAAAAAGAAATAATTTTGTACATTGAAGCGTTTTTGTATGCCTAATGGTTGCGGGGTTAAAAAAAATTAATTTGAAATTCCCATATTATTCATATGGAGAATTAATAAACTGTTGTTGCTTGTTTATGGATACATTTTAATCAAATTTGGCAATTTTGTTCATTTCATACTAAGCTATCAACATTCACATAAAAAAAAACACACCTCAATACCTTCCTAGTAGAAGCAAACCTAAGTACTCATTAAAATTAATGTTATTTAAATAGGAAATAATCTGTCAAATTTCAGGGAATATTTTAGTATAAATCCAGTTAGGTAAATGGGAATTCGTTAGTCTGCAGGTTTGCTGCGGTGGTGGTAGTATTTTATGATAAACCAGTTAGCACAAAAGCAGAAACATATTTTCTCGAAATTCAATTTTTAACGTTTTAATGATATAATAATCTTATCTGAAATTTAATATTGCAAAATAGTATGATGGTATTAGTGAATTGAATATATTGATTTATTTAAAATGAATAAAAAATGAATGGTATTCCCTCAGAATGTGTGTCTGTGACGTTGTCGCTTTATCATTGTACGTGATAACTGTAACCAGCTCGGCTGGTAACAAGGCTTCTCTGTTGGTAACAGGTTCATTAGCATTTCAGATTAATAAGGGTTGAGTCTCTGAAGCTAGTAACCACTGATATTACTAATTGTCTGGGTTTGAAATACACATTGTTGAACTGTGACTACTAATTTAAATACAGGTCTGATAGTTAATTAGAAGTCAAATTAGTTAAGTATTGTAAAAAATATAAATATTCATTCCAAAGGGAGTTATAATTAATCAGTTGCATGAGAAATTTCTGTAAACACTTGAAGAATCTCCATTATGTATACTATTCGTTATTTATTTAAACTAGATCCAGTATTTTATTGGTGGTTGAAATTAAAGGTGAACTCATGCCTAAACTTAGATATTTCAACAGTCTTTTAGAATTCATAACTCTAGAAACTATCGGCAAAACTTATCTACTACATTCTTATATTTTTCAAGCTACCTGTTATAAAATTAGACTACTAGCCGTGTAGTTTTACAATCTGACAATCATATATTGTGTGGATGATAATTTTTTCAACAATAAAGAAATCTGTGAAAATAATCAGCTGTTGATCATATGAATGTGATAAATCTTTTTACGTAGTAACTTAATATTTACTCTATTTTACATTGTGTGCGATATACAGTCGCAGTCCAGTGTAGAACGTTAGCCAATCAACATCTGTGGTCCTAATTGAATCTTGAGGTCTGGCGCTTGTCGATAGCGGGATTTACGGCTATTAGTTCATTACACCTGAGCTATTGCGGGACTGGAACTGTGCCGCATTCGACAACATCACGAAATTAGTTTTTATCCAAAAACCATTTAAAATATCGTATCACATTCGTAACAAATATTAACTCAATGAATCAGAAAACAAATTACCTATATGTGATGCAAGATTGGTCCACAGATAAATACACTCTAGATAAAATATAAAAAAATAGGATTAGGTACTCAGTGTTCATGAATATCCACTTACACTAGACAAGTTTGAAAAATTTAATCGACTTAAGTTCAAAACTATTGCGATTATGACAAAACAATACTCTTAACCTGAGGTATGATATAAAAGTTCAAGTTTCACTCAAAGAGAAGACAGGATCTTGGCTAATTAGCTTTATTAATGATCAAAGCTTAGTTTTGAAGGAAAGGCCATTCAGAGCGACAAACTTATAATCTCTTTTAAAGCTCATCGGACTAAAACGAATGTTCTCAACAGCATGGAAACTTGTTCTTTAATACTTTATTTCAGTTATACACCTAAACATTTAATGGGAAATGATTGAACTTAACTTATATTTTTGTTCGGCATTTTAAAATTCGGTATTATAAATTAATGATAGTATTTATACGATTTCTTCTACTTTCAAGCAGTAGTAAATCAAAGTAGGTATGTAAATATGTAATTGTAATTGTTGTGAATAAATTATTTATCATAAAATCTAATAAACTTAATTTTGGTTTTTCAGGTTCGCTTAAGTGCTAACATGTCAAAAAAGGGGTTTATGATTTATTTGTACACCATTTGCCACTATTTTTTCGATTTAAACAAGTAACATAATTTGTAAAACTTAATTATTTATATTTATAGGCGTATCCAATATAATGGTGCGTTCATTATATATATACGTTCACATGGACTACAAAACGATGTCTTGAGCTTGTCGAATAGCTTAAGTTTTTTTTTTTTGTTGGAGCTAGAACCAAAGAGGATTAATATATACTCTAGCCTTTTTTCATAACTATTCACAGTGACTATAAGAGAACTACGCTTCCTGTACTGGCCAGACCTTTGTTCCGTGATTACGTCTTTTTAGGCCAATTAGACAGTAAAGGCCTATACTGTGAGCAATACTAATGAGCCTATACAATCAATACTGTAAAGGTTGCTCTTTCAAACTCAGACAATTTTGCATCTTACTGTTTTACAAGTATTTTTTGTAAGTTTATACTTTATTGATAAATTAAAAACCTGACCTACAAAACCTAGTTAAGTAGTATGAATCTTAGTATCAATACGGTGTCAGAGGCACTGCTCTCATCTGGTTCAAAAACTATGTATCTGACAGACTCAGACATCAAGTGGCTTCCATCTGTGGTGCGAGTAGTGATGCAAATTCAATTGAGTATTGGGTCATTCAAGGAAGTACTCTGGCGCCTATACTTTTTCAAAACTGAACCTGAATGGTGAAGTTTTTTTGTTTGCTGATGGCATATTAATTTTGATAATGGGTCGTTCATGGAAGGATGGGAGGTTCAAAGCTCTTGGTGACCTCCCACAAAAAAATGTTTTGATAAAAATGTGCTCCCACTTAGTGTAACCAAGATACTCCCATACCATTCTGTATCAGCACTGATTAGAGCCTAGACAATTTAAAAGATTCTTTGTTGTGGGAACCAAAACTATCATCATGTAATTGTGAACACATTGAAAAAGATTATTAGAAATATTTAGGTATATATTTTTACTACCAAATGAAGTGGACAGAGCATGTATATTTCTTGAAGAAACAGATTCGTAAATACATCTATTCTTTTAACCGATTGAGTGTAATTTTAGACGGGGATTACGTAAAGCGCTTATTTAGTCATTTAGCTTATTCCCCTTATTTATTTAGTTATAAAGCTTATTTCGCTAATTTGTAATTATTTTCTGGGGAGCATGCTATCAGACCACTTTGGAATCTTTGGAATCCGGTTCTTCCCTTTGATCTCCAGTAGATAGGCCAAGGGATCTCATACGCAGACCTTGTAGTGCTGGGCACATAAATATCACGTGGAAGGCTCTCTCCTCCTCTTCTCCACATTTTCTACATAAGAGGCTTTCAACTTTAATTCCCGTCTTGTGTAGCTGTCCGCGGAATACCCAGTGGCTGCTGACGAAGCACACCACTTTAGGCAGGTTCTTCGTATTCAGCCGAAATAAGCCGAAGGGCATCTGCCACCTACCGGCACTACCGGTAGGTGTTTGCAGCATTATCTTTGACTGTGTGTTGCCTTCTGTTCTTTTCCAGATCCTTCGATGTTCCATTGCCATCCACTGGTGAACAGCTCTCCATGATGTGTTGTGCTCGTAGGCTCTGGATCAACGAGTGGGCCTTCAGTTTCCTCATTGCCAGCAATAATACATTTGCTCCCTGGAAACCAACTAAGGATAACCTTGTTGTTCTCTCCCAGGGCTTTCATGGTCTGATGACAGTCCCTAGAGGTGAATTAAAAACTGTCAAGTGTCATTAGCGCTGCATTGCTGTCCGAGTTCATGTGTATGGTTTGGCATGTCAGACCACTCCCAGGTCTTGACTTGAGTCCATGGTCTTGACTCCAAACACACTCTTACACACTCGGACAGGGCAACAACTTCAGCCTTCAATACAGAAGCCAGTTTCCCCAGGCTTACGCATGACTGCGCCTTGGGTCTGACTCCATATATTCCCACCCCAGTGCCCAATGGGTTTTTAGAGCCATCCATATACCAATTGATCCCCCTTTTCATGCATTCAGGTTCAAATTTTTCCCAAACAGCCCTGTCAACTATGTTAACATTGTATGGCTTTTCTAGATCTGTGTTCTTCACCATCCTGTCTGGTAACATTTCCAAGGTCCATTTGCACTGTGTCCACAATCCTTATATGCTCACTGGAAGTATATATTTGTCATAATATCGACATCATTTGTCAAGAGGTGTGAGTTTTAGCACCTCTCGACATCATTGTGAAAGAGATGGCAAGGATGCCGAGACTTTGAGTTGACCAAACCATACCTCACTCTGACCCTTCGACCCCCTCACCCTCAAAATGTCTTCTTTTGATTGAACTGGCTTTGGTAATCGTCGACGACATTTCTCAACTACAATAAGTTTTTCATTCAAATAAAGCTTATAAAACCTTTCCCATATTCAGTTGTTGACCTAAAAAAATTTGACTGATAACAACCGGGTCCTACACACAGGCACCTGCCTATGTAGGTCTATCTCATAAGCATGATAGGTTTCATCATACAATTAATGTTGTACTAAATATAATATTACTCTCCATTTTATCTTTCTATCTTTCCTAAATGAAATTGGGATAAATAAACGTATTTAATTTAATTTCACGAAATCATTAAGTTCAAGGATAGGAAGTTATACTGTTGTCAGAGGTTTACCTCAATGTTCCAATACCGTGTTGGATAGTGGCGTACAGTTTTGCTGACATTGTGGACAACATGTTGGCATTGTTATACAACCTCGGCTATGTGGATTACAAAGCTCGACGCGAAATCCCGTTGTAATAAATTACGTAATACTTGTTTTGTGGTTCGACTTTGTATGTTCTAATCTTCAACTTTTTGAAATCGCAAATGTTCATTTTTAACCCGGGATAATCACTGTCAAACACTAGGTGTACTTCAAATAACAATTTGTTAGTCTACTGCGTTTTGTAAGCATCATGTTGTTTAGGTGATCACATATACAAATAACTTCAACAACGCATTGTGATAAAAAAGTGAATTTTGTAGTTTTGAAAACATTAACAAACAACTAACTGAGTGTCATCCATAAACAATATCAAAAGTTATATTCTGTATTTTGTTAAAATAACATGACATATGAAAAATCAAAAAAATGTTGACGTTACCCTTGCTTTAAACGTGTACTTACATCTCAATTTGATGCACTTTAATACTTTACTAGTGTACATGTTGCTCGAAATCGAGCAATTACAAATAAGTACAGGAGTTTTATAAACAAATAACTTGTTTAAAAACTAAAAACAGTCATAATTTCCGATGATTTGAAAAGAGTCAACTAAAAGGTTATTAACTATATAATGGAAATACTCACAATTCACATAACAGTCCTATTCCAGTTTAAAGGGTTAATTTTTAACAATGAAACTGCCCATTCGACGGGAAAAGGTAAGCCTACAATTTAAGTCAACATAAAAAGGCTGTCAGCTTTATAAAGTACTGTACCTAAGTTATTTAGCCAATTTGTAGACAATAAGGTGTAGGCTACTTTAAACTCTATAGGACAGAGTTAGGCAAAAGCTGGCAGAACTCTGAAATGGTGTTATCTATCATAGGCTTACTCATATGCCAAATCCTTAAAAAAAATGTCAATAACTAATAACTTATATCGTTGAACACAAACCAACATCCAAAACTATACACATTTTTAATACAACATAGATAATTTACACATAGACTGTTTACAAACATATGTTCCTCTTCTCATTAATTTTTGCTTAGCAACGGGAATAACCTGTTTCATAATCATTGAAATAGATTTATAATAATCCATCATAAAGTTTAAGATTAAATAACCCTACCACATAGTTGTTTTATTTTTTTGGATCAGCTGTCTGAAATAGGCATTTGACAGTTCTGGTTGTTTACATTTAAATGTCAAAGCAAATGTAAACATTGTGAATTTTCTCAAGCTTCCATGGAGACACGTATTAATATTTTCTGACAACAGCTGGAGTTTCAAAACAATCTTTGTTTCCCATGTTAATCTTATGGAGAAATACGAAACTTTAAAGGGTCTCAGGGCCTCACTCTCTAATTATTTACCTAAAAAGAAAGTTTCCTGCACAACTTCACGTTACGCTCTTTCCAATGACACCAAAAACATGTCAATCGGTGAAGTAGTTTAGGAGGAGTAATTGTCACAAAAATCCTGCTTGCGTATTAAATAAGTACGAGAGGTCGTCCAGTGGTCGAAACTCGACCAAAAATATGTAATGTACTCACTTTTCTATTTTCACCCCACGCTGTAAATAAAACATGTGATTGGAGTTTCTTCCATTTGTTTTGATTTTCTGTTAATATTTCGTTGTTATTTCGTCACCAGCATGGCAACGCATAAGATCCATGTTAATTTTTTCAAATGTTTAAACTCATTTTTTGTGCTTATCTTTGAGCCTATTTAAATTTATAAAGGGATTCTGCACACCTACAGGGAAATTGCTTTCTAACGGTATGCACAGATTTACCCCACGATGCACTCAAGCTGAGAAAAAAGGTTTTAAAGAAACATACTTGCCTATTAATATATAGATAGATAGATTTGTATAATTGACGGGTTTACACCTCGTAAATTTACAATAGTAAAGAGCAAAAACGTACAATGCCAAAATACTACCACGGTTGAAAATGAATATATTAGGGATTGTAGCAACATTAACAATCACAAAGTGTTTTACTAAAGTGCATTTTTGTTCTTCTTATTTGTACGAAACAACGACTTTGGGTTAAAGTGAGTGTTGAAATGCTGGTGCGGTTGTAGTACCGTGTACAGAGTTTCCAACAGAAATATCTAAATAGTTTGCCCAAAATTACAACTATACTATCATTAATTAAAGCGGCCCACACACTACACGTGCATTGCACGCCGTGCAAGCACGTCGTGAAAAAAACAGACGAAACGTGCCAGTGTGTGGTGAACACCCTGCAAGCACGGCGTGCATTGGCATGGCACGGTTAAAATCAAAATGAGTTTGATTTTTGGCCAAAGCACGCCGTTCTGACGTACTAGTGTAATAGGCGGTCCCGTGCCACATGCTAGTGGATCAACCCCTTTTGACAGGTTTTGACCCTATAGTCCTTTCTTATTAGTGAATCAACGGGATTTTGTCTTTGGCACAACGATCGAGATGTTGTGGTCCATTGTAACACAATGGAAGTTATAGCGCCGTTAAGCCGAGACGCAGTCTGCAGTCATTTATCTCTATATAATATATAATATAGCATACATCCTCCACCATAGTATTGTGAAACAAGTGTTATTTATTCGGCGTATATCAGTACGGCAGCGAGATGCAAGGTCTGGACTAACCTTAGGTGGCTTAGTGCTATCTAGTTTCTATTAGCGAATTTCCCATATAGGGAATAAGCTATTACCGTAGTACTCATGGTAAGACCTGGACGTGGGACCGATTTTTTTTTCGTTTTGAGGTCCCTAGAGGCCAAAAACACCATCCGTTCAAATTCATATATATATATATATATATGTGTGTCCGTCAGCACGATAACTCGCGCAAAAATGATCCGATTTTGATGAAATTTGGTACAAACGTGTAAAAGTACGTATATTCGAACGAGTTCGCGATCCAGCATGATCGGACCATGGGAACGGGGGTTTACGGGGGGTTTTATGGGGTAAAAATAGGTTTTTCCCATTTTTGACCCAAAAAACATAAAATTTTGCAATTTCTTTCCAAACCATTTTGTAGAGCATAAAAAAACAAATAATTTAGTATTTTGAAGCGTTGTTATGCGCCTAATGGTTACGGAGAAAATTCAAAAAAATTTTAAATTCCCATGTTATTCTTATGGAGAATAAGTAAACTGTTGTAGTTTGCTTGTTTGTGAACATATTTTGATCAAATTTGGAAAATGTTTTTATTTCTTCCTAACTATTCACATTTTACAAAAAAAAAAAAAAAACAAAAAAACTTTTACCCTCCCTGATGCAGCAAACCTAGTACTTGTTAAACTAATTCTATTTAAATCAAGAATAAATGTTATATTTTGAAGTAGACATTTCAGTGTAAATCCAATCAGTCAAATGGAAATTCGCTTAGTCTGCAGGTTTGCTGCGGCGGGGGTATTTTTAATGATTAATTAATCATGTCCTTAAAACATGCCATGTGTTCTGCATTTAATTTGTACGAACAGACGATGTAATTTACACGTTGCAGGCTACACTGAAGATCAATATAAAAAATGGCACGGCGTGCAATGCACGTGTAGTGTGTAGGCCGCTTAATGCACTTGCATGAGGTTAATGAAGTAAATATTGGCTTTACAAACTGTGCCAAGATTTTATTTAGCTGTGACTGCGACATTGAATTATTATAAGTTAGATAATTTTTATCGAAGTCCTTCACTGATAAGACCACAACAGCTGGTAGTTTGGTGACGACTACAACCAATATGTGCTGCATAGTCGGATGTATATTTAACATTATTGTAAGTAAAATATACCAAGTGTGTTTGAGTAATAACATGCTAATTATCACGCTATTGTTGAGGTTTTATTTACAAAACTTAAAATATTCGCATTTAGAGTGTTATTAGTTAAAAGTTATTCAAAATAGATGTTCATATTTTTTTACTTTAAATTGCCAAACTAAAATGTAAACAGTTACTGAAATTACTTTTAACAGTAAGTTTATTACAATTTACTTCCCATGGAATCAATTACTATCGAGTTCTGAGAATATTGACCACTTGTAAAGGGCATGTAAATAACTTTCGGCTCTAAATTAACTTTCATAAACTAAAATAGCTTCTTGACGATCTTACATAAAAAAGTAAACTGTGTTAGAAATATACAGCAATTTCATTAAATTTGCTAATTAGGGAAGGTAATTAGGTACACGTGTGTATGTAATGTGCAAACGTGTATTTCGCTTGTACATTGGTCCCTGATAATATAAACAGCATGGGTGTAATGGATGTAGTGCACAATATTAGTGTGAAATAATACTTCACTCATGTAGGGAAGGCAAAACCAAACCGGTGTAACCGAAATTTCATGTATTTTATGTTATCAAAAAATAAAACCTTGATTATCTTTTTCAGTTGGGTTGAACTGAGGGTAGTGAAATGCAATTAACATTATTTTATTTGTGTACATTATATTACTGTTTATCGTGAAAAAGTAAACGCTGCAATGATGCTAAGGGTATTTTTTGTTTATGCAGTAAAAATTGGTAATGAAAAAGATGTTTTGGTATTTCTTTGTCACATCATAGTTTTTCAAAGCTATGAGTGAATTCAATATGAGTAAGTAAACTATATTTTTGTTCTCTTTGTCACTGGTTAGGATAGGTTTAAATATATATGCATGGCGTAATTAATTCCTATAGGTAACAATGGTTTTATAAAAACGAGAGGTCGTCCAGTGGTCGAAACTCGACCAAAAATACGTAATGTACTCACTTATCTATTTTCACCCCACACTGTAAATAAAACATGTGATTTGAGTTTCTTCCATTTGTTTTGGTTTTCTGTTTATATTTCGTTGTTATTTTCGTTACCAGCATGGCAACGCATAAGATCCATGTTAATATTTTCAAATTTTTAAACTCATTTTTTGTGCTTATCTTTGAGCCTATTTAAATTTATAAAGGGATTCTGCACACCTACAGGAAAATAGTTTTCTAACGGTATGCGTAGATTTTCCCTACGATGAACACGAGCTGAGAAAAAAGGTTTTAAAGAAACATGCTTGCCTATTAATATATAGATAGATGATAAAAGTAATACAGGTTTGAAGCAAACTAACCTCATTTTCATATTTAATAACCTATTAACCTATTTAATGCCGAGGTGATGTGAGTTCAACAATTTTTTATCTCACAACTCGCATGAAGTTAAAATCTTTCCTGTGACGTAGTTTTAAAAGTCTTAATTCCTTAATTATAGTATACATTAAAAAGTGTAGAATAACACATTTTATACATGTACTGCATGTGTTGAAATATTGTTTTTAAATATACCTAGAAGAATAAGAAATAATTTCCTTGTTGCCTATCCATATCCGTTATAAAAGTGACGTGGTTGCTCAGTCAAGAGATAGTTTATATTACAGAAATATAACATGACAAATGTTACATGCTGAATAATAGTTGATATGTTGATAATAATAATATGTTGATTACAGAAGTGGTGTACTGTACTTTTTAGCTGTGCTGTAAGGCTGAGAACCTTGGTGTTTGGCCACTACTTCTGCTTGGGAACATTGATCACAACCAACAAAAATAATTCTATTTACAACCACGCCTTACCTGGTAATGTCAAATGGGTAAAGATGGGATGTATATCTTATTCTGTGAAGCTGGTGGTTGTTTGAGGCTTAGCAATCAGTTTTTTTCTGGTTGATGCCGTCATTGGAGCATTATAAGTTGGTGTTGGCGGAGTGGAAATATGTTATATTTATTACATTAACCATTATTGTCGTATGCCTACAGCAGAACTGTATAATTGGCGTTTTGCTACTGGTAGCACTGATACTTGTTGGAGTTTTAGCAATCTGTTTCTTCAGGTCGATGCCATTGTTGGAGAGCTATAAAGCTGGTGTTGGTGGAGTAGAAACAAATGTTATTATCGTTGAGATTAACCTATTTTTCATTGTCTGTTTACAGAAGGACTGTATAGTCTTTGTTTTGCTACTGGTAGAACTTATAGTTGTTGGAGGTTTAGTAATCTGTTTCTTCAGGTCGATGCCATCGTTGGAGAGCTATGAAGGGGGTGTTGGTGGAGTAGAAACAAATGTTATTATCGCTAAGAACATATTTTTCATTATCTGCTTACAGAAGGACTGTACAATTATTGGCGTTTTGCTACTGGTAGCACTGATATTTGTTGGAGGTTTAGTAATATGTTTCTTCAGGTCGATGCCATCGTTGGAGAGCTATGAAGGTGGTGTTGGTGGAGTAGAAACAAATGTTATTATCACTAAGATTAACATATTTTTCATTGTCTGTTTACAGAAGGAATGTATAGTCTTTGTATTGCTACTGGTAGCACTGATAGTTGGCGGAGGTTTAGCAATGTGTTTCTTCTGGTTGATTGTCATTGAAGCACTATGATGGTGGTGTTGGTGGAGTAGTAACCAATGTTATTATTGCTTAGTTTAACCTATTTTCATTGTCTGCTTACAGAGAGACTATATAGTCTTTGTATTGCTACTGGTAGCACTGATAGTTGGTGGAGGTTTAGCAATCTACTTCCTCTGGCTGAAACCATGGTTACATCACCAGGTTGTTGAAGCAACCAATACCTCGTTGGATTACATGAAAGACCATTCATTTATTTATAATTAGTTAAGGTAGTTAAGTAACACATTTTATAACTGTAGATGTATTTTTTATATGAACAATGACAATTTATTAGTTTTTAGTAATTATTTAACCAACTTAAACCGGTCATGATACAAACAAATATTTCGATACAACCTCCTTTGTTATATGTCGTATTAATAACCCAGATGTAGGCCAAACAACAAAACAGTATGATCTGATAACCTTTCTTTGTTCTAGTTTGGTGTCTAAACAAACTTTTAGTGACCTAAATAGCCACAAGAGAATCATGTCATTTAAAGCTCTTTAATCAAATTATAGTATATTCAATAAAAAATATCTTGCTAGGCTTAGCCATTTTTGTATTAAGCTTGTCTGTAAATATATCATGTTTATATTCGTAACTGTTAAGTTTTTATTTTCGTGCCACACTGTATAATATTTGATTCCAGCAATAATATTTTAGTAATATCAAGATATGATGGTTCATAATTAATCATTTACAGTTCGATAGCCTACTTAAAAGTGTATCCATCAATGCTAAAAGGTATTTTTTTATTAATCACTGCAAAGATTTCTTACACAAAATAGTGAGCTATGTAAACAATGTTGTTCTATCTAACAAATCTCAATTTTGTGATAAAATCACTGCAGTATGTATACTGACAAACTAGAACTTATGAATTAATACTTTAAATTAGTTTTTGAATCACTATTATACCTGAAATGATCTAGGGAAGTTATAAACGAATTTAAAAACCCAAGATTTGAAGTATGATGAGCATGGTAGTGTTTCTAGTGTAACAAATAGTGCCACTTACAAGTGTATCATTTGATTGCCAAATTATATATACCTAAATTTATTTAATTGTATAAATAATAAAAAAATATACGAAACCACTTTATTTCTATGTTACATTGTGATTTAATAATTGAAATTGTGCCAATGGATTTCCGTTAGAGTCATAGTAGGGCTACATAATATGCAAAATAGGATAAAACTAGAGAACCCATAGTATGTAACATAACTCCGAGGAAAACGTTATGCTTAAATTCGATTAATTCTAGTTACATCTTAGAGTAGTTTAAACACTTGTTAGAAACCAATTTTAAATATCTCTATTTGCGTCGTAAAAGGTTCACCTACCTACATTATTTCTGCTCTCAATTTAACTGATAACTTCTAATGAATGCTAAACGATCTGCTTCAATTCGAGTTAACATGTTACAAAAAAGTTTTTTCCAGAACTGAAAATTAAAGAAAACTGTTGCCTTGCTGATAGCCTGTGTTAAGTAATTTAAGTTTGAGTAATTTTATTTCTTTAATTTGAGACTTTCCTCTAAACAAACGAAATTTCTCCGGAATCCGGAAAAGGTGGGTGATATCAACCATTTCATGTGCTCCATTTTTTACCCACAAACTCTGGGTTACCAACTGGACAGCCATAATCTGCGTTGAATAGGCTAAAGAAGCAACACCATTGAAATATGGTTAACGTATGTTAACGTGTTGTCTGTCAGTCACAGTATATGCCCCGCATCATAACGTTCTCACGTTGTTCAGTGGAATTCCTCTTTTAATACCTGTACCAAAGTTTTGAAAGTATGAATTCATTTGTCGAAATAGGTTGGATAACTTTTGTAGCTATAAAATTTGGATATCAATTTTCATTTTCTCTTTTTGAAAAGCGTATATTATTTGCCTCTCTTGAATTATAAAAATAAACATGACCGTAACTATTCGATCGTTAAATACATAAACACCAATTCCTTCACTTATGATTGATCTAATATTGCCCCTAAGTTTTTGAAACTTCTTATTTTTAACTTGAAATGTCTGGATTGTGTTGGTGAATTCAGTCCCAAAATTGTGTGTAAGTTTGTCAGAGATACCGGGCAACAGAACCTAGAAGTAAACAATCCATTTGCGTTTTTCTCAATTGAAGTAGACCGAGTAATACACAAGTTTACAATAAAAACATAAAGTCCACAAATATTTGGTATAATCTTACTACTTGAACTTATCATAGTCAAGGCATTAGTACCAGTTTCTACTAAATGTTTTGAAATTTCTCGATCTGTAAGTGTCAGAAGTAAACAATTCTTGCCTGCATTTATTTGATCTGTGATTAGGCAAGTTTACTTTACCAACGTGAAAACACTATGTGCTTCGTATATTTTTTCACTTGCAAAGTAAGTTGCATAGCATAACTGTCAAATATTATTCATCTCACCAAGTGATTTTGTATCTGGATGGGTATCTGTTAGACCAGGCCTCTCTTTTTCTACTCTCCTCATACACATAAGATATCTTATTATTAATTGTCTCCTCCTCCCGTTTTCAATGTTTTTTCTTTGAACTTGAGGCATGTTCTGTTCTTCCAACAAAACTGATAAACTGTTTAACTTGGTCTTAACCTACTGAATATTACAAACAATAATATTTACTCCCAAAAAGCTAATGAGTTTCTTTTTATAAACAGCTGTTATTGTTTTTAAATTTGTTCTGTGTATTTCTTATGGGGAAAACCCGACCTTTGAGAGGGTCTCATGCCCTTAAGAGTAGAAATTTTAAAATTGTAAAACCTTATTGCAAAACTACATATTGAGACGAATCTTTTGACACCTTAAACGCTGAAATTGGTCAACAAATAAGGAAGGAGTTGCGTCAACAAAAAACGGCTTCACGTATTATATATATATATAGATTACATAAAATACTGGTAAAAAGCTATGATTGAAAATCCTAATTGCCTTTATGGTATCCGGCTCAAATTAGGACCTTGAATGCACTATGGATCATAAACACAAAATATAGCTATTGACTTACTTTTAGTTGTAGCCTTTTCCAAAAATGTCCCAGCAGTCAAAGAGTTTAAAAATAAATTACGTTAGGTAATTTATATTGCCATTACCTTTTACCTATTTCATATATTAATATCAGAATCAAAGCATTCTTCAGCCATTAAACACGCCTGTTAGACCATTCGTTGAAAAAAAAAAAAAAACAGCTCGTGTTCCGTAAGCAATTACTGTCGGACACTTAGCCTACTAATAAATACTGTCATAGTGAGATATCGATTGAAAATGACTATACGTCTCTTCGTAATACTAATCAAGAGTAGTTTAGTTATCAATGTAGGTAAAATACAAATATTAACCTTTTATAAACTGCAAAACGTGTTTTTGTTTACTTAATTCCTTTATATCTACAGCCTGGGTTTGTTTGCTAACTAACGTTTTAAATAATGACTTAACAACAGTTAAGTTTATCATAATCTTTTCAGGGTATATACCTATGTATCAAATCGTGTAACAATTCTTAGATATCTGAGCGAAATAGAAGCTATATCAAAGCTAAGACCAAAGCTAAACAATCTTAGTGAAGCCTGTGGCCATTAGGTTATTGGATCATTCCAGACATGCAACGGTAGTCAGTTCCTTTATTATACTACTTGACGAGTCACTTCATCCCCAGAGGAGGGGATTATCACCATCATTAAATATGTTTATATTGTTGGACGTATTGTACTATGAAATTTATTAGATTGTTTAAAAAAATACTGTAGAGGTCATTTGAAATAGACATTACCTATTATACGAAAGATCTGAAATTACAATTTATTCTCAGATTTCGTACACTCTCCAGTAACAAATTATTTCTTGGTAAAAAACGAGGATATCATAAGTAACTATTTTAAAGCTATTGGTGGCCTTGTAAAAAGTATGTAAGTCAACATAAATTGTAAACCGAACCAAAAAATAACAGTGTGACATACATGGTTGTAGTGAGTTGTATCAAAATTAAAATGGCCAGAATTGCTGTATGTGTCCCCTGAGTGTTATCAGTAGGGACGTATACGACTTTAATGAGCTGTCATCCTCACCATAGTAAGGAAGGACACCAAGCTAGATGTTATGTGTTCCCTTGGTGTTATCACTAATGGCATTTAAAATTGTTGTGAGCTGTCATACCATCAATACTATACTATACTACATACTACACTACAATACATACTACTACAATACATACTATACTAGATGTTATGTGAATGTGTTCCTTTAGTGTTATCAGTAGGGACACATACGACTTCAATGAGCTGTCATCCTTACCATAGTAGGGAAGGACACCAAGCTAGATGTTATGAGTTCCCTTGGTGTTGTCACTAATGACATTTAAGATTGTTGTGAGCTGTCATATCATAATTAAGGACACCGCGCTCTGAGATGCTATGTATTCCCTTGGTGTTGTCACTAATGACATTTAAGATTGTTGTGAGCTGTCATATCATAATTAAGGACACCACGCTCTGAGATGCTATGTGTTACCTCACTGTTATCAGTAATGACACATACGATTATTGTCAGCTGTCATATCATAATTAAGGACACCAGGCTAGATGCTATGTGTTCCCTTGATATTATCAGTAATGACACTTGTGGTTGTCGTGAGCTATCAATCGTCAACTAAAATTCTAGAAATCTTCTTATGGATATTCTATAGAGTTAATCCGACTAGCCTTTAACATACTTTTCAACGATTGCCACTAAACATTAGCAAAACGTTAATCAAGAGTAATACAAAAATAAAACAATCTTAATATGTCCATAATTCAAGTATAAAATTAATTGCGTTAGTTTTGTTTATTTTCCTACATTAGGAAAGCAAATAATTGTAATATATTCTCACAGGACGGATTTCCTACACCTATCATGGCAATGGAGTATAATAAATACTTTTCTTGGGTTTCTTGATTAAATCCGTGACCACTGAGACATCGGCACTAGGATGTAATATGTCGAATATCATACGTTTCATACGGTATGTCATATCTTATCCAGTAACTCGATGCGATGGTAAAATTAAATGTATAGTATAACAAAGCCCCCCCCAAAAAACGAAACAAAAATACACAATTAACATCATAGAAACTGTAGAATAGTAAAATTGTGCATTTTAAAAGGGTTGTAAATCTAATGCCGAATCAAAACGAAAAATAAATCACTATTTTTATTTTAGCTCTATGTATGTCCAACATCTACTGTACTAACTTACAATTCATTGAATTGGTTGATTGAGAACACCGTAAATATCGATTATATACCTCGATCAGATTACAACTATCAATAAAACTTGTTTATTTACTCCCATGGCCACGTTTTATGTAAGGATTTATTTGGCCGCACCAACAACGCCCCTCCATCTTTGTCCATCCCCTGCGTCTTTCTCGGTTACTTCTTAATCGTTCTGGAACGACAGAGGCCTGGACCTCTCTTCACTTGGCTCTACAGCTTTTGCTTTGGCCTTCCCAACGGTCGTCTTCCTTCGGGACTTCTCATTAATATTTGTTTCATATTACTATCAATAAAACTAGCCTATTTTAAACCCTGTACCGCGGGACCGAGCTATGGCTTGGTATGTTTATTTCCATTGTAAAAGCAATATAAAGGAAACTCACGTTTCTTTATAACTAATTTTGGCTTTTATTATTTAAGTCTCAGTGGAATTAAATTTATTATGATGGAAACTTTAACGTGGCAATCAAACAAATTAATTTATTTTAATATCACACATTTCTTACGTTGTAAATAAATAAAACAAATTAAAAAAAGAAGTATTATTCACTTTAGTTCCTATTGTAGGAATTAATATACAATCCACAGTTACAGTTAACAGTGGCAATCAGCTACAGCATTAATACAGCATAATACAGCGTATGTAAAGTGTGTGATTTATTTCTTGGTACTAAATTAAATCTTTCTTTAAGTATAAGTAATACTTCAGCATGAGAATACTCCCTAAAATATTATCATGATGGATTAGCTGAAGACAAATAAGTCCGATTCAAGCATATATTGCTTACTATAAAGATTATTGTAATAAAATTGGCTTTAATAATAATTCAACTGAATAAAGCTGTCCAAATTATTTAAACAATAAAAAGATAATAAAAAAGAGTGAATAAAAATTTTAAAATCAAACCTCGTATATAATGGTTTAATATGACGAGAGAAGGTTATTTTTACTGTACATAGAAACCCCTTACTGTAATAAGTATATGGCAGATAAGATATATATCATAAGATGAATTAATACACCTGGATAATAAACGAGATATTAATAATAAAACAGAATTATAATCTATTCAGTAAGTAATCATTTTCTTAAAACATATAGGTACCAAATTAGGAATTGATTTAAGATTTTTTTACATAAATAATGCTGTTTCTACGGGGAAACCCAATTAAGGTAATCTTAGTAATATTATTAATTATAATTCAAAAGTTGCAATAATGTCAGGCCAACTTTGTTAGACAAAAAGTAAGGTTTAGAAGCGTATAAATACAAATTTTACTGTTAAAGTGTTATAGGAGTAGGTTTTGAAAATAAACTAAGTTTACTTATAATTTACTATTTTCATTGGCCTCAAAATCATTAAATTTCCCTCCACAACCGTTGACCTGAATCAAAGTAAGTGTAAAAATCTTCTTGATACTTAATTAGGCTTTAACGTCTATGACAACAGCATGAATTATCAATATAGGTATGTAAAATAAGATTGTATGTAAATTCGGAGTGGTATTAGCAGATAAACTAAAACTTGTTTCTACTTGTTCAAAGAAAATACAAAATTCAGTCATTGCTCATACGTAATTGTGAAGAAAAAAATAGGGACATACGTTATAGCAGGACGTATTAATTACACCCCCTCTGCCAATTGAAAAAAGTGTTCATGTTATATATTCATAAACTTCATACTTAGAAAAAAAACTGCAGGTTCGGAATGGTTGTAAGAAGCTGATAAGAGATCACAGCTTGTGTTATATGGTCCTTAGAAAAGTATTCGTTTGGATTCTTAATAAAAGGAAAAAAAAACTTTTTTAAAGCAGAAAAATTTTAAACAGTAATACATATCTAGGATTTGGGGCCCTTTTCGTTAACTCACAACCACTAGTCTTTAAAGCGATAGATTATTAGCAATATAAGTGGCAGTGAATTAAACTTTGGTTAGCTTAGCTTAGGTTAGGTTAGTATAGAGTTAGAAAAACCCAACCAAACCTAACCTAATCTAAACACATTTCACAGGTACGGAAACGGTCCAGGGATTGATTTACTTGAGAATAATTTAAACCGTAATATATTTCCTATTCATCATATATTCAGGATATGCAATACTGAGGCACTAATGTTGACAACTACTAATGTGCTGTTAATATTTTGGATTACCATTATTGATGTTTACTGATAGAAAACAATATCTGGCTGGATTACCTTGATTTATCCAATAAACTTTCTACTTAAATGTTTACATTGGCAATGTACGCTATTATCTCTACTACAAAACATTGTGCTAATCTTAATTACTGAACTAAATAATTTAGCCTATTTATCGTTATTGGTTAGGAAAACGGTTGTTCTTTTACTTCAACAGCGCTACTTTAGTTATATAGATATAAAGTCAATGGTTATATGCTAGGCAACTGTAAAGCGGCCATAGTCAGGGGTGGTCTTTGGACACAAAGAGGCCATGAAAGTTTGATCATGCAATCAGAAAGAACCTTACAATCTTCACATGCAAGCTGAGATTCCTATAAAACTCATATTAATCATTAAATACCTGCTGCCGGCTTCGTGGCGCTGCTTTTCTTAGAAAATACTTTGACTATCATACCATTGCATAGTGAAGTAGTTACTGATTGCACTTTCCTCATATGTTTGTGTAACGTGAATTAAACAAATCTTAAGTCATGACAACATTTAATATCATGTTTCATCACTAAGAGTGACTGTTTTTGACCTTACCGCAAGGGTACTTTCCTGTTAAAGGGAACATTCATTATTATCGATGATTTTTTTTCTCGATATATCGATATTTTTGTTCACTGTAGTAAAACATACTATGTGACACGATTAAAAACACAAAAAAATTTATACGATGTAGACTATTTTTAACAGTAGAAACGACGTTCTGCGACAAAATCAGGAGTCGGATTTTACAGCTGTAAAATTGGCAGTTTATGCCTTGAACTCCAGCTGATTATTTTTCTCTTTAGAGAGAAAAGAGCGATTTCACAATTATTGCTGCTCATATACTGAAAACAGATGTAATCATAGTTTAATACTTGTAGTTAAAACTGTAGTTGGGCATCAGTATGCTCATATCGACAGAGTAACACTGTATTTTGTGGCATGACGTTATTGCATGTTCGTGTAGGCCCAGGGAAACAACCACTTTACATGATATTACAACGAATTAATTTCCAATTTGCTATTGATTGTTGTGTTGGATTTAGTTAAACAAATATTCAACAAATAGTTTTATGTTTGAGTATGTTAACTATTTGTATACATGAATATAAAAGTCTAGTGTTTTAACATGATTACAGAGGCTATAAACATGTATTTATTATTATAGGCAAAGCTAAATACATTTAACTTGTAAAATCTTATACAAAAAGAATTAAATATTATAGAGCGGTGCTGCGGTTCCTTCCTTTGACATTCATATTAATTCTATTTGTCTATGGTAAATTCCTTAGTCAATATTTTATCAAATTATATAGTTGTTTCAACTGCTGTTTTTCATTTCAAATTCAAGTATATAAAAAGTAAATATTGTAACCAATAATGTTTCATTATTATTATGTTCACATTTTTTATCCCAAGGAATAATAGAAACATGAGTGTTTGTGAATATTTGTGATGAATTGCTTTGAGTGGAATTCCAAGTTGTATTATACGTTTTAAATTCTATTCTGTTACGTAGATTCAACAATACTCTTGACAATATCGCTTTGGCTCGTTCTACTTCAGCATTACCTGATGTAAGTAATTTGTTCTTAACAAAATCTTTGCAGTCTCAAATACTATTGGTTGTGCTTGAACAAGTGTATTATTTATATTGTTTTTGATTGGTGATTCACAAGCTTAAAATATACAATGTATTACTGGGTAAAAAATTACAATGTATTATTATTTACTGGGTGTTCATAGTTTTTGGTAAATAATTTATGTAGGAATTTCTTGGGTCGAAAGAAGCATAAGAGTTTTTTCAAACATATGTCCTATCTCTTTCCCTTTAGCGTCAGGCTGTCTGTGTGTGTTTTTTTACAAACACATTCACAACTCCTTGTTGGTTTGGCTACAGTGTTGGGATTCTGCAAAAACGTTTATTTTATTAGCCACTAACCTTTTCCAAAGTACGAATTACTACGAACTTTACTTTAACCCTGTCAAAATGGCGGCTATTTTAAATTTGTGATGTCAATTCTACGAAATCCTTTAATATTACCAAAAAGCTGAAAGACGCAAAGAAATTAGTAAATGTTATGCAGATTCTGACGATATCTTATTAAGCTTAGTTTGGACTAAGAATAACTGAGGAACTTATTTATTTCCTGCTAAAAATGGTTATATAAACTGTTTTGCTTATTTTGGCCCAAGGAGGATTACGTAAATTATGTCCTACCTTTTTGAACACCCTGTATTTTTTTTATATTATTCCTACCCGATTGGTAATGTAAAACAAGTCAAAAGAACGCTAAAGACAATAATTGGTGTATTAAGTTGCAGTTTCAAACATGTGAGTGTTTTGTTCGGTTTTTGTCTTCTACTGTTTGAAAGGCCGTCTGTTTATAGAAACGAAAATAAAGACAACTAACTAAAACTACTAAACAAGTAACTTTTGTATAAACTATGAAGTGAATACGTTTGAGGAACCCTGTTCCTTCATAACATATATGATACACAAGACCACAGCTGTGCTAGAGAGTGGGAGTATTGAACGTAGTCGGTTTGTGAAATAGCGAGATCGCGTGCCGAGGTTTAGACGGGATAATATCATAGTTTACACATACAGTATAGATTCATGTTTGTTTATCTTACATTTTACAGAATAATAAACTTACGTCACATAAACTTATCACAAGTAATGTGGGTAATCGTGGAAACGATATCGCTTGCAATCAATCTCCCGTATAGAGATTGAATCCAAATATCAGCGAGAGCGATCTCCCACTCCAATAAACAGAATGTTGGTCTGAACCCAGGTATAAATAAACAGAAGAGATTAAAAGTGGTGTTTATACAGAATATACTTATCTCTTTGAATCCAGACTCTTTGACTGATTTTCAATAGAGTATTCATGATTTGATGGCGCATTTGAATATGTTCTGTTTTCACGTGAAAAAGTTTTAACATTGTTGAAACTTAAATGGTAATGTTATTTGATTGTTAAATTGGGAAATTCAATTTAATAAGCTGTGTAGCTCTGTGCAAGGTAACATAATACAAAATTATTGAAATTGTTTAGTTAAGGCCTTAGTACAATATAGTGTGTCGGCTTACACAATTTAAAATCGAATAAGTAAAAAAATGTTTATGAATAGTACTTTTATACTGTAGTTTGTGATATTTTGTTATCTGAAGTAAATACATTATACCGTTAAATAACACACATTGGGGGGGGGGGGAGCTGCATGGATAAATAGTAACCGTTTAGTATACTATTACAAACAATATAATATTTCCTCATTCACGAAGTATATAAATTTAGCATTGGAAATAACATTACAATCTATAATTGTAAAATTCACTTCTGAGGTATATTGTGAAAACACTAATTAAAAAAATTGTTATTACAACCATCGTGTAGAGCTTTACGAAAAAAAAAATTACTTTACATGATAAAGTATTGTTTTAGGATTAAAGGTTACGGAGAAAAAAAATCGTACATTTAAAATACCCATGTTTTTCTTATGGAGGAAAAAAACTGTTATAGTTTTCTTGTAATGAATATATTTTGATCAAATTTTGCCAGATTATTATTGATTGTATACAATATGATAAAAATTTTTCTTAAACACCCTTTTTCATTCACGTAGCAGGAAATTTGATAATGTGATGGACGCGTCTTAAAAGTGCTATAATATGTGTTTATAATGCATAAATATCTATATAATAAATACGCTAAATGGAAACGTGTGTTACAAACATATACTGACTTGGTTGAAATGAAATATTTAAAATTTGAATTTGGGTTGGTATAAATATTACAATGGAAAATACCCCCGCCGCAGCAAACCTGCAGACTAAGCGAATTTCAACTCGTCTGATTACATTTTTACTAAAATATTTCCATAAATAAGACATATTATTCCCTATTTAAATAACATTAGATTTAACGAGTGCTTAGGTTTGCTGCTACGGGGAAGGTAAAAAGTGTTTTTTGACCATACGTCAATAGTATAGGATGAAATAAATAAATTTGCCAAATTTTATCAATATATACCCATAAACAAGTAAACTACAACAATTTTCATTTTCTCCATAAGAATAACATGGGAATTTTTAATTACACTATTTTTGAATTTTCTCCGTGGCCGTTAGGCATACAACAGCACTTCAATATACTAAATTATTTCTTTTTTTAAGCTCTACAAAACGGTTTAGAAAGAAATCGCAAAATCTTTTGTTTTTTGGTTGAAAAATGGGAAAAACCCATTTTTACCCCATAAAACCCCCCATAAACCCCCGTTCCCATGGTCCGATTATGCTGGATCGCGAACTCGTTCGAATAAACGTAGGTTTACACGTTTGTACCAAATCTCATCAAAATCGGATCATTTTTGCTCGAGTTATCGCGCTAACGGACACACACATATATATATATATATATAAATATATATATATAGATATATATATAAATAAATATATATATATATATATATATATATATAAATATATATATATATATATATATGAATTTGAACGGATGGTGTTTTTGGCCTCTAGGGACCTCAAAATGAAAAATTAGATCGGTCTCGGGTCCAGGTCTTACCATGAGTACTACGGTAATAGCTTATTCCCTATATGGGAAATTCGCTAAAAGCGAGAAAGCCTGGACAATTTTATAACTAAAAATAAAACTAAATTAACACCGTGCTGCATTTATGGTGGAATCATTGAAAGGGCCTATTTGTAAACTATGGAAACGTAGAAAAGTCATAGAACACCACCAAGTAGAAGAAATATGAAAAATGTTTATTTTTTATTTATATTTGTTATTATGCACAACCTAATGTGACTATGAGTGGTAAATATTTGTAGAAAACACTAAAAAACAAAGCTTTTGAAAAGTTATAAGATATTTAAAAGAAATTTAGATTGTATAGAACTGTTATATACATGACTGTTGTTAGTTTTGAAATAACGCCCATAATACTTCGCAATTGCTCGAATTCGAGCAGCTGCTACACTAGTCACTGAATATTCTCATATTTAATTGTATAAAACGATAATTAGTTCATCAGCTGCTTCGTAAGTTTTCACAGTTAATATTAATGGCTGTTCATAGAAACAATCAGATGAGTGATGACTAACAATGTACAGCCCGTGATCGTTCATCTACTCTTTGTCTTGGCAATTCAGGAGTAATTTAAGTGTAACATAGTCCATCATCAAGACTTCATGAATTACGCTACATTAATTGAATACCAGCAAATCTGTGTTACCTGCAGTTTTACGTGTCCCTTCTTACTTAAAATACATGTACCAGGGGACCGAGCTCTGCTTGGATTGAATAAAACATTAAATCTATTAGATAAGTTACTTAGCTAAATTAAAGATATTTATTATTTTCTACGGTTATCAATGTAAACAAGCTAAGGATGACACAAAGAACACATTATGATACAACTTTATAAATACATGGATTGCTATAAAAATTACCTCTATCTGCTGTTTTTTTAACTGTAGCTACAAAAAGGTATTGACGATAACATGGGTACTTAAAAGGGCTGTAGGGCGAAAACTGGATGTTTACAGCCTTGTGACCAACTCCAATCGATTTCTCTTGACCAAATACTCCATAATAAACAAAAAAATTAAAAATGCTCGGGAAAAAATTAAAGTTTGTCCGTACACTCGCTTGTTTTAGATTATACGATAATTAGTTTCTATTCAATAATACAGTACAGCTTATTATATTTCTTCCCTTAATATTTATGGTAAGAAACGTTTAAGAAAGTTTAAGATAGAAATAAGAAATATTTTATAGCAAACAAAATGTTAATTTGTTCAACACTGTACAACACCATTACTCCACCTACCTACATTCGGTCAAACATAAATAGTTCATAAAGCACTTGACCCTTTTCACAAAACTGATAAAAAATTTTAAAATTTTGGTTTTGTGCGAAAAAATAAGAAGTACAAAATGTTTCCTATTTTATGAAAGGTGGTGAGGAGACCAGGTGGGTCGAGGAGCTCTTAATTATATCAAGTGACAGAATACGTGCCCAAGGGCTCAGTACATCTGACTATCTACAGGGCCAACTGATCACTTATAGTGTTCTAAACAATACTGTCATCACTGAAACTTTTAGAAAAATATTTTTTGTATAGTATCACATTTATTCAGGATTTAAAAAGTCTATTCCTTGTTATACTGATAAAAATCGCCTACGGAAAACGAATTTGGCTAGTGAAAACGAAATTCTAAACGTACAGAAAGTTTGCCATTGCTTTAATATTGAGTTTCTTAAAGATAAGCATTATTCGAATCAACCAACGAGTAGCCCTTCTCAAAGGCTCTCAATCTTGGTTACAATAATTGTTCAAATCTAACGTGAAATGTTAAAATTAAGAGTGTTTTTAATTAATTATTAAAATCATTTGGGATTTATCAGAGTAAATCGGAGATGTATTTGTTTTTAACTACTTTGCCTGGTTAGTGTAGGTAACTTTAATTTTCTTCTAATGTTATAAGACTAGATTATATTTAAATTAATAGATACAAAGCATTTGCTTTACTAAGAATAATAAGTACAAAAAAATATCCATATATCTTATGCCAGTATTAAAATGCAGCAAATATTTATTAAAATAATTCTAATCTGAGATACAATAAAATTAATTCGGCTTGTACCATGTATTTATAATACAACCCAAAATTAATTGTCCAATGTAACATCCTGATAGAGCTTTCGAAAACTTAATTCGGGTTTCATAAAGGAGAGGTCTGGTAACTTAAAAGCCCTGTTCTTAATTCGACCAAAAATCTCATACCGGTAATGAAACTGAATGCACTGCATAATACCATTACATATGTACATTATAAAATAGATGGATAAAATATAAAGTAATTGATAGCTGCTTTGATTAAATACATGTCACTTACCCGAATTATTTTATAATTAAATTAGATACACACAGGATATAAGGAAATCCATTCCCCAAATTATTCTATACTTCGACAACAACAACTAAAGACCTTCGAAACTTCAAAAAATCTTAAAACCTCCTTTGATTATGGAGTCTACTCCCAATTTAATCTGAGCCATTCCTTGGACCATGGAATTTGGAACAGCAACGGACACCACTACTTCATGGTAATGTACTTGTAACGAGATAAAACACCGATACGGGTAACCCCAAAATGAAACCGCAACGTTGGTTTATTCATGACACATTTGAAGGTAACGCATGTTGAAAGTAATTTGTCAACTGCAAACAAAAGCGAGTTGACATGATGCCCATGTCTATACAATGCCCATGTATTCCGGACATTGTCCTAATACCACTGCCATCGTGGTATCAAGGTGAAGTCCATAGTATACTTATTGGTTTATATTCGTAATTCGATATACATGTAATCATTCCTAATAATTAGTATATTTTTTGTTTGTTGTTTGTTTTACCATAGAAAAAAGAATTGCTTTACTTAAGAGTGGTTTTACTTAGTATATTTGATTACGAGTACTTAGTAGAAATGGTGTGATCAGTGTTCGCATTAAAACTATTTTAAATACTGGAGGTCAAGGTAAATTAAGTTAGCTACGATTTGGTTCTTTTCATTTGATACTTGAGAACTTCTTGAGAGGGACCAACCTGCACTTTTGTGGTTTACATTTTATCCAAGACAAAATTATTTAGGTCTACGTAAAATCGCCCACACAGCTCAAAATAGGTTACAAAATAATATAATAATTTAATTCCAACTGCTCAGAGGCTTTAATGTGCCTATTTTAAATCCTACATTTTAAAATTAATCCCCCATGATGAAATAACGAATGGGCCAACTTGGAATGTTAAAACCCCAAATGTTGTTATGTTGTTGAATTAAAATGGCTGTTCTACAACATCTTTATCTCTGTAATGACCTTTAGGAACGAAAACATGTTTGTTAGCATTAAAGTGCCAATGTATTAGGTTGCTTACTAAATGTTGATAGGTTATCGAATGTGAACACTTTGAATGAAGTTCTAATAATGAAACATAATAATATATGTTTCATTATTAACCATTATTAACCATAATTATGTTGCATTATTACATAGTAACCTGCAAGTTACTATGTATTTTTCAATTAATGCTTTCATTAGTTTTCATTCAACATACACTAATTGAATGTAATCTATCAAAGGGAGGACAGTGTATTCAATTCATTTATTCAATATAAATAATCTGAGCAGAAAAATAAATCTCCCTTTGTAGGGGTCTATATATTTTAAATCTTAACAATTCGAAATATTATTTTATATATATTGGCTCTTCTGTGGTTTTAATTCACTAAAAAAATCTACATCTACTCAGCTTAAAAACCAAAATACTACTTCAACGATTTCGCATATCTTTGAAATAGTCTACTTGTTCAATCTCTGTGTACATTTACATCGCTCATTTTAAGATGAAAAATTTTTGATTATTAGGGTAAACGAAACTCACTTGAAGTCCTTTCACACACTCTATGTATTTCTCGTAGTTCTTCGTAAAAAGTGTTTGAAGCGTTGGGAAGCTTGAGTAAAGTTATAATTGAGTAATTTTTAGTTTTGATAAGTAACAGTTATCACGGCAAAGTCCAAACTCAATCCTACTACTTCGCTGAAGGAAAGTTAAATTACACGTGTAGTTGGAGGTGCCTAATAAGCTGTTCGTATCTATGATGAAATGCGAGGTAAAACTTGGTGAAGATGGGCAAGGGGGTCACTTAATTACTTGAAGTGTCAGAAAACGTGTTCAAGGACTAAGGTTGCTATCTTTGAATCCCCTCTATCAAACCCTGACCGACCATATGTTCATTCAACTTCATCGGTTGAGAAATCTAATGATATAGCCTAGATAAAACAATTGAAGACCATTCTTATATAAGCAATTATTTAATGTTAGATAAATGTATTTTTATCGTAAAAGGTGTAATATGATGTGAATTTGAAATGTATCTTATGGGTAGTGTTTCCAAATTAAAAGCAGCCTATTATATATACCAGCAAACCTGCAGACTAAGCGAATTTCCACAACCTAAATTTATTTTCTCTGAAATATTTCTTTTAAACGCCAGGTTTATTCCATATTGAAATAATATTAGGTTTAAGGAATACTTATATTTGCTGCATCGAGGAAATGTAATGAATTGTGGGAAATGTCTAAGGCTTAGGCCTAGAATAAAATTAATCAAGTTGGCTAAAATGCCTCGATAAGCCAACTATAACATGTATTTACATGGTCATTTTAAATGTGCAGATTTTTAAAACTCTACTAGGAACCACAATTTGAAAATAAATGCTCCAGTGCACTGAATTATTTGTATTTCGTTACACAATAATCCGAAAAATGCGCAATTTCATATTATGATGATCAAAAACTAGATAAGCTAAGTTTACTCAATAGAACCCCCCATGAACCCCCGTTACCAAAGTCCGATCATGATAGTTAATGAAATCGTCCAAATAAACTTAGTAAACGTGGTAAACTCCTGTGTACCAAATTACATTGAAATGAGATTTTACTTGAGTTATCGTGCTGTCACTTATACAGAGTGAATCATATTAGGTATCCACTATTGACTTTAAACAAGCCGTTGGTCCTACAATGATGAAATAACAAATTTTTCCAATAAGCCAACCCCCAAAAAATAGCTTTCGAAACTAAACATATATTTAATTAAAGTTGCACCAATATCATAATCCATCTAAAGATTCACTTGTTTAAATCTCAATATTTTTAAAGACAAACTAATAATATATTATTCTCTATGTCCAGTTCCATCCGAAAAAATAATGGTGAACGTTTCGATGCAATAATTGTAAGTTCACAATACAATTTTTAACCCATAATAAATTTTTATAGATGTTTGTTTTATTATAGTTAATATGAAATATAAGGCTAGAACATCAATTATTGTTGTTCAAAGGTTTAATGCGGACATTTTCCATCAGGATGGTAAAAACAATACGCAACGTTTCGGGATCTCTTTTTTAACAATCGTGATGGACAATGTCCGCAATAAACCTTTGAACAACATTAACTCACCATCACCAACAATGAATTTCAAACAAAGAATAAATTATTGATGACATGATTAACAAATCATAGTGAAGTTAAAAAGCCCACCTGTGTAATCACCTAAACTAAATGCTTCGTCTTGGCATTAATGTAAACTTTACAGCATTATGAAACCTTGTCACTACGGTGACGTTTTAACGGATAGATGATTACTCAATACCAGAATATATAGTCAATTATTAATATATCGGTATAGTAACAGATTACCAAATCCTCAAACACGATATGCTTATGCCTCTATAGCTGTATTTCTAGTATAAATAGGCTAATAGTCCTACATCTACATTAAGCTTGTGTTAATAATGTATCATTAAAAGTTATTAGAATTAGGTGGTTTATTTGAAAAACCTTAACTTTCAAAGGTGGGTTTCTATATTCAAGGGAAGTTTTTAAAGGGGTTTTTTTTGTAAGGGAACGGACAACACCTAGGTCGAATATCTAAAGACGATTTTGTTACGGTTTTTGTGGCTTTTCTTTTCCGCGCTTAAATTGAAAAGGCGTGACTTGGAAAATCCTAGCATGATTTATTATATAACACATTGTATATACATATATAATTAATTAATAAAACTAAAAAAAACCAAACGACAGACTAACTAAAATGGTATAGTTAATCTTTAACTGGTATATATAACAACTATTCAGTAGCATTGTTGGTAATTTGACCACTGATTCTATTAAAACCTAAAACCCATGTAAACCCTATTATAAATACATAATGTATATCCCACCGTTGTTGAATACTAATAAGAGTACATTATAGTGTTAATAACCACAAATTGCAAAGTGTTTGCCACTAACCAACACAACGTTCCTTAGTACACTTGTTTATAATGTTCATATTATATTTGAAAACCTTTTTTTAGTATTATCATTTACTTTTCATCATTAAAGGTGACGCTTTCGTTAAAGAGCTTAATTTTAACGGACGGCTGCTTTTTGCCACTATCGGGTCACCCTACACCATCTTCCACCCTACTACATAAATTATTTACTTAACTACATCACTTATTTTTAATCCTAAGCAATTTCAACTTAAAATGCTTTTTGAACAATCTATCTTCTATCTATCTATATAAATAAAATTAGAGTTTTGTCTGTACATTGCTCAGAATTATATACTTTTAGGTTATTTTTACGTTTTATACATTAAAGAAGCAGAAACGAGTCTTATCTCAATTTCTGTCTGTCTGTCTGTCCCTTTGTCTGTAACACTCAAGATGGCATTTTACGCAATCTTCTCCGTGAAAACCAGAGTACATATCAAGATCCAAGTCATTTTAATGTATTCACTGGATTGGCGAGAGTGTCTTTAGTGATTTAAATATAGCCTCACTACTTTGTAAATAAAATTACGGACGTTCAAAATTGCAGTTTTGTGCGATTTTTGTCAAATTTTCGTTCAATTTTTATCACATAATCGTCTATGAAATAACGAACAGCTGTTCGGATCAAGATTATTTTTTCTAGCTGTCAATGACATGTTTACAAATGTTGTTTACAAATACCGCAACTATTTCGAATCACGTTTTGAAAGCAAATCCCAACCAAGTGAGATTAAAAACGTTTTTCTTACATAACGGATTTAATTAATCGCAAGTGCAATAATATAGTCTAATAGTGTAACCGTAAATGAAATTAAATAACTAGACATCGTCCAAATCGGAACCAGAAATTCTTTGAGTATAAAATGTTTCTTGAGTTTTGACAACCAGAAAGAAGAAGACCTTGAATCAGTGTTGTATAGGGCTGTGACACTGAAATGATCGTCGCCAATAGCTTACAAAAAAGGTTTCCACTCATTGACGGCGCTTCAATGGCGATTGTGTAAAGTGTAAAGTAAAAAATCACAACTGCAGTGGGTGATTGTAACAGAGGTTTAACAGAGGAAGTGCTAAACTCGCTTTTCCAATGTGTCACTTTCTGTTTCTACTCACCGTGTGATGCAATCGCTGGACCATACAGCCAATAGGCCCATAGCTCATATCTTGGGTACGTAAGCCTACATATTTATTCATAACAACCTTTTTGACGACGATCCTTGATACCGGTACTTTTCCATAGAATACATGGCCTACCTACTTAAAAAATAAAATTACAAATGACCAAACCCCCAACATTGTGTGATTTTCGTCACATTTCCTTCTAATGTTAATAGATATACTAATCATTGTTTAGAGAATGCGTAATCTATTAAATAACAAAAAGTTGTTTGGGTAAGGTTGCTTCTTTTTCAAACTGACACCGATAATTTTACGCTATAACTTTTTACGAGAAAATCCAAAAGCAAGAGATCAATAACCTCGGGACTAGATATTAATGTATTTAATTGGTCCGATTTACTGTAATTCTTAGGTAGGTTCTTACGTAGGTACTGGTTCTTTTCCTTAGAACCGGTAGTTTACAAATTAGATATCGTTGGTGTTGCACCTTATTTATTAGAGCCGTCCGTATTCAATTTAAGTGATGTCTTAACTCTGTATAAGTTTTGCTTTTTCTGCCTGGATTCCAAATCTTAGCTTACCCGGTATGCTAAGAAAATTATAACCTATTTGAGTAAAACATTTGTTGGGCAAACCATCATGAATTGTTTACGCCTTTATATTGTTTATGTATCAATAGTTCGTGGCCTTTGTTGGATTGTTTTATTGTGTTGTTTTGTTGTATGTTGGTAACGCATTAATGTCCTTATTTCTCAGTGTTTCACGGAATGGACAAGAGCACCTTTGATACTGAAAATGTCAACCGGAATAAAGTGTTAAATGGTGAGGTTGAGGTAGTACTTTAAATACGTTTAAGTTAACCAATGTGGAAAGTAACTTTCAATTATAGGCCTACTTTAGGGCTACGCTTCATGGATCTATAAAACATTTTTAAGTTTAATCATTGGACATATGGACCAACACGATCCGGGTGACATTTAATTGCGAAGCATTTATTTTGGCTTGAACTGTCAGATACTGTATTTGCGAAGGTTTATATATAATAGTTTTGCCAGCATATCTGCAAATATGCAAACTAATTGCTGTTCTTAATCTTAATATAAGAAGGTTTCAACTGACTACTATAAGATCCCCGTGCGTAGAACGGGCACACAGCTAGTCTACTATAACTCAGTTTGCAAAATTTAGGTGGTTTGAGAGGAAGCGATTCCTTCCACTCCATCTCACCCTAACTTTGAAACAAAATTTGACAGCTGATCAGCTGATGTAGCTTAAGATGAAAGTATTGGGGGAACGCAGGAAAACCTACCCTTAAACTGGCTAAATTGTATGAAAGGACTTTAATATCGTTGCTATTTTTTTAGAATCAGCCGTTGCAGAGATGTGTCGGAAAGCCCTAAAGATAACTAACATTTTAGATGGTCAAAAGGATTTTTAGACATGGCAACAGTTTCAATAAGTTGCGATTCCTTTTTACCATTACCTACTTAAGTGTGATAAATGTACTTTAGATCTACCTTTGACAAATCAAATGTGCTTTAAAAAGTGTAGACAATAATGAGTTGCTTTACCATTTTGTTTTCACATTGATACACACGTCTGATTTGTTGAAAGAGCTTTAGCAAGACGGTCGGACTTCATAAGCCTTGCTGTGAATATTTTATGAAATATACCTAGCAAGTGAGATTGCGTTGAAAGTTGTATGATCTTTTCTGATTACAAAATAAAAGTTTCATGTGTTTTACCTTCCATGGGACAAACCACGTGTATCTGTCTAGCGGGAGAACCACATTCAGTCTTGCAATGTTGGCATACATTGTTGACGTGCAATGTTATAACCCAACTTGATTTAGGTTACCCACAACGTCCTATTTTCATAATGACATGCTCTTTGCTATTAAACCACTTAATAGGAAAGCAGAAAAAAAATGGAAATTGTAACTGTAGTAGTATTATTTTTCAAGCTTGGAACAAAATAAAATTTCCTTTAAAGCACATCAACCAACAAGGATTTACATTGGTAGGTTATTAATGTGTGGCTCATAACACTCCGTTTTGATGATAACGATCAGTGGAATACATTTAGTGGCATTGGACTGTTTACACTGTATTACTGTGTATACCACTGTGGTGCAAACGATTGTTTTTATGCCATTTAGAAAAGGTTTACCGATTTAAAAAAATAAACAAATCACATTAAATATATCGTCATTCATTTGTAGGTTTGTGAGCTAAAAGAAATGTTGCACAATGTTTTATTGCATCAGTGTAATTAGATACGAAAAGAATAATGTCAATACTGCAACTTTATATTTCACTAAAAATATTTTAAGGAAAAGCTACGTCAAAGATGGTAACACAATGTTATTTTTCTACATTAGGTCCGTGTTTCAAAACAGTATTGCAATAAAATTCATATAATTAGGTAAAATAAGCTTTATATTATTGGATTAAAGCCTTTTAATTAAAGTATTACACTGTTATATAAAATTATTGTGAAGTAGGTAAATTTAATTATGATAGATGTTTTGGCAAAGTTACCTTTATCAACAAACACTATATACTTTTCTAATTACCGTCCGCCATTTTATTGATGAAAAATACAGGTGGCTTCACCGACACTGTCTGAGAATTAGTTGTAATATGTATAAAGAAATATTATATTTTAAAGTAAATGTTGAAGGTTTAAGTTAAATTGTTGAGGTTTGTGAACAAAATATGCGTGCATACCTTTTGATCCGTAATTTTTACAGCAACGAGGGTGGACTATTCGTTTTATTATAAAGACCATAACGTAAAAATTTAATAATAACCAATTATTTCAAAAATCAGATTTTCATTATTTTATAGGTTTTACGGGAAAATAACATATGTTGCAATATCTTTTGAACCATATTTCTACACAATGGGAGTTGTACAATTTTGTTCAAAATATAAAGGGCTACAAAATTTAAAATGTTTATTAAAATTGGGTGTGCAATCTTTGATAACATTTTATTTTTTTATTTTTTATTTATGTTAGGAAGCGTGAAAACCTGTCAAACGGGTCTAAACCAGATCAGTGTTTGTGCAAGAGACACTTTTGACACCGTGATTCTCTGTCCACGTTTCATTCAACACTTTTGGTGTTTTAAACCACGAAATTCTTTTTCAATAAAAATATAATAATCTACTACCTGGCATATAATGGCATATCTACTAAAGCATAACTAATGCTGAAACACCGAAATTCACTTTCAACCATAGACATTGTATATATTATTTTGACACTAAGCTAGGTTATGAAAAATAAATTATAGAGAGTGAATTTTATTTTAACTTGGGAAACCTAAATGTTCTACAATCTTTTGGTAAGCATAACCTTTGTATGGTTCCTGTTATGATACATGTTTATGGTGTATTTTTAAACTGCTCTTTATAGTACAGGTAAAATAATACAAAAACACTCCTTATAAACAACAAAATTTGTACATTCATGACATTTCACCTATGAGTTACTAATAATATGAGAAATGAAGATCCGATGAGTCTCCAAAATTTTGGGGACTCATCGGATCTTCATTTCTCATATTATTAGTAACTCACAGGTGAAATTTCATGAATGTGCAAATTTTGTTGTTTATAAAACCCTATTTTACCTGTACTATTAATCTTTCTTGAATGAATGCATTGATCATAAATATATTTACTTTTCTTAGTATTTTCAATTTATTTAACTAGGGTTAGTAGTTGAAACGGATATCAAATTCAATCATCGAGTAGTTTATGTGAAAGTGTCAGCTGACGATGTAACCAGTCCAAGCATTGCCGCCCTTTAATGCATGTACTACACGGACCCTGGGGATCTACATCGTATATACACGACGGAAAATAACTAGCTTTTCTCATATGGATTGTTATTAGGTATGTGTTCAGTAGCAAATAGGTTTTTTTGTATTAGTTGCTAAGATCAGTCTGTTGACACAATAATAAATAGATTTATACTTTCAATCTTGATTTTTTTATACAGCTTTTATGTTGGTCGCGGAGTATTTTATATGTTTTCGCTGATTATTAAGCCAAATAGTTACTATTAGTGTCATAATTAAGTGGTCGATGTATTATTATCATTTTGGAATTGGATTTTTAAATATGTTGAAAACTGTGTTATAATACACTAAAGATGAATTATGCCACTATGAGTTAATTACGCAAGTTAAGTCAAGTAACGTATGAGCAAGTTAAACATATTTTTATAACCTATAGGCCTACTTATAAAAGGCAAACTAACCACTAACTCGTTCGCTGATCACATATCTCAACAACTACCAACTGACATGGATGTTAAACTTACGCTCTAGATGTGCAATAACAAGCGTTTTAAAGAAATGTCATCAGGGCTTTGCCCCAGTAGTCTTTGAAGTTCCTGTGTTATAATCATGGAGAAAGGATTTTTTTACATTTGAGCTGATAAATATATTTAATTACACACTTTTAGTAATGGGACAGCTAATTAAATTGAATTATTCCTAATTTTAATGGTCATTCTTGAGGCATTTGTTGTGAATATTTACTGAATTAGTCAAAACAAAGTTTGAAAATTATAATGGACACATTACGATTACAAAATTACAATTACAGGGGATGGCTTTTCCCTTAGCTCCTTTAATCTTTTATTGTTTATGATAGGTGCTGAAGGAAGATGATCAGAAGTTCTTGATGCTAGTCTTAAACATATTTTCCGTCATAAAACTGATAACTATACGCCTACATAAAAATATTCTCTTTACAATTTTATACGAAATGGAAAGTTATTTTGAGTGTGACTTGTTCATTACAAGAGCGATGACAGTTGCGCATATTAATGTATCTTACGACGCTTCATATGTGAAAAAGCAATATAGAAAGGGTTGCCAACTCATATTGTGGAACTCTGCGTTCAGCGGAGAACCTATTATTGGAACCGCATTCTTAAACCAAACATTTTCCTTTACATGCTTTACACGTCGTGTTATTCTACCATTGTGTTATTTGCTTGATTCGTATATGAGAATACAAACAGTGCAATTTGTCTTTCATGAGCGCATGCAAGCCCGGAGTAACTGTCTTCAGATAATAATCATACATTTATTTGTTATGTAAGTTATAAAATTGAATCAAAATCTTCAAATGTTCCTGATAGACTGTTAAACAATTTCAGATCAATTTCAAGTTGTTATGTATGTAAAGATATGATGATGTACTTCTCTTACTCTTATTTATTCATACACTTACTTAGGCCTACTATTTTACATATCATTTTAACAATGGTAAAATAAAAAAAAATGAAGTAAAGGACACCAAAAACTATGTGTCGAAACGAATACGATATTAGTTCTTAATGTAAATAAGAGAACTTTTTTCTAATAATATCATTGTTTATAAGTCATATATTGTATTTTATCATGTTATTAAAACAGCTATAAGACGCAATATTTCTTAATAATCATGTTTAATATCCTGAGGAGTACAGACTAAATGCGGTAACCTAAACCTACTGATAAAGCAAATGTGTTTGCCCAAGTAATGAATTACTGTTGTTTGACGTTGCTCCGGTGCTGCTAAAGTCTTTGACATTGAAAAGCACGGAATGAAACGTTCACAGAGGACCGGGTGATAAAAGTCCCTCTCACAAAAATAACACTGATTCTTTGCGGATCCGTTTCACATTTTCCACACTTTTTGCAAACCTTTTGCAAGTATCTTGATTTTCTAAAATGTTGATGATGTTCAACTTTAAAAAATCATACAGTGGTTAATGGTAAACCTGCAGACTGTATCTTACTAGTATTAGCAATAATTATAAAAGCTCATACCAAACATTCACTTTGCTAGGTCGTAGAGTATCCGTCTCTTAATAGTGAATCATAAAAACGTGGTAATATTCAGAAAATGTATACTGTAGTAATAAAACCTTAGTACAGGTATTATTATAATAGGTAGACAAATTGGATGCTGGATCACTTGTAATAAGAAATATTGATATGTTGTTAAATCATTAAATATTTTTTTGCAAACTTATGCTAATAACATATTCTTTGCCTTCCATAACATTTTATTAAATTTAAATCAATAGTTATTTGTGTAACTAGTGGGCGAAGTGGCTCTTACTTATATGCTTTCAATTTCGTTACTTTTACAACAGTTATCAACAAGATACGCTGCACTATTGTTTGTGAGGACCAAAAGAATGACTAGAGATTACATAGATTATCAATATATAGCCCTATAGAATATACAGGGGAAATATTTACAAAATGTAGGATTATTTAATTTTTTTAAGACTCTTAGTAAAAATATCTTCTCTTTATTGTTTTAAGGAGTACACTTATAGATTGATAAATTAATTACCTCACTTTGAGTAGCAAAAGAAAACTGTATAAATAGCTTATTTGGTTTGCTGATAAAATGACTAGAGAGTACTTTATTTATTTGATTATATTTTTGTTCTCTTCTCCAGTGTAAGGTATTCATTTAGGTACATTAAAAAATATAGCATATTAGAAAAAATCAAAAGACTAGTCTTTAACATTAGCTGTATTAATTGTGATAAAAAATCGAGACTATTAATACTTTTACTCCAAAAAAATTTAGAATGTATCTATTGCAGTAAATTATGCTAACACCTAATATCACTGATATTAATATTTTTAAATAAGTTTGAACGTTATGTAATCTTGATATGGCAACGTAATACATAACTTAACAGCCCTAACTCAAAATACAAAAATTGATAACTACAATTCAATCTCAAAGATCACAGACTAGTGTTTGCTTGTTGTCCTCACGAAAGGTATATATGAAACTTTTATTTCGCAATCTGAAAACATCAAACCATCATACAAGTTTCAACGCAATCACACTTTTTAAGAGAGAATGATAACATATTTACTGTCAGGCTTATAAGCTGCTAAGGTATTTTACCAAGAAAGCCATGAACAGTGAAGTTTATAAAATGGATTACGCTTTTAAAATCACGTACAATCTTGTTAACCATAATAAGTTTGGGTTTGTCTCAATCGTTGAAACTTTATTCCATTCCAACGACAGCAAATTCTTTCTTTCGACAACGACTTCTGCAACGTTTTAGTAAATTCACAAGTGTGTACTATACCGGTAACCTAAATCTAAACCATCTTAATGATTTAAACCCTGAACAGATAAGTGTTTATTTTTAATCAGTTCAATCATGACATTTATAAGCTTTCTGCTCAAATAGAATTACCATAGCACGTGCATAGCATTGTATTGAATGGCGCTACCCAGAAGTGGGTTAGTGGCAAGCGCCACTCTGGGGTAAAACACATTGAACAACTTTATAATTGCTAAATTGCAGTAGTATTCTCTCAATAATTCTGTATAAGTACAATATGCTTTGTTATTAAGTATCTGGTTGTGAGAAACACTTTTATTAATACTTATCAAATGTTTCCAAAATAGTAATTAGGCCTTCATAACTTGATATACTTTCTAATAATATTAAAATGCATGTTATGCCAGCAAACTAAATAGTATCAACAACAGAATTCACCGTTTACAATTAAAGCTACAAGCGTTATTTTGCAAATTAAATAACTTTTTACAATTTGCTTAAACACCAAAGCAAATGTTAAAATTATCGGTATCGGTCAAGAATTAAACGTATAACTGTAAAATATGATTGATATTTAGTTAAGCTATTATATTGTTCTTTAGTAAAATCCCTCAATAAAATAACATTACCAGAGTTTTATCACTAGCTGGGGGCAGATACAAAGATAATATACAGAGTCCTTGGTCACGTTTAGTAGTCACTTCAGGTAATTAAGAGATCCTCTTATTATATTCTACAACCAAGATACTCTGTCAGGTAGGTACAAGGATGCTTACTTCACATCAAGCTCGTCAGGATTTAAGGTTAGTGGCATATACATACACCTAGACGAACGCAAACACATAGCGCGCACACATATAAGACTGATAAAATAAAATCGTACACACGGCGAGCGGACCGGTGTTAGTAATTCGGGAGTTAGTAATTCAACTCCCGCATTACTAAACCGTCGTGTTTACGATTTTATTTTATCGGCCGTATGTGTATACGCTCTATGTGTTTGTGTTCGTCTATGTGTATGTGTCAAAAACTTTTAATCCTGACAACCTTCATGTGAAGTAGGCATCCTTCTACCCACCTGATGATGATCACTTAGCAGATTGAATTTTTTTTTGAACCCAACAATTGGATTGCCAGAATCGGGTATTTAAACTATTATTATAAGTTGGTTTATTCAGTATGTCACGGGGGTTGGATTAGATTTGCTAATTGTCTTCATGAATTCTATGCTGATAGCTTAAATATTACTGATACTAAACTCCTTCTAACCATGATGATTGGTTTAAATGATTTATTTGTAGAAGACCTTTCTGAAGTTGAGTTACAGCCACGAAGTATCATTGACTATTGGATACTGAAGTTGTATTGTATTGATAGTCAAAGGTAGTATTTATTTTTGAACGCAATTACTATTCAGGTTACCACTTTCAAAAGATGGAGTGTCAAAGTTCTGTTTTCGACTGAAATATTTCGTGGATAAATTATTGTTTCTTTTTAGAAACATGTTTTCAAAATATTCAAAAAATGCTTATCAGTATTAGTAAGATTATAAACTGATATCACCTTAACTTGTAACTTAAGTACATCAATATTGCAGCACCAATAATTATGAAAACCATAACCGTATTTTTAGATTCATCTAAATATATAACACCCAATCGTCTATTATTAAGCAGGTTAACTTCACTCTTTCAAGTTTAAATCTTTACCACCACGCGTTAAGGCCGTTAAACTATAAATTATAAAACTTCACGAAATGTAATTTACAAATTTCACTTTTGTGTCACAATGACAATGGTATCGTGGGGAAATACAATGTCGAGTATTGTAAAAGCACATCATGTCATCCTGCTTTGTGTGTGGTTGACAAATTACTTTTCTAATGTGTTATCTTGGTTGTTTTCATTAATAAAAATACATCGCGATTTCAATTTGCTGAAACCTATATTACACATTGTTATATTTGTCTACTTCTGGTTATCCTCCTCTCATATCAAGATAATTTACTGAATTAGCAAAGCCTTGTTATTAATCTTTATAACTAATCCACATGATCAAATTAAGACTGCAGATAAAACCAGTGTGAATATAATGTCTAGTAAGTACCATCGAAGCCCAGTTTTATCCACTCCTAATGTCTTAATATAATTACAGATAATTTCAAATTGTGTCTCAAACAATTTGATGCGTATTAATAGTTAAACTCAGTATAGTCAGTGTTTATAGTACACCATTCAGTAGCAAATGTATTACAAATCTTATAACTTGTTTTGATCTAAACCAAAGATTAGGTTAAACACAATTAAAACATGTATTTTGAGAATATTGATTCCTAATTTTTCGTCCTATTTTATAAGTGAAAATAACCACCAGTGGGTTGTTCAGAGGTGTATATAAGTGATCAGTTGGCCCTGTAGATAGTCAGATGTACTGAGCCCTTGGGCACGTATTCTGTCACTTGATATAATTAAGATCTCCTCGACCCACCTGGGGTCTCCTTCCCTACCTTTCACTGCTTCTATGGTGTTGCTCCTGGAGTTAATAAGCCATGTGTATTTATTTTTTAATTACAGGTAAAAAACAACAGTCTCATAAAAGGTTAATTATTTTTTTTTCTATTGTTACGTCTTAGTTTTAGTTTTAATTCGTTACAGTAATATCAATCGATTTAACTGGTGGTTACGTAACGTGAAACCATATATAAATGTATAACTTAAATACACAAAAACTCAAATATTTCATGTAGTTTTACATTTTCAGTATGAAGATACTGAAGAGAACTGCCAATTTCAATGAACAGCAAGTAAATATTGAACGTAAAATAAGTAGAGACCGACAACATGTGTTTGCCACTGGTATTTACTGTCGTTGTTACCAGGAAAGTGTAATACCTGGAGATGTTTTCTGACAATTTTCGTAAGTTTAACATAACATTTTCAAGTGAAGAAATGTTTTCTTGCTAGAGCACATCAAGTATATGTATTCTTCACAGAACAAACATAATTTTACTTTATATTCTTTCAAAATATACTGTTTAATAGTATACGTAACATTATTTATTTAATATTGCAAAAAAGTACAACTAAAAATAAATCGACAAGGTGGTAAAAAAAAAAGGATTTACAATAAAGTTTGGATACGTCAATTACGACTTCTAAAACTGATAACTAAAACAATAACTACTGTTTGATAGCTGAACACATCGTTGATGGTTGAAACTATGGTGCAATAATGTGTTGTAAAAAAAAAATAAAACATCACTTGATTAATTTATAGTTGGCTTAAATAAACACTCAAACCGCAACTTTCACACAAAACATAGAGCACGTTGCGATGACAGGCCGAGCAACGGTGAAGAAAAACCCTGGTAATTAACTGGTGCAGGGCTTCCCTGACTAAATCAGCGTTGCTCTATCTTTCAATGAATTAAGGTAGTGTGATTTGTCAGGTAAAATGCAATAATTCTATTAGTTTGATCTTACAAGTTAACGTTGTTACACAAACTGTAATATTTTATAGTTCTTTTTGACCAAACCAGAAGATTATTGAGATAAGAGACCAGTACATCTAAAATTCTTCTTTAAAACTAATGGTAAGCCTTAAATGAAACGCCAGATCACCTATGCTAAGCCAATAACACTATCTACATAGACGTATTAATACTGTAAGTCCCATGTCCCTCTTCAAATAAGTGACTTTCGCTTGGCTGTATTTCAGAGGAACCTAACATACAATTTAATAAAACATAATATTTTTTAATTAGGGTAGGTGAATGGTAGGCGATGGAATAAAGAAAACAAAACAAATAAAAATGGAAAATATACATTTTTAATTTTTTTGCCGTTTAACTTTTTGAACATTATGTCAATTTATATTTTTTTTACTAAAGGTAAATTTTAGTTAAGGTAAAGGTAAATACGTAAAGGTAAATACGTAGAAGAATAAATATTGGAGACTGTTTATATAACATTGGTAAACAAAATCAACTATCTCAGCAGTATGTGTTTTGTTGATCATTGTTTCAGCGCACCGTCTAATATTGCATTCAATAGTTGTACGATTATTAATAAATAGGTCTACAATTATGCTAAACACAATATAAAAAAATAAATGGTATCAGCAATCTGATACATTCTTTCTCCCACAAGCCTGTCAACAACCTTTATCAAGGGTAACGGTGGGAGTAACTAATTACAATTAAATATTTATTGCTATTAAGGTAATGAGTACTATAGACTAGATATATAAAATATCTGTTGTACTTTAATGTCAACAAAGAAATGACAAAGCTTACAAACCCGTATTGTATTAAAAGCCTTAATTTATTTTAGGGGTTTTTAAAGAGTAATTATGGTCAATTTTGAAAATTTAGCCCTTAGGGGTAGTGGGGGTAGGGGGTAGCTCAAAATTTTCAAATAGCAAGTACAGTCGAGTTTGGTATCATTTTACAGGTCTTGACAAACCACAACAATTAACATCAAGAAAATAGAAATTGAACCAATAATAACAAATTGACAGTTAAAAATTACTTTTAATAACCATTGTCATTTGAAAATATTAAGCTACCACCTACCCCCGCTACCCCTAAGGGCAAAACTTTCAAAATTGACCATAATTATTGTAACCCCTCATCAAATATCTCAAATGGTTGAAAAGTTAAGGGGGGTGCAAGTAAATTTTCTGCCACCCTCATGGTTATTTGTATTTGAAACGTTTTAGGGCGCCATTTTGTTATTAGGGCCGATTTTGGTTTTCTTAATGTCAATTTGTATGTTTCGTCAAGACCTGTGAAATGACACCAAACTCGACTATCTTTGTCGCTTGAAAATTTTGAGCTTCCCCCTACCCCCACTAACCCTAAGGGAAAATTTTTCAAAATTGACCATAATAATTATAGCCCCTCATATCTAAGAAGGTTGCCGCAAACAGATTTCAAATAAAATATATTTAATGGTTGAAAAGTTAAAGTTACTTTTCAGCCACCTTGTATGTGTGTTATCAAAAATGTTAACTGGTGACTGCAAATAAAAGACAATTTAATCAATACCCCTGTACCATCATTATTACGCTGAATATGTGGTTTCTTCAGAAAATAAAAATAGTAACGTCATTATAAACATTACTAAACACACACCATTAAAAAGATTACTAAACACACGCCATTGTAAACATTACTAAATACAAGCCATTATAAACATTACTAAACAGACGCCATTGTAAACACATAGCATGACGCTGGGACATTTTTCAACCCATGAACCTTAAGATGTATGAATGCATTAACGTTCTCATACGCTTCAAGGTTAGTTTTAAACTTACTTAAAAATGTTAATTACTAAAAGTTCTGACTAATAATATTTTACTTTAAAATAGAAATGTCATTATATTTTAATGCTATTTGTAACCAGTCACATATTAAGAAAAATATATTGATTAGGCCAACGCCAGAAATGTCAATAATTTCTCTGTAATATGCGACATCTTTAAAATAAGCGTCAACTTATAAAAATGTATTGGCCAGTAATTCCAGCAGCCAATAGGATTTAAGTAGGGACGCCATTCAAGATTCTTGCCAACAGAACAGTTCTAGTATTCGTGGTTATAAGTGTTAAGGATATAAACGTAAACTTTATTAACACGTTTTTATAGGATCGCTTTCTTGTCTGTTGGGTACAAATTTTGCAATCGATTCTAAACTAACTTCCCTATGAGCTGGAGACTTGAATCTTGAAATATAGCTCACAAATGGATGACAATGCAATATTGTTTCATAAAAAAAAATGGTCGTTCAGCTTTGAAGCACATGCGAATACTGGAATCTTGTAAGATATCTGCAAATATATATATATATATATATATAATATATATATATATTGTGGAATCGAATAACGAGTTTTATATTAATATAAAAAAAAACTGTAACATTTCTTCAAATCATTTTTGACAGGAGCAGTTACAGTTGCGAATATTAATTTGTCCTATGAGAAAAACGCAATATAAGAGGGGTTGTCAAGTCATATTCTGGAACCGCGTTCAGCGGAGAACCTATTATTAGAACCGCATTCTTAAACCAAACGTTCTCGTGTCCACAGAATATTTTTCTTTAGTCTCTGTGGTATTTATTTTCTTGTAGCCGTAAAACAAACACGTCAATGGTTTATAATGAGGGTATAAAAATTTATGTAATATGTGTCTTCAGATAATAAATTATAATTCTAGCTAACGTTGAATTCTAATAAATATATTTCTCAAGTTGTATTCTACGCAAAAATAAAACTTTGTAGTCTGTTGGATTGGCAAAATAACTGTAAACCTGTATTCAAACACACAAACATTACTTAGCAATTTTTGTAAAACCGTTACTTGAAAATTTTTGAATTATCATCTTTAATCATAGTCCTGGTATCAATATAAATAACGAAGCTACATTATGCTCAGATGTTTTGTTGACGTATGTGTAATTCAAATATTTGAAAATAATTCTAATCACTTTTTATCTGTATCATTTGTCTGTTTTTTCAAGCAACTTATACTTTCATAACTTACAGTGAAGTACTGTTGTACTATTTAAAAATTAAATGTCAATAAACTGTTAATATAAACTAACATGGGGAATACCAATCCGTATGGTTTGCGGTAGTTTAAGGAAAACCTGAGTGTAGTAAATCAAAGCATTTGTAACTATAATTTTTATTTAAACGCTATCTTGACAAAGTCATAAATCAAATGATTCCCACGAGTGAAACATGAAGGTCTGTTATCTCTCGTAAATACATTACCTCCATAAACACATTAGGTGTTGCCTGTTGAATCAATCATGATGTAAACTGTTGAAACTATTGATAAATCACGTTCATTTTCATACTTTTGTTTATAAGAAACATAATTTATGGTTCTAAAGTTATAATATTTTGTACCTTCTACAAACTAATAACAAAAAAAAAATATAAAACATATAATGACAAAAATATTATACATCCTGACTATTCAGCTTTCAATATGGAAATGAAAAATAAGTATACCTAACATGTTTAGGTTTACACTATGCTTTTAGTTTCTATTATAAATATCCACAACAAGAGCTGCACTTCTTTTAAAAATACAAGGCGTTTAAAACACATTATTTCCGTTTTTTTTGTTTGTCATGAGTCATATTATGTCCAATATAATATGAGGTCAATGTATAAATTCGTTATAATTATAAAAGGAAATTTCTTTTGATTTAAAAGTGCTACCATTAACTTTGGTTTTCGTATAACTGTCTTACCTTATTTTAGTAACCTCGCACTCTTAATTGTTTGGTGTAAGTCACTCTTGGCTTGAATTTTAGGAACAATTAATGAATATAGGTTCTATGTTCCCCGTATTTTATTTTGCAGAAAAAATGTTTTACAAACATTTGAAATAATTAGATTAATAATTTATTTTAGTTTTCCCTGATCCGCAATGGCTTTTCTTTCTATAAAGCTCTCTTAAATACAAAGAGTGGGAAATCTTAAAAACATAGAAGTCTTTTGAATTAAAATCACCATTAGGTGGTGACACTTTAGACCACTGATGATTCAGCTATAATTGTCTTATGTTAAGTTGTCTATGTTACGTTAAAAAATAATTGACGAATTAATCAAAGAATAGATTTAATTTAAACTGTAATCCAAGACCAATCAATTAAGTAGTTTATTGTTTATAACAAACTACTGTTATAAATCCACATAAACACTCAAAACCCATTAAATCTCTAAAAATTTTAATATCAAGGAACACAATGTGTTTATACTAAAAGCTTAATTTCAGAGGCAGAACAGAGGTAGGTGAAGCAGCCTGGCCCTGGAGGCTCGTTATAACACTGTCTTTACATAGGACAGTCCACACAACGCCTCAGATAAATAGATCGAACAATGAATCATATTTATTTAATATCTTCAATAATTATTACATTTTTATTCGTATTATTGATATCAGCAACCTGACACCTGCAATAACTTTTAACCCGTATTTTTACAGTATTAAGAGGTGTACCATTTCGTGTAAAACTACAAAGACTATAAACATACTATATTAGAATTATGATCAGTCGAGCCGATTTTGAGCATCAGTTTTTCGTTATTTAATAGTTTTTATGAATAAAGCACGTAGGTACAATACCTTTTGAACAGTAATTTTTAGCACGTTTTGTTATGAACTGAAAGGGTGTTTAAGTCTACTAATTTTTTTAAAAAATAGTTTGTACCATCTTTTTAAATCCAATTTTACCTTTAGTTAATGAGTTTGCATGGGAAATTCACTATTAGAAATTAAAAATATACAAAGTAACTAAACAAAACCTGGAGACACTATGAATTAGTACCCTCGTTCTAAATTCTATCATAATCGGACCACAAAAAATTTAGTCTGTAGCCCTCACACATAACGACACACACACGGATATCACTTTGAAAACCAGTTTTTGTGTTCGGGGTCCCAAAACAGACATTTCCACTGTAAACTCATAAATTTTCGCTAATACAAAAATTTACTTTATCCATCTAGGCTATTGGGGAGAAATAAAAAAATAAAAGTGTTATTGTTTTTTGGAACGAACATGTAGAACCAACATTAGAAAGAGGGAGCGCTGCTCTAATGTACACCAAAAGCACATCTCGGAGGTAGCTGAATTTGTTTACTAATGCTGTACTAACACTCCACATTATTTACTTTCATTTGCTTATTTGCATTGCTTTCTCAAGTATGAAGTGATAGTCTTGGTATTATATTTGTGGAATAATACAGATGTAGTATGTAACATGTGTACATACACGATTTTTCTAAATATTGTTCTGAAGATCTAACTGTTTGTGTTTAAATGTAATTAAAGTTATAGATGCAGCCAATAGTAATCGTTGTTGGAAATTATGATTGATAAAACAAATATATTTAAACAATTTCTTCATTTTACTATGGTTACGTTTTAATTTAAATAAGCTACCTATTCTATGGATATAAGAAATATTGGCATTAAGGGTGGAATTTTTATTGTTATAGTTTGAGATGTAATTGCTGGACCCGTGGATATTAAAAATATTTATTTATTTTTTAATTTAATGATACTATACACATTAAAAGCTACCTTAATTTTAACTTCTGGAATAGTATTCACAAACAGGCCTATTCATAAATTAAAAAGGTATGTGTAATGTTATTTCAATCAAAATGAGTTAACACAATTTTAAAAAATTATTATAAATAATTATGATAAAAGTGCTAAGTAGAAAATTTATTCACGATTTATTGCTGTTCCAGAACAAAGAGTACAAGTAAAATCGAGTGACAACAACGATAATTTGATAAAATATTTTATTTTATTTTATTAAATTGACTTAAAAATACATATATATATATGACTAGCTGTACCCGCGGGTTTTGCCCCGTTTTACTTCATAAGTGAGCTCGTTCGCATGGCTCAATCACGTCCTGGTTGAAGTTCGCTACGCTCACTCATCTTTAGGTTGGAGCTCGTTCGCTGCGCTCACTTGCCTTCAGGTTAGCTCGTTCGCTACGCTAACTCGCCTCCAGGTTGAAGTTCGTTCGCTACGCTCACTCACCTTTTGGTTGCAAATTAGCTGTTGTCATAATAATAAAAAAAAAATAGTACTGCACCCTGATGGTAATACTTGTAACTTTAATGCTATTGCACATCATAGAACAGAACCAACTTGTTTAATTGAAACAGCTGTTAAGATTCATTAATTCCATTTTAATATGAATACTTATAAGGTTAACATGGGAAACTCCAGAGCCACTGGGGCGGAGCCCGAGAGTCCAATCAGAATAAAAACAACTTAGTTTTCCTATTTAATGCCTAAAGAATCAGTGTGCCAAATTTCAGCCTCCTAGGTAAATAGGAAGTGGGAGAATTAGTGATGAGTGAGTGAGTGAGTGTGTCAGTCAGTGAGGGCTTTGCCTTTTATATAATATATATATATATATATATACATATATATAGTATATATATATATATAAAACGTAAAAAAACAGTTAATAGGAATGCAAATGTCCAAATAAACGAGACAACTGTAAAACTGAATCAACATGGACAAATAAAATAAATAAATATACATCTACCAATAAATACTGATAGAATGTCACTCTTTAAGATTTTTCTCTACTAAAAATAACAAATCTGTCCATTCTAATAAATTAGCTGTACACAAAGCAAATGACCGCAAACGAGGAATGCGGTACATTAAATAACGCCTACCCAGTAGTGGGTTAGTAGGAACCACTTCCTTGGGTAAAACACGTCACACTTTGCGGAAGGATCAACATTATAATGGATAAGCTGCAATAGTATTCTCACTTACATTGTGTACTAGTAGGAGATGCTCAATTCGTATATAATTCCGTTCAGAATGTGGTGTGTGCATTATTGATGGTCTGTTGGTTGGTCGTGTAGTTATGACTATTAATGTGTTAAGTTAACAAAAAACAGTTTATTAGGTATGCTTGTATACTTTAAAAAATTGAGATTTTAGGATTCAAAGAAAAAAAACTTTTCCGCCTATCTCTTTCAAGCAGTTGGATATAAAAATCTAAACTCTGGTGCCCTTAAATAAGAACAATGAATAGTTAAAAGGAAATAGTATTAGGGTTAAGCAAATACGTGCTCAGTGATAAATGTTTTTGAAAATCTATTGATGTTAAAAATAAAATATAATAAAATATCTGGATTATTTATCAGTGCCAATCCTAGTTTACTTATTTAGTTTTATTTAATGTATACCCAATGTGGGATATTAACCAACTTTGTATAAGGATAGAGTTAATAGACTATAAAGCAGTACAAATCAGTCTCGATAAATTGTTTCATGCAAATACCTTCCAATCAATACAGCATAAAGTGATAGTTGAATTTAAATAATTGTCCTACGGCTCAGTCACAAGCATTAAAACAAGCTTCAAAGATGAATATTGACAATACAAGTTCCACACTGCTATTACCAGCACACGTACCAGCGCTATCAGCTGTATCTTTATAGTACTGAACCATTAGCACTTATACTGCTACGTGTATTGGACATTCCCTTTAAACTCTGACATACATGAATGATAATACTACATGTCATCTTCTGTCCATTAAGTTGGGTTATATTTCTTGATTTATTCCGTTCACAATTCAGGCCCAAAAGAAATTTACTACTAACTAGAGTAAAATTAATAACATTTCAAGTCTCTGATATGAATAGAAAATCATGATAATGGAAATTATTTTGGTAAAATTGTCATATCTAAATATCAACTACATGTAAGTTAATATATTCAATGGTTTAAACCAGTTCAATGAAACCGTTTACATGGAGGAAATTTCAACTGGTGGGAAAATATTTATAAAAACATGGTTTGGTCTATAATAGACAAAATGAATATTATAGACCGTTATTTTATGTTTTTTATTTTATCATAAAAGGCAATTAATTACGTGTTTTCATAGTTTCGTTATAACATTACACACATTTGTGTATTATTAATACTTTTTTCATGTTTACTACAGTAATACATGTTTAAAAATAGCCTTTTTAACAGTAAAAACGATATAGGTAAATAGGTAAATATGTAACAATTTTCAATTATAATGAACTAGCTCAAGGGAAATAAACTGTAAGTTATGTATTATAGTAAAATGCCATTGCGTTACTTCGTATTGAAAATGTAATGAAGTTTCTTTGCTATTATTGCAGCACTATACCACCAATGGAGGCTACAAACAGTCGTGCAGTATTTTTGACTACCACAAAATATTATATTGTGGAGTTACATCCAATTTAACACGTTAAAATATTGTAACCGATAGTTGTTCCATTTAAAATTTAAAAACATTTTTAAAGTTTGTTGTTTAGCTAATTTCTACTTAATTTGCTATAACAATTTTATCGTATGGTAAAATTGTTGAATGTTTAGCAGGTACAGCTGGAGTTCCATGTATGACGTCATCGCAAGGTACAACATTGTACGTACGTGATACATGGAGCCTAGCAACTACAACAATTACTCATCTGGCTTCTGTCAACGCGGTCTGGCGGTAAATATCAACATGCTTCTGGGAAACGTTGCCCTTGCAAAAAAGTAAGTGAAAGGTCTGTTTGAAACACAATTTTTGAAAGCTACTTTTTTTCAGTTTTTAATATTAACAGCTTCAATACCTGATATTCAGGGTGTCTTGTAACCGTATGAAAAAATGTTGTCCTGTTATAGAGCATGTCAAAAGAAACAAAATGTAAAGTGCACTATCTCATTTTGTTTCAGGTCTATCTGTCTGTATGTGATTTTTACTAACATATGCATAACTAATTAACTGTTTGAGCTAGGGTGTAGAAATGCTGTAAAAATATTTATCTTATAGACCACTACGTTTGTGCAAAATATGAATAAAAACTTTTGAAATGTTTAAAAATGGTGGCATTTTTAAAATAGTTTATTCAAATTCAATGAAAACAAAAATTTTACAAAATATTCTTTAAATCCTCCATTTTCAAACTGTAAGAGCGTTTTTATTTAAATTTTGCACAAACATAGGGTAAATAAGATAAAAATGTTTACATAATATCAATGTCGTAGCACAATTAGTTAATGAGTTATGAATATTTTTGTAAAAATCACATACCGGCAGATAGACCGAAAAATGAATGAAATAGGACACATGTTATATTACATTTTGTTCTTCTATTGAAAAATTGAATAACGTGACGAAGTTTGTTCACATGGTTGCAAAACACCCTGTATTTTACACCGACCATTAACTACTTTCTTGATATTTATTCTTTAGTTCTTTAAACTAAACAAATACCAATTAATACGTTAAAAAGCATCATTACTAATTTTTATGTGATTGAAATCGTTATGAAGACTCTTAGCGTACGCTAAAGATTAATGGACCACGCACGGAATAAAAAAGTTGAGATAAATTAAATGTTCAAGAAGGAAATCTATAAGTATCCCGTTCTTTTCGGCTGATTTCTTCATATAGAAGTATGGAAGTTAGGGTGTTCGTAGGTATTAAACTCTCGACAATAGTAAAACTACTTAAGCCATCAGTTTCTTGAAATCAAGATCTTAACCAATGTAATTTTGTAGTTAAGAATGCTTGTATCATTCAGAAATTGCGTGCCATAATCAGTGCAAGGAGGCCCACTTTGTCGGCTAACTGAAGGAAAAATCACTTCCGGTACAAATTATGAAAGATTTTTCTATCACGATGCAAATATACTATACAGAATAACAGGTCTCCAAGTTGGAATAGTTCAATTTAAACTTTTATATTTTTTTATGAATGTTATTTTTAAAATTCAAACCTTCATAACAACGTGAACATTAGGACTTCAAGGTTAATTTTATTGTGCAGCAAACATGCACTAAGCAAAAACACATCAAACCTAGCCTATAAATATTTCACCTTTGCATTTTTAAAAAGATAAATAGCTGACTTTGACAATAGAAACACATTTTAAACAAACCTTAGCGTGCATGGTGGAAAAACGGAGAACTGATTGAGAACAAGAAAAAGTTGATTTGGTGCAAGGTAAATGTAGCTAATCGTTTTTCCTTTGCTCTAGATTAGAGCTCTTAGGAAACAATTAGTTCTTTTGATAAAAGCTGTTATCGAAAATAACTACTTTCAGTACGGACTGATTAAAACACGTTTACCATTAATTTGTTAGTAACATACGAGTGTATGAAATACATATTTAATATTGCACTTTTAATATTGCAATACAGTTAAAATATATTAAATATGTAATCGCTATCACCTAAAGATTTTATGGAGAATTGGTCACAGTTTACAACAAAGACCCAAGAGTAGATGCACGATCACGGGCTGTACATTGTACAGTCATCACTCATCTGATTGTTTCTATGAACAGTCATTAATATTAACTTGTCCCAACTGTGGAAACTTACGGAACAGCTAAAATAATTACGCTACCAACCTTGGTTGTTCCTCGTCGAATACGCGTATGATACCAATTGCAACATATTTTACACAGTCATTATGCATCATTTAAATATATTAAGTAGTTAGTTTCAAAGGACCTTTTTATCCGTTTGGAGTACAAATACGCACTAATACAGGGTAAGGCAAAGGTTAATTTCGGAGAAGGTTTCGAACCATAAGAGAGAAATATAAAACATTTAATTTAACTTGGTTTTCAAAATCATACAAATCACTTAGTTCTTGTTGCAATGATTAAATACAATATGGTTCGTTCCAGTCAATTATTTGTAAAGTAAAATTATAGCGTCGATATTTATTTCGTTTCCTAGCTTAGTTTGTTTATTTATTATGCAATATAACGAAAAATATACTTCACCACACGGGCAAAAGTGCCTTTTCAACCCTCGCTCATTTTCCGCTTATTTTTTTTTTTTTACTTAACTTCGGGTCAAAAAGAGTGACTTTAGGCCCTAGTGATGAAATATACTATTTCGTGCAAACGATTGGTGTTAATAACATATTTTGTACTATCTTCCCGTTTTCTTAAAAACACACACTGCATCATTGTTTACATAATTTTGTGAGATTATGTGAGTTTTTTGTGTATACGGTCATTTAATTTCCATCAAAATATTAGTTTAATAACATAATACTTACCAATTATATTCAAGTAGACTCTTAAACAAAACGTTCATAGATGCAGAACAACATTCGATCCGTACATAACAATTTCAAGAATTGTATAAAAACATTCGTACACTTAAAGGTCGATACTACTTATGAATGCAATAAATCGTGTGGAAATAAATATATTAGCTTAGCTTTTAATTAGATATTATCTGAGACAAAACCTGCAAACAGCAATGCCTTATACCGCATATCCACATTGCGATGGCAGGCCGGTAAAACTCGATAACTAACTACTGCACACAAAAAAATCGTCACTCCTATCTTTCTATCAAACATGTTTATCATTTTCAAGCTATAAATGTTATGCGTCGGTATACGTTACAAAAAAAAATATTTAGTTTCAAATTAAATAAATTCAATTGAATTTTGAGAATTATTGATTTTTTAAATTCCCAGCTTGAGTTCTATTAGGAATAAAATTTCCCTTCGTTTATTTTAACCAGCTCAGACATTTTCAATAATTTAGCTTTACTTTTAGAGCATGTTTTACCTGAAAATTAATTCTCCTGACTTCATCAAATTAATAATCAGCTTCATTGCAGAGAATACAGGTAAGGTAAAGTAAAAAAAAAAAAAAAAAAACTATTGCCGGTTCCTCAATGCTGTATTACACTCGATGCTAAAGAATAACGAAGAATCATTGAACAGTAATTGGATGATTATTTAATAGTCAAGTCATGTTTTAAATATCCACAAAATATTTTGCACAGGGCCTGATTCAACGTCATAACTTAACGCTGGGAAGTGTCCAACTGATGATGTAACGAAACCAAGCATTGCCACCCTTTACTGTACTACACGGACTTTTGGTGGTCTACATCGTATATACACGCTGGGAAATAACATTGATTTTGGATTTAACACTTTTGTCTCTCATTTATAAATTTCTGATATTAAATTGTTTTGTTTGCTTAATATACACTTAATTTTATCATGTCCTTTTGTAGTGCTTTCAATACAACCGGTAGCCCTAATCAAACGGGTTGTAGGGGGTGGGTGGTTGTGAAGGACAAGGTAAAAACATATTCTGTAAAGTTGATTTTTAGTTTTACATAACGTATAGATTCTCCTTACAAATTTAACAATGAATTGTTAAAAAAAACTTATAACAGTTAAAAATAATATTTTACTTACATTATGTTAGAAATTAACATAAACCTATACTTGACATCATAGCACCATGCGAATTTTGTTGTTGTGTTACTGCAACTTAATAAAGGTTATTACAATCTGAGTTACCTTTATAAATAAATACACGGATAGAAAATACTCCTTAAAAGTGTATAAATGTATTCAATCAAAGTATTGTTTAATAGATATAGATGCATTTTCTATGCACGAAAGGCAAAGTTAATATATTGCGGTTGAGCCTATATTTTATTTTATAAGGCATGTCAGGATTGGTTATATTTTGTGTCGGGCTATGATAAAAACTTAATTTGAAAGCAGTTGTAATTTAGTTACTTAAAACTTTATTTATTTGTTTTCCCAATTCTGTTTATATGATTTGAAAGGGAATCGCCACATTTGACTAATATCCAAACAGAACAACTGTGCTGTATCCAAAACAGAACTGAACACAATAATTTGTCTTTACGTTTTATAGTCAAAGGTTTTATATTAATACCACGTTTGCCTATTAAATATAACAGTACAAATCGGAACTCAATGTCAATTTTGTTGTTGTTTTTTTATATTACTAACGCAAATAGCATGAGAGTAATGGAGGGTAATTTCGAAGATTGATTATGTTGATACCACCGAGTTTACATGGTGGGTTTTTGGGAAAGTGAGTTTAATAGGTTCCAAGAACCTTTTATAATAATACCCTGTCGTGTAAGATTAAAACTTCGGCTGGTCACGCTATAAAAGCATTTAATCTCCCTGGGTTAAGGGTAGAAAAGGTGGTAAATCCGTTAAGGGCGTTGAAAGTGTTGGCCATTCACGATAGTGTGTTACGGCGTTATGCCATGGAGTTATTTAAAGGCTGTCTTTATAAAGTTAACGGGCATCTAATAACAATACCTGTTTGATAATAGTAATAATTATTTACCTGGAGAGACTGTGCCGTTCATGTATTAAATAAATGCAATTTTGGGTTTTTATCTCAAATTAATCTTAGGGTCTTCCTGTTTAAAAAAATATATAATACTTAGAATATTAGAAAGCTTCTTATGATAGCAACGAATGAACAAAGATAACTCTACCGAGGTTTCAGCCACACTGTTATCATGGCTTAAAGTGTGTGGTGCTTTTTGGAAAGTTTGTTTTTTTAATCTTTAGGTACACATAGTTTGAACTATAATACATAGAGACTTGAAACTGTGCATGCATAATTTTGCTTACTTGGCGAGTAAATTAAACTAAATCTCTGACGATTAGCAATATTTTTTTTATATGCAAGATTATATTTAAACATTTCTTTAAGTAACATATAAAAATTGATAGGTTTCAATCGATGAGTATATAGGTTTCTGAAAAATGTGGATGTGGTTAATAGGTGTACAAAATATCAGTATGGTTGGTTCAGTCGATTCTTAACTATATGTACCTGAACTTGTAGAGAACCTCCTTTTAAAAAGCATTGAAAAACTCCGCCTCCCCTTAAAATAAAACAATAAAAATGCATAACCTATAGCAAGATTATTTTTCCCATTTAAAACTTATTATATTTTAGGAGCCAGAATCATCTACTGACAATTGTCTAGCTCAGTGAATCCATGATTGCCAAATCGATTTCAGTCTTGGATTTTATTCTAACCCAATTGCAAAATTGCTCCTAATTAGTTCTTATTCTGCTATCGAAATCCAATATTTGGCTAAAATTTTATAGTTTAAGTATTTCGTTCGTTTATACCTAAGTATTAATTACATTTAAAAGAGCTAATTATTATTTACACATCTTAAAGTTTATACTTGTTTATACTAAGATATTTAATATAGGTATTATTTCTTTAGGATATTCAAACACTATTATTTCTTTAGGATATTCAAACAATAACAAGCTCAAATACAGTGGATCCAAACATTCCACTAACCACTTATCCTTGTCAATAAAAGATCTGATTATAGATATGAATTGAAATTATCATAAGGACTACGTTAATATTTTAACCTTTTCGGAAAATTTTTATTGATTCTGTAAATACATTTTAAAATTATTCTAGAGCATTATTCGGAACAAGAGTTGATTATAGTTAATTGGAACTTTCGTATAAGACTTAACTTAAAGTGTTTTTTTTATAACATTTTTGCAAAAATTAAATTTCTATAAACTTTACTGAATTTGTACAATTTTATTTTAATTAACGGAAAGGGTGGGTGCATTAGTTTTTCTCGCCCGAACGCTGCAGTAGTTAATTAACGGTGTTGTCTTCGCCGTTTTTTTGCCTGTCATCGCACTTTGGATGTGTGATATTTTCGAAATGCCCTTCCAACGTTGTTTCCAGGAAATATTTAGTTAATTATTTTACGGTGTAGGCCTTATATAACCTAATATCTTCAACAAGGCGTGCTGTGCAATGTTTCTGAATTTATGTGATCATGCCTTTTAAAATGTGCATTTTACCTAAAACTGTTTTTTAAAGTAACCGTTTCAGTTCAGTTCTTAGAATTGAAAATTTTTTATAACAGCATTGTTTACATTCATAACAGCATAGTTTTACTCATAACAACACCGGTAACGGACCAAAGATGTCCAAGGACTGAGAGTAAGAAGTAAAATTGTAATGATTCGAACTTTAACTAATCAGCTGTCAGGCCAATTTAACTGTTGAGTGGTGCAATTAGTGTTTGGAACTATGTTTCGTTGCATCACTGTCAGTGGCAATGAGAGGTTATAAACGAAAACATAACCTCTCTTAGAAGTTATGAGTAGTGATTTTTAGTACAAATAGAAACACTGTCGTTAGTAAAGTAGTGTACGCAACTCACGTAAATAGTGTTAACGACACTATCTTTACGCAATCGTTGCGTAAACTACTATTAAAGTAGTTATGTTAGTTTGTATAAATACATTGATACATACATTATGAGTAGATTAAGGCTTAGTAATTATATTAGCTCAGTAAGAAACTTATAATAAAATTTAAAACGAGATTAATGTAGGAATAAACAGTTTCTTTGTACAAAGAAATGCTTGGACTATTTAGTTTCTAACAAATAATATACAACAATCCTCATTATAAGTGCATCACAAATATTTCTGGTAAACAAATCTTGTAGATGTTACAATTTATATTTTTTGTTGAGTTTTTAATATCTTAAATAATAAATAATAAACAACAGCAAAAAATAAATGCACATAAGCATATTCAATAAGGAATTATTGCAATAAATTAAATTGAATCAATTGAATACTGCAAAATTATGTATACAAATTATCGTACCGTTAATCTATTCTATTATAAAATTGAGTTGGTGTATGTCTGTCTGTGCAGCAACCACGACTAAAATTCTAAACTGATACAGCCAAAATTAATCACAAATATTGTTCACATATCTAGGAATGTCATAGGCTTATTCACTTCCATGGTTCCTCTTGGGCCCTTGGACATTCAAAGTTTTGATGTGAGGTTTTCAAAAGTAAATATTAATAATTACTATCCATGGAAGTTTGCAAAAATTCCCAATGCTTACCTTTGCAGTGACTTTTTAATCTATACAAGCAGAACTGCAAAATGATTATTTCACAATTTCAGACAGATTATCCAAATAAATTAAATTTAATATTTTACACATCAATGTGGTAGAAAACTATAATGTAACTATGTAACCTAAACTATGTCATTGATTATGGAAATAAAAAAAGGTTTTAATAACCGTTGCTATATCAACCATGGCTCTGTTTTTTATTTAAAGTATCTAACTTACGAAAAAGTTTTTTTGATATATTTTCATGTAAAGAGTAAGACAATTACAAGTAGGTTATACTTTTTTGTATAAATTTTGTGTTTTTTTTGTTTGTTTTAAAATTTGAACTACTTATTGAGCGTCTTCCCATTGCGAATCACGGGTACAGCAGCTAGTTCAATAAACTGTAGTGGATCCGTCAAGTTCCGAAGGTTGAGCGAGGCGAGCAGCAAGTAGATCATCGACTCAAGGCTCTGTGTTCAATAATGACACAGAAACTGCGTCGTGACGATGTCATCAACAAAAAGATGACAACAAACTCATTCACGACTTGTAAATGGAGTATGTAGTCCAATTTATTTGCGCTTATAAAAACAATTGCAGAACTATGATTGTGAAATCTCGGACTTCGGTGCGAGAGGGACAGGTTCGGTTCCCAGGACACAAAAAAAAACATTTTTTTTGCCGTTTTCCCTGAAAGCGTGTATGTACTGTACCTATGTTATCTCCTCGTTTAAAAATGCTACAGGTAGAAGAACAAACAGTAAGAAAAAGAAAACACAAAAAATAATTCTTGTTACTCGTTACAAGCAAATAGTTGTCAAGGAAACCTAAATTAATCTGCAGTGTGACTCAACAAAGTATTTTACTATTATATGGGGCCTGATAATATGTGTATTTCTATGAGAAGAGATTATTCAGATATAAGTTTACAAGGTACTATCAATGGAATTTATAATCTCTTAGTCATGAACCGTTAAAAGCTCTCTCTATCTTGTATGGCGTAGTATAGAATTTCCTTTCAGATACCAGATAAAACTAAAGAAATTAATACTGGATACATAATTATCAAAACACGAAATCATCTCTACTTTTACTTAACCCTAATCTATTCTCACTCGGTTTTACAGAGAAAATATCATGTTTCTTCGGATACCGTTTTTAAATAAGTAGGTCTATTTGATTTAACAGCTTGATAAAATAGAGCGTATAAGCCATCTAAAATTCAAGCTGACCTATATTTGCAGTCAATGCCCTTAAGCCCAAGTGAACACTGTATCGAGCGCTTGGTAGCCTTTAACAATCGGGTGATGATTATTGTTGTTGGGCAAATGTCGTTCTCACAACAACGACCGCAATGAAATAAGCTCAAGCCCTGTCTTATGATCTAGTTTGCGAATTCTATTCCCATAGTGCATTTACACAACTACTGTATTTATTTTGAAATACTTTATGTTTTTATGGCATTATATCATAATGATTTTTGTTCGTTCACTTTGAGTTTCTTAATATCCAACCGGTTTAAGAAGGTCAAATTCAAATATATTTATTTAGGATATTACAAGCATTGCCTCGCCAAGTTTACAAAACTTGTCGGCAAGGACCAATAGATTTAAAAAAATTACAAACAAAGTTTACAAATTTTTCTCTTTTTTCTTTAGTTTTGTTTTCTAAGTACAAAGAATTATGAAACTAGTTCTATGGCGGTTTGTGGCAGGCACATATTAAGTTAAGTTATTAAGTTAACAGTTTTAGAAAGATTACAGGTTGGCTACTTTGTTTCACAGTAGAACTAGATTTACAGTGCTGTTGTAACAAGGACACGTTTTGTGTCTAGGAATAAAAATGTGTTCGAGTTGCGTAGTTTGCACTGTTTAGTAGTATTTGGTATTTTTCATCAACTTTAAAATTTATTGTTTGTTAAATAAAATCATAATATTTATCTTTGGCAAATATTGTGAGAGTTGTTACCTAATGAAAATCTTGTATACCCAACTGATATGGTGTTCTAACTTAAAAAAAAATGTTACGTATAGAGCCTAGAAATAATATATAAACTTTATAGAGCTAGTAAATTCTTTAAACACTCTCATGAACTATGTAATCAAAAAGGTGATTTAATAGTTTTCATACTGTTCCATGGCGAAGTTGTTTTTTAGCAACTTCTACTCTAGTTTTATATTTGACTTTAAAATCTTATTCTTTGTATGTTTGATCACTAAAATAATTGTCCACTTCCTATATTCTAAAAGAAATGTCTCGCAAAACGCAATACCTGGTGAAGCAAATACCTCTAAATATAGTCAAATTCTCCCAAAATAGCAATGAAACACTAACACAAAAACTTGATGATCCATAACAGTGAAGATGCTGTACAGGAAGCGGTTTTGGACTGGATCCCATTAGAGGTGTGTACGTGTTTACAAGCTGCTTGTGCTATAACATAAAACAGATTAATATGTGTAACACTACTAAGGTACATAGTCATAACACTAACTGGAATGTTGCAGGATAAATCTGATCATAAATAATAAATATTGTTTGAAATAGTATGCACTTGACCCTCAAAAATCCTAAATTTTGAAAAATAACTAATGCAATTTAGTTTTGAATTCTAAAATTAATTGATGATGCAATATTTTACTTCAGTACTATCAGTTCTATGAACTTTTCCTGTTTCTGTAATGATAGGTGAACTGCATTTTTATTTTGTATCTTACACGGTCTGTTTTACTACGGTATTGTGGGTTATAATATTTATGCCGTGGCTATTAAAGCTTATTTGCGGGTTATAGTACTGTTGAATGTGTATTGCATCGAATAAGTTAATGTATCAGTAAGTTACATTGTGGAACAGTGCTGTGTGGCAACATGCCAATAATTCCATCACGACCAAAAAGTTACTGAAATCTCGAATATGTAATGAGTCAAGATTATAGAGTCTAAATGCCTTTATATGTTGATATCAAAAAATTAATTGTTAATTTGTTTGGTGCACTTTAAATCATACGTATATTTAAAATCGTCATATAAAATTCTTCGTCACAAAATATAACACAGAAGGGAGGTAAACCGCTCAGAAACAGTTATTGTTACTGCAGGAAAAGTTTAGCACACGTAGAAAGACTAGGAGTTTTCTTTGAGGCTTACATCGATTCGAGGTATTGTGCTCAATAATGCCTCTAGAAAATCCGGCGTCGTCTCACGTCTTCAATGTTCAAGTGATTCAAAGGATCAGAATGAAAATTTACCTGACAAGGTACACCGATTTCATAAACTCACTTAATACAGAAGATTGATAGAGAATAAATTTCTAAAATATTTTCTAAATGTTTTTTTTTATATATTTTAGATAATCAAACGCCACGACAGTAGCAATACAAAATGTATTAATTACTCAATAAGCTAATAATGTTATTAACAAAATAGAAAGATAAATAACTCTGTCATGTCATATTACTTAATACTTTACTTGGATAATTTTCTAATAACACAGACACATTCTTTAGATTACTATTGATCTTTTCTTTATTCATACCCATTCTTTGGATTGTTTTCCTGTTAACGGACCTCAGCCTGTACGTGAGTCAAGACGTTCATCTTGACAAAAACTATATTGTACATCATTATGAGTTGATGTACCACAAGCATAATCAGTACTAATAATCAATAGTATAAGCACCAGATATCGAACAAACCATGTGTCTTTGCTACGTCTTTGTAATCCACTTTACATCTTCACTTCAACACACACAGATGTTTGTAGTCAATTCCCCGCTCCACATTAGCGTGTTCAACAATCGGGTCGCGTGAGTTGCTTGGAGGATCGCACATGATGGTAATCGCTGATAGTGTCTCGTGCTGACGACTCGATGTAGGCTGGATAAGAATTTACTTACACTTTACTTCAACAACAGTTCATGCACTTCCGTAACTCTTTCGCGAGTATTAGATTGAAACGTCCAGTAACAGCCCACGTTGTTACTGATGTTTTCACTGATGTAAGTCGTACTACACTTTAATCTCTTATAGTTTTTTGTTCTAAAAATAATCGGTTTTGGTCAGTAACAAAGCCAAAGAAGTTATCTCATCAATACTCGCTGATAGTAATAAGGTAATAATTAGGACGTGGTATCATTACCATCTCACGTTATTATTGTGATAAAGTGACAAACAACCTGTACAAATACTGCCCTCTTATAAAGTCCAGTTAATGTTGCTTGAATAAGGTGAAAGTGGTCGATTTCAATCTTCGTCAGGCTGAATGACAGAGGTAAAAATGTCCACCTTTATTATTTTAGGTATTATATCTACCCAATTAATTCCTATCTTCCTGATTGTATTACCGTCATTTAAAACAACTTTATCGACCTCTGTGTTTTTTAAAGAAACGAAGATATTGTTATATTGTTTGAAACAGAATTTCCAATGATAACTAAATGTAAAATCACAGTTACATTATTTTAGCTTTTAGTTAAAGCTGGTATTAAAACATAAACACTGTGTTCTCATAGTATCGTAGTTTTAACACTACTGTGGATGGCTGTTAGAACCATAAAATATACAGACTTTCCAATTCAATCTTGCTTACCACTAATTCAAGTAACGTTCTACGGGGATATACTTATAGAACAATAATATACTGATAATATAACTTTTGACACCGCGATTCTCTGTCCACGTTTCATTCAACACTTTTGGTGTGTTTCAAAAAACGAAATTCATTTTCAATAAAAATGTAATACTCTACTACCTGGCATATAATGGCATATCTACTAAAGTTGAAACACCAAAATTCACTTTCAACCATACACATTGTCTATATTATTTTGAAACTATGCTAGGTTATGCAAAATGAATGATAGACATTTAATTTTAATTTAACTTGGGAGACCGAAACTTTCCACGATCTTTCGGTAAGCCTTACATTTGTATAGTTCCTTTTATGTTATATGGTGTAATTTAAACAGCTCTGTAATCTTTCTTAAAATAATACATCTATATAATTAATACGCTACATGAAACTTTGTCGGTTGAACTCCTCCGCCATTTCTTAACCGATTTTATCCATTGACGTCTCATTGGAAAGAGCGTGTCGCGTATATTTGCAAACTGACCTTACATTTTTGAAAAAGTCCCTTGGGCTCTGCCCCAGTGGCTGTTAAAGTTCCCATGTTATCCTTATGAAGAACATGATTGTTTACATTTTGATCAGCTGTATATTTTAATTGCTGTTATTTTTCATTTCAAAGTCTTTTAAACTCATCGGAAATTATGTTACAATCTCATCGGTTACAATCTTGTTAACCATAATAAGTTTGGGTTTGTCTCAATCGTTGAAACTTTATTCCATTCCAACGACAGCAAATTCTTTCTTTCGACAACGACTTCTGCAACGTTTTAGTAAATTCACAAGTGTGTACTATACCGGTAACCTAAATCTAAACCATCTTAATGATTTAAACCCTGAACAGATAAGTGTTTATTTTCAATCAGTTCAATCATGACATTTAAAAGCTTTCTGCTCAAAAAGAATGACCATAGCACGTGCATAGCATTGTATTGAATGGCGCTACCCAGAAGTGGGTTAGTTTCAAGTGCCACTCTGGGTCAAAACACATTGAACAACATTATAATTGCTAAATTGCAGTAGTATTCTCTCAATAATTCTGTATAAGTACAATATGCTTTGTTATTAAGTATCTGGTTGTGAGAAACACTTTTATTAATACTTATCAAATGTTTCCAAAATAGTAATTAGGCCTACATAACTTGATATACTTTCTAATAATATTAAAATGCATGTTATGCCAGCAAACTAAATAGGATCAACAACAGAATTCACCGTTTACAATTAAAGTTACAAGCGTTATTTTGCAAATTAAATAACTTTTTACAATTTGCTTAAACACCAAAGCAAATGTTAAAATGATCGGTATCGGTCAAGAATTAAACGTATAACTGTAAAATATGATTGATATTTAGTTAAGCTATTATATTGTTCTTTAGTAAAATCCCTCAATAAAATAACATTACCAGAGTTTTATCACTAGCTGGGAGCAGATACAAAGATAATATACAGAGTCCTTGGTCACGTTTAGTAGTCACTTCAGGTAATTAAGAGATCCTCTTATTATATTCTACAACCAAGATACTCTGTCAGGTAGGTACAAGGATGCTTACTTCACATCAAGCTCGTCAGGATTAAAGGTTAGTGGCATATACATACACCTAGACGAACGCAAACACATAGCGCGCACACATATAAGACTGATAAAATAAAATCGTACACACGGCGAGCGGACCGGTGTTAGTAATTCGGGAGTTAGTAATTCAACTCCCGCATTACTAAACCGTCGTGTTTACGATTTTATTTCATCGGCCGTATGTGTATACGCTCTATGTGTTTGTGTTCGTCTATGTGTATGTGTCAAAAACTTTTAATCCTGACAACCTTCATGTGAAGTAAGCATCCTTCTACCTACCTGATGATGATCTCTTAGCAGATTGAATTTTTTTTGAACCCAACAATTGGATTGCCAGAATCGGGTATTTAAACTATTATTATAAGTTGGTTTATTCAGTATGTCACGGGGGTTGGATTAGATTTGCTAATTGTCTTCATGAATTCTATGCTGATAGCTTAAATATTACTGATACTAAACTCCTTCTAACCATGATGATTGGTTTAAATGATTTATTTGTAGAAGACCTTTCTGAAGTTGAGTTACAGCCACGAAGTATCATTGGCTATTGGATACTGAAGTTGTATTGTATTGATAGTCAAAGGTAGTATTTATTTTTGAACGCAATTACTATTCAGGTTACCACTTTCAAAAGATGGAGTGTCAAAGTTCTGTTTTCGACTGAAATATTTCGTGGATAAATTATTGTTTCTTTTTAGAAACATGTTTTCAAAATATTCAAAAAAATGCTTATCAGTGTTAGTAAGATTATAAACTGATATCACCTTAACTTGTAACTTAAGTACATCAATATTGCAGCACCAATAATTATGAAAACCATAACCGTATTTTTAGATTCATCGAAATATATAACACCCAATCGTCTATTATTAAGCAGGTTAACTTCACTCTTTCAAGTTTAAATCTTTACCACCACGCGTTAAGGCCGTTAAACTATAAATTATAAAACTTCACGAAATGTTATTTACAAATTTCACTTTTGTGTCACAATGACAATGGTATCGTGGGGAAATACAATGTCGAGTATTGTAAAGGCACATCATGTCATCCTGCTTTGTGTGTGGTTGACAAATTACTTTTCTCATGTGTTATCTTGGTTGTTTTCATTAATAAAAATACATAGCGATTTCAATTTGCTGAAACCTATGTTACACATTGTTATATTTGTGTACTTCTGGTTATCCTCCTCTCATCTCTAGATAATTTACTGAGTTATCAAAACCTTGTTATTAATCTTTATAACTAATCCACATGATCAAATTAAGACTGCAGATAAAACTAGTGTGAATATAATGTCTAGTAAGTACCATCGAAGCCCAGTTTTATCCACTCCTAATGTCTTAATAGAATTACAGATAATTTCAAATTGTGTCTCAAACAATTTGATGCGTATTGATAGTTAAACTCAGTATAGTCAGTGTTTATAGTACACCATTCAGTAGCAAACGTATTAAAAATCGTATAACTTGTTTAGATCCAAACCAAAGATTAGGTTAAAACCCATAAAACATGTATTTTGAGAATATGGATTTTAAATTTTTCTTCCAATTTTATAAGTGAAAATAACCGCCAATTGGTTGTTCAGAGGTATATATAAGTGATCAGTTGGTCCTGTAGATAGTCAGATGTACTGAGCCCTTGGGCACGTATTCTGTCACTTGATATAATTAAGAGCTCCTCGACCCACCTGAGGTCTCCTTCCCTACCTTTCACTGCTTCTATGGTGTTGCTCTTGCAGTTAATAAATAATATTTAGTTAATATTTATTTTTTTAATTTAAGGTAAAAAAGTAACAGTTTCATAAAAGGTAATTTTTTCAATTGTAACTGGTGGTTACGTAACGTGAAACCATATATAAATGTGTAACTTAAATACACAAAAACTCAAATATTTCATGTAGTTTTACATTTTCAGTATGAAGATACTGAAGAGAACTGCCAATTTCAATGAACAGCAAGTAAACGAACGTAAAATAAGTAGAGACCGTCAACATGTGTTTGCCACTGGTATTTACTGTCCTTGTTACCAGGAAAGTGTAATACCTGGAGATGTTTTCTGACAATATTCGTAAGTTTAACATAACATTTTCAAGTGAAGTAATGTTTTCTTGCTAGAGCACATCAAGTATTTGTGTTTTTCACAGAACAAACATAATTTTACTTTATATTCTTTCAAAATATACTGTTTAATAGTATACGTATAATTATTCATTCAATATGGCAAAAACAGTTAGTAGGCTACAACTAAAACAAAGCGACTAGGTAGCTATAGAAAATAAAAAAAAGGATTTACAATAAAGATTGGATACGTCAATTACGACTTCTAAAACTGATAACTAAAACAATAACTACTGTTTGATAGCTGAACACATCGTTATTGGTTAATACTATGGTGCAATAATGTGTTGTTGACAAAAATAAATCATCACTTGATTAATTTTTGGACGACTTCTAGACTTGACTAGACACTCAAACCGCAATTTTCACACAAAACATAGACCACGTTGCGATGACAGGCCGAGCAACGGTGAAGAAAAACCCTGGTAATTAACTGGTGCAGGGCTTCCCTGACTAAATCAGCGTTGCTCTATCTTTCAATGAATTAAGGTAGTTTGATTGTTAGGTATAATGCAAAAATTCAATTTGTTTGATATTACAAGTTAAAGTTGTTATACAAACTGTAATATTTTATAGTTCTTTAGGACCAAACCAGAAAATTATTGAGATAAGAGACCAGTACATCTAAAATTTTCTTTAAAACTAATGGTAAGCCTTAAATGAAACGTCAGATCACCTATGCTATAATAGACGTATTAATACTGTAAGTCCCATGTCTCTCTTCAAATAAGTTACTCTCGCTTGGCTGTATTTCAGAGGTAACCTAACATACAATTTAATAAAACATAATATTTTTTTACTAGGGTAGGTGAAATGGCAGGCGATGGAGCAAAAGAAAACAAAACAAATAAAAATGGAAAATATAAATTTGATCTTTTCGTTGCCGTTTAACTTTTTGAACATGATTTCAATTTACATTTTTACTAAAGGTAAGTTTTAGTTAAGGTAAAGGTAAATACGTAAATACTAAAGGTAAATACGTAGAAGAATAAATATTGGAGTCTGTTTACATAACATTGGAAAACAAAATCAACTATCTCAGGAGGATGTGTTTTGTTGATCATTGTATCAGCGCACCGTCTAATATTGCATTCAATAGTTGTACGATTATTAATAAATAGGTCTACAATTATGCTAAACACAATATAAAAAAATAAATGGTATCAGCAATCTGATACATTCTTTCTCCCACAAGCCGGTCAACAGCCTTTATCAAGGGTAACGGTGTGAGTAACTAATTACAAATTACTGTAGACTAGATATATAAAATATCTGTTGTACTTTAATGTCAACAAAGAAATGACAAAGCTTACAGACCTGTATAGTATAAAAAAACCTTAATTTGTTTTAGGGTTTTTTAAAGAGAAATTATGGTCAATTTTGAAAATTTAGCCCTTAGGGGTAGTGGAGGTAGGGGGTAGCTCAAAAGTTTCAAATAGCAAGTACAGTCGAGTTTGGTATGATTTTACAGGTCTTAACAAACCACAACAATTAACATCAAGAAAATAGAAATTGAACCAATAATAACAAATTGGCAGTTAAAAATTACTTTTAATAACCATTGTCATTTGAAGCTACCACCTACCCCCGCTACCCCTAAGGGCAAAACTTTCAAAATTGACCATAATTATTGTAACCCCTCATACCTAAGAAGGTAGCCACAAAGAGATTTCAAATATCTCAAATGGTTGAAAAGTTAAGGGGGGTGCAAGTAAATTTTCAGCCACCCTCATGGTTATTTGTATTTGAAACGTTTTAGGGCGCCATTTTGTTATTAGGGCCGATTTTGGTTTTCTTAATGTCAATTTGTATGTTTCGTCAAGACCTGTGAAATGACACCAAACTCGACTATCTTTGTCGTTTGAAAACTTTGAGCTACCCCCTACCCCCACTACCCATAAGGGAAAAATTTTCAAAATTGACCATAATAATTATAGCCCCTCATATCTAAGAAGGTTGCCACAAACAGATTTCAAATAAAATATATTTAATGGTTGAAAAGTTAAAGTTACTTTTCAGCCACCCTGTATGTGTGTTATCAAAAATGTTAAATGGTGACTGCAAATAAAAGACAATTTAATCAATACCCCTGTACCATCATTATTACGCTGAATATGTGGTTTCTTCAGAAAATAAAACGTCATTAAAATAAATAACGTCATTATAAACATTACTAAACACACACCATTAAAAAGATTACTAAACACACGCCATTGTAAACATTACTAAATACACGCCATTATAAACATTACTAAACACACGCCATTGTAAACCCATAGCATGACGCTGGGACATTTTTCAACCCATGAACCTTAAGATGTATGAATGCATTAACGTTCTCATACGCTTCAAGGTTAGTTTTAAACTTACTTAAAAATGTTAATTACTAAAAGTTCTGACTAATAATATTTTACTTTAAAATAGAAATGTCATTATATTTTAATGCTATTAGTAACCAGTCACATATTAAGAAAAATATATTGATTAGGCCAACGCCAGAAATGTCAATAATTTCTCTGTAATATGCGACATCTTTAAAATAAGCGTCAACTTATAAAAATGTATTGGCCGGTAATTCCAGCAGCCAATAGGATTTAAGTAGGGACGCCATTCAAGATTCTTGCCAACAGAACAGTTCTAGTATTCGTGGTTATAAGTGTTAAGGATATAAACGTAAACTTTATTAACACGTTTTTATAGGATCGCTTTCTTGTCTGTTGGGTACAAATTTTGCAATCGATTCTAAACTAACTTCCCTATGAGCTGGAGACTTGAATCTTAAAATATAGCTCAATAATGGATGACAATGCAATATTGTTTCATAAAAAAAAAATGGTCGTTCAGCTTTAAAGCACATGCGAATACTGGAATCTTGTAAGATATCTGCAAATATATATATATATATAATATATATATTGTGGAATCGAATAAAGATTTTTATATTAATATATCAAAACTGTAACATTTCTTCAAATCATTTTGACAGGAGCAGTGACAGTTGCGAATATTAATGTGTCCTATGAGAAAAAAGCAATATAAGAGGGGTTGTCAAGTCATATTCTGGAACCGCGTTCAGCGGAGACCCTATTATTAGAACCGCATTCTTAAACTAAACGTTCTCGTATTCACAGAATATTTTTCTTGAGTCTCTGTGATATTTATTTTTCTTGTAGCCGTAAAAACAAACACGTCAATGGGTCAATGGTTTATAATGAGCGTATAAGAAAATTACGTAATATTTGTCTTCAGATAATAAAACATAATTCTAGCTAACGTTGAATTCTAATAAATATATTTCTTAAGAGGTATTCAACGCAAAAATAAAACTATGTAGTCTGTTAGATTGACAAAATAACTGTAAACCTGTATTCAAACACACAAACATTACTTAGTATTTTCTGTAAAACCGGTACTTGAAAAATTTTGAATTATCGTCTTAAATCATTGTCCTGGTATAATAGTATGAGTGATATTTGAAGAATATTCAATCACTTTGTATCTGAATCAGTTTTCCGTGTTTTCAATCTTCTCATACTTTCATGGCTTACTTCATTTTGTACTATCTAAAATTTAAATTTCATAAAGGTTTTATACAAACTAACATATAGGAAATAACAATCCTCATGGTTTGCGGTAGTTTAAGAGAAACCTGAGTGTAGTAAATCAAAATATTTGTAACTATAATTTTTATTTAAACGCTATCTTGACAAAGTCATAAATCAAATGATTCCCACGAGTGAAACATGAAGGTCTGTTATCTCTCGTAAATACATTACCTCCATAAACACATTAGGTGTTGCCTGTTGAATCAATCATGATGTAAACTGTTGAAACTATGGACAAATCACGTTCATTTTCATACTTTTGTTTATAAGAAACATAATTTATGGTTTTAAAGTTTTAATATTTTGTACCTTCTACAAACTAATAACAAAAAAATATAAAACATATAATGACAAAAATATTATACATCCTAGCTGACTATTCAGCTTTCAATATGGAAATGAGAAATAAGTGTACCTAACATGTTTAGGTTTACACTATGCTTTTAGTTTCTATTATAAATATCCACAACAAGAACTTCTTTTAAAAATACAAGGCGCCGTTTAAAACACATTGTTTCCGTTTTTTTTTTTTTTTTGTTTATCATGAGTCATATTATGTCCAATATAATATGAGGGCAGTGTATAAATTCGTTAAGCTTATAAAAGGAAATTTCTTTTGATTTAAAAGTGCTACCATTAACTTTGGGTTTCGTATAACCGTCTTACTTAATTTTTGTAACCTCGCACTCTTAATTGTTTGGTGTAAGTCACTCTTGGCTTGAATTTTATGAACAATTAATGAATATAGATTCTATGTTCCCCGTATTTTATTTTGCAGGAATATTTTTTTACAAACATTTGAAATAAATAGATTATAATTTATTTTAGTTTTCCCTGACCCGCAATGGCTTTTCTTTCTATAAAGCTCTCTTAAATACAAAGAGTGGGAGATCTTAAAGACATAGTCTTTTGAATTAAAATCACCATTAGGTGGTGACACTTTAGACCACTGATGATTCAGCTATAATTGTCTTATGTTAAGTTGTCTATGATAAGTTAAAAAATAATTGACGAATTAATCAAAGAAAACATTTAATTGAAACTGTAATCCAAGACCAATCAATTAAGTAGTTTATTGTTTATAACAAACTACTGTTATAAATCCACATAAACACTCAAAACCCATTAAATCCCTAAAAATTTGAATATCAAGGAACACAATGCGTTTATACTAAAAGGTTAATTTCAGAGGCAGAACTGAGGTAGGTAAGGCAGCCAGCCTGGCCCTGGAGGCTCGTTATAATACTGTCTTTACATAGGACAGTCCACACAACACCTCAGATAAATAGATCGAACAATGAAACATATTTATTTAATATCTTCAATAATTATTACATTTTTGTTCGAATAAATGATATCAGCAACCTGACACATACCTTATCCCATTAGCGTGTCAACATCCTTGTTATGAAAAACTGGTGGGAGTAACTATGGTATTTTATGGATAAGATCACGAAAGCTGCAATAACTTTCAAACAGTATTTTTACAGCATTAAGAGGTGTATCATTTCGTGTAAAACTACAAGGACTATAAAAATACTATATTCGAATTATGATCAGTCAAGCCGATTTTGAGCATCAATTTTTCTTTATTTTAATCGTTTTTATGAATAAAGCACGTAGGTACAATACCTTTTGAACAGTAATTTTTAGCACGTTTTGTTAGCAACTAAAGGGTGTTTAAGTCTACTAACTTTTTATAAAAAATTGTTTGTACCATCTTTTTAAATCCAAGTTTACCTTTAGTTAATGAGTTTGCATGGGAAATTCACCATTACAAATTAAAAATATGCAAAGTAACTAAACAAAAACCTGGAGACACTATGAATTAGTACCCGCGTACTAAATTCTATCATAATCGGAGCACAAAAAATGTAGTCTGTAGCCCTGTACGCATACACTCACACGTAACGACACACACACGGACATCACTTTGAAAACCAGTTTTCGTGTTCAGGGTCCCAAAACATACATTTCCACTGTAAACTAAAAAAATTTTCACTAATACAAAAGTACTTTATCCATATAGGCTATTGGGGAGAAATAAAAAAATAAAAGTGTTATTGTTTTTTGGAACGAACATGTAGAACCAACATTAGAAAGAGGGAGCGCTGCTTTAATGTACACCGAAAGCACATCTCGGAGGTAGCTGAATTTGTTTACTAATGCTGTACTAACACTCCACATTATTTACTTTCATTTGCATTGCTTTCTCAAGTTTGAAGTGATAGTCTTGGTATTATACTTGTGGAATAATACAGATGTATGTAACATGTGTACATACACGATTTTTTTAAATATTGTTCTGAAGATCTAACTGTTTGTGTTTAAATGTAATTTAAGTTATAGATGCAGCCAATGGTAATCGTTGTTGGAAATTATGATTGATAAAACAAATATATTTAAACAATTTCTTCATTTTACTATGGTTACGTTTTAATTTTAAAAAGCTATTTATTCTATGGATATACGAAATATTGGCATTACGGGTGGAATTTTTATTTTTATAGTTTGTTAAGATGTAATTGCCGGACCCGTGGATATTAAAAATATTTATTTATTTTGTAATTTAATGATACTATACACATTTAAAGCTACCTTAATTTTAACTCCTGGAATAGTATTCACAAACAGACCTATTCATAAATTAAAAAGGCATGTGTAATGTTATTTCAATCAAAATAAGTTAACACAATTTTAAAAAATTATCTATATATATGATTCCGTAAGTCAAATTTTTGTAAAGAAATTGTGAGTGACTGGATGGCCGTATAAGGATGGGAGGGGTCTTTTTTTAAAGGTCTTGACGTGAATTTTGAGGGAAAACTATTCATTTTTCTTATTTTTTTACCATAAATTCGCAACAGAATAAAACTTTTCCCATTAAAACAACATGGGGTTTAATTTGTTTACATCTTTTGAAATTAAAACAGCTGTGCCACAGATTTGTATTAGTTGTATTTCTGAAAATCTGTGTACTCATAGCCTTTGATATAGATACCAGCTGTACTTTTTATGAATTTCAGTTTGTTTACTACAGCAATGTATAATTTTTAGTTATGGTGATCTATAGTTATCTTATCATGTTTCTTCTTTTCTACCTAAATATAGTAATTTATGTAAATAAAACTTGAATTAAACCAAATTTTAATTGTTTTTTATGCTTATTATTTTCAAAATAAAAAAGTTTACTTTTTTAGAGGCTATAGTCCCTACAAACCACCATTTAAATGTAAATGTATCTACTGTATATAATATATTGTATACATTTTGTGTTGTAAACTATATTATAATGCTAGAAAATCAGTGCTTATTTATAAATGACCAATGAAGGTTGATAAAAAATTTATGTATTTTGGTTTTTTAGGGGCTTTTGCCCCTGCAAGCCCCTAGTTATAAATAATCATGATAGGCCTAAGGTGCTGAGTAGAAAATTTATTCACGATTTATTGCTGTTCCAGAACAAAGAGTACAAGTAAAATCGAGTGACAACAACGATAATTTGATAACATTTTTATGTTATATTATTGAATTGACTTTAAAAAATACATATATAGTATATACAACGTAAAAAACAGTTACTAAGAATTTAAATGTACAACATGGACAAATAAAATAAATAAATATACATCCACCAATAAATACTGATAGAATGTCACTCTTTAAGATTTTTTTCTCTATTAAAAATAACAAATCTACCCATTCTAATAAATTAGCTGTACACAAAGCAAATGACCGCAAACGAGGAATGCGGTACATTAAGTAACGCCTACCCAGTAGTGGGTTAGTAGGAACCACTCCCTTGGGTAAAACACGTCACACTTTGTGGAAGGATCAACATTATAATGGATAAGCTGGAATAGAATTCTTACTTACATTGTGTACTAGTAGGTGATGCTCAATTCGTATATAATTCCGTTCAGAATGTGGTGTGTGCATTATTGATGGTCTGTTGGTTGGTCGTGTAGTTATGACTATTAATGTGTTAAGTTAACAAAAAACAGTTTTTTAGTTATGTTTGTATACTTTATAAAAATAGATTTTAGGATTCACAGAAAAAAATCTTTTCCGCCTATCTCTCTCAAGCAGTTGGGTATAAAAATATAAACTCTGGTGCACTTAAATATCAACAATGAATAGTTAAAAGGAAATTTTATTGGGGTTACATAAATACGTGCTCAGTTATAAATGTTTTTGAAAATCTATTGATGTTAAAAATAAAATATAATAGAATATCTGGATTATTTATCAGTCCCAATTCTAGTTTACTTATTTGGTTTTAATTAACGTATTCCTAATGTGGGATATTAACCAACTTTGTATAAGTTGGAGCTAGATATAAGTTGTATAAGGATAGAGCTAGGAGACTATATAACAGTAAAAATCTGTCCCGATAAACTGTTTTATGCAAATACTTTCCAATAAATACAGCATAAAGTGATAGATAAATTTAAATAATGTCCCACAGTTCTGTCAACGGGCTTTAAAACCACAAATCAATATTAAAACATGCATTACAAAGATGAATATTGACAATAAAAGTTTCACACTGCTATTACCAGCACACGTGCCACCGCTATCAGCTGTATCTTTATAGTACTAGGGAACCATTAGCACTTATACTGCTACGTGTATTGGACATTCCTTTTAAACTCTGGCATACATGAATAATAATACTACATGTCATCTTCTGTCCATTAAGTTGGGTTATATTTCTTGATTTATTCCGTTGACAATTTAGGCTCAAAAGAAATTTACTACTAACTAGAGTAAAATGTATAACAATTCAAGTCTCTGATATGAATAGAAAATCATGATAATGGAAATTATTTTGATAAAATTGTGATATCTAAATATCAACTACATGTAATATATTCAATGGTTTAAACCAGTTCAATGAAACCGTTTACATGGAGGAAATTTAAACTGGTGGGAAAATATTTATAAAAACATGGTTTGGTCTATAATAGACAAAATGAATATTATAGACCGTTATTTTATGTTTTTTCTTTTATCATAAAAGGCAATTAATTACGTGTTTTCATAGTTTCGTTATAACATTACACACATTTGTGTATTATTAATACATTTGTCATGTGTACTACAGTAATACATGTTTACAAATATCCTTTTAATAGTAAAAACCACATAGGTAAATATGTAACAATTTTCAATTATAATGAACTGGCTCAAGGGAAATTAACTGTATGTATGTATTATAGTAAAAATGTATTACGTTACTTCGTATTGAAAAGGTAATAAAGTTTCTTTGCGATTATTGCAGCACATTACCACCAATGGAGGCTATAAATAGTCATGCAGTATTTTTGACTATCACAAAATATGTAAGATCCAATAAACACGTTTTGAAATATTGTAACCGATATTTGTTCCATTTTAAATTTAACTGCCGTTTTAAATTTTGTTGTTTAGCTAATTTCTTATTTTGCTATAACAAGTTTATCGTGTGGTAAAATTGTTGAATGCTTAGCAGGTACAGCTGGAGTTCCATGTATGACGTCATCGCAAGGTACAACATTGTACGTACGTGATACATGGAGCCTAACAACTACAACAATTACTCATCTGGCTTCTGTCAACGCGGTCTGGCGGTAAATATCAACATGCTTCTGGGAATCGTTGCCCTTGCAAAAAAGTAAATGAAAGGTCTGTTTGAAACACAATTTTTGAAAGCTACTTTTTTCAGTTTTTAATATTAACAGCTTCAATACCTAATATTCAGGGTGTCTTGTAACCGTATGAAAAAATTTTGTCCTGTCATAGAGCATGTCAAAAGAAACAAAATTTTAAGTGTACTATCTCATTTCGTTTCAGGTCTATCTCTCTGTACGTGATTTTACAAACATATGCATAACTAATTAACTGTTTGAGCTAGGGTGTAGAAATGCTGTAAAAATATTTATCTTATAGACCACTACGTTTGTGCAAAATATGAATAAAACTTTTGAAATGTTTAAAAATTGTGGCATTTTTAAAATAGTTTATTCAAATTCAATGAAAAACAAAATTTTACAAATTTTCTTAAATTCTGCCATTTTTAAACGGTTAAAGCGTTTTTATTCAAATTTTGCACAAACGTAGGGCAAATAAGATAAAAAATTTTACATAATATCAATGCCGTAGCACATACAGTTAATAAGTTTTGAATATTCTTGTAAAAATCACATACAGACAGATAGACCGAAAAATGAATGAAATAGGACACATGTTATATTACATTTTGTGCTTCTATTGATAAATTGAATAAGGTGACAAAGTTTGTTCATATGGTTGCAAGACACCCTGTATTTTACACCTATCATTAACTACTTTCTTGAAATGTATTCTTGAGTTCTTTAAACAAAACAAATACCAATTAATACGTTAAAAAGCATCATTACTGATGTTTATGTGGTTGAAATCGTTATGAAGAACCTTAGCTAACGCTAAAGATTAATGGACCACACACGGAATAACAAAATTTGAGATAAATTAACTGTTAACAAGGGAAATCTCTAAGGATCCCGTTCTTTTCAGCTAATTTCTTCATATAGAAGTATGGTAGTTAGGGTGTTCGTAGGCATTAAATTTTCGACAATAGTAAAACTACTTAAGCCAACAGTTTATTGAAATCAGGATCTTAACCAATGTAATTTTATAGTTCAAAATACTTGTATCATTCAGAAATTGCGTGCCATAATCAGTGCAAGGAGGCCCACTTTGTCGGGTAACTGTAGGAAAAATCACTCCCGGTACAAATTATGAAAGATTTTTCTATCACGATGCAAATATACTATACAGAATAACAGGTCTCCAAGTTAGAATAGTTAAATTTAATCTTTTATATTTTTTAATGAATGTTATTTTTAAAAATCAAACCTTCATAACAACGTGAACATTAGAAGTTCAATGTTAATTTAATTGGGCAGCAAACAACACTAAGCAAAAACACATCAACCTAGCCTATGAATGTTTCTGTTCACCTTTGCATTTAAATAAATAAACAGCTGACTTTGACAATAGAAACACATTGTAAAAAAACCTTAGCGTGCATGGTGGGAAAACGGAGAACTGATTGAGAACAAGGGAAAGTTGATTTGGAGCAAGTTAAATGTACCTAATCGTTTTTCCTTTGCTCTAGATTAGAGCTTAGGAAACAATTATTTCTTTTGATAAAATTTGTTATCGAAAATAACTTTCAGTACGGAGTGATTAAAACACGTTTACCATTAATTTGTTAGTTACATACGAGGGTATCTAAATACAGTATAACTGGCTGTATTTAATGTACTTTTAACAAACCCGCCATGTTAAACTTCCCTATCTCAAGCGTGATGTAAACAACTTATTTACTTCACGAGTGAAGTAAAGTTTCAAAAACTCACTAGTGAAGTTATGAAACCCATGGAGCCATCAACGTTCAACGCTAGAAATCAGCTGCGCGCTTGAATTTTATTGTTATAAAGCATTTTCCTAACCTAGCTTTTGTTTGTAAAATAACGTTACTGTTAGAAGATGAGTGAAACTAATAATGAAAAATATCGTACGTAACCCCCTGTATATTGTCGGGTAAGGTAAAATCTTCTACACTACACCTTACGCAAGAGCGTGATGTAAAAACACTCTTACTACACTTGTAAGGTAAATAGCTATTAATGTTGCAATAAAGTTAAAATATATTGGAATGAATTTATTTAACTGTAATTGCTATTACCTAAAGCTTTTTTGGAGGATGTTTCACAGTTTAAAACAATCCTTACAACAATCCAATTACTTGTAAACTTAAAATACTCCTGAAGTGCCAAGACCAAGAGTAGATGCACGATCACGGGCTGTACATTGTAAGTCATCACTCATCTGATTGTTTCTATGAACAGCCATTAATATTAACTTGTCCCAACTGTGGAAACTTACCGAACAGCTAAAATAATTACGCTTCCAACCCTGGTTGTTTCTTGTCGAATACGCATATGATACCAATTGTAAAATATTTTACACAGTCATTATGCATCATTTAAATATATTAAGTAGTTAGTTTCAAAGGACCTTTTTATCCGTTTGGAGTACAAATATGCATTAATACAGGTTAAGGCATAGGTTAATTTCGGAGAGGGTTTCCAACTATAAGAGAGAAATAGAAACCATTTCTTTTAGCTTGGTTTTCAAAATCATACAAATCACTTGGTTCTTGTTGCAATGATTAAATACAATATGGTTCGTTCCAGTCAATTGTTTGTAAAGTAAAATTATAGCGTCGATATTTATTTCGTTTCCTAGCTTAGTTTGTTTATTTATTATGCAATATGACGAAAATATAGTTCACCACACGGGCAAAAAGTGCCTTTAAAACCCTAACTCATTTTTTGCTTAGTTTTTTTTTACTTAACTTCGGGTCAAAAAGAGTGACTTTAGGCCCTAGTGACGAAATATACCATTTCGTGCAAACGATTGGTGTTAATAACATATTTGGTACTATCTTCCCGTTTTCTTAAAAAGAATACAGACTGCATCATTGTTTACATAATTTTGTGAGATTATGTGAGTTTTTTGTGTATACTTATTTTATACTTATTGTTTTATAGTTAGTTTTTATGGATAGTTTATTAGTATTGGACAAGAGTTGTTTTGAAAAGCAGAAATATTGTATCTGAAAAACGCTTGCTAAATAAAGACATTATTATTATTATTATACGGTTATTTAACTTCCATCAAAATATTAGTTTAATAACTTAATACTTACCAATTATATTTAAGTAGACTGTTAAACAAAACGTTCATGGATGCAGAACAACATTCGATCAGTACATAAAAATTTCAAGAATTGTATAAAAACATTCGTACACTTATAGGTCGATACTACTAATTATGAATGCAATATATCGTGTGGAAATAAATATATTAGCTTATCAATTAATTACATATTATCTGAGACAAAACCTGCAAACAGCAATGCCTTATACCGCATATCCACATTGCGATGGCAGGTGCGTAAAACTCGATAATTAACTACTGCACACAAAACATCGTCACTCCTATCTTTCCACCAAGCATGTTTATCATTTTCAAGCTATAATGTTATGCGTCGGTTATACGTTACGATAAAAACTTATAGTTTCAAATTAAATAAATGCAATTAAATGTTGAGAGTTATTGAGTTTTTAAATTCCCAGCGTGAGTTCTATAAGGAATAAAATTTCCCTTCGTCTATTTTAACCAGCTCAGACATTTTCAATATTTTAGCTTTACTTTTAGAACATGTTTTGCCTGAAAATTAATTCTCCTGTAAGGATATAGTTTTGTTTTCTGAAACAGCTTCATTGCACAAGGTAAAGGTAAGGTAAAGTAAAAAAAAACTATGACCTGGTTTATTACACCAGATGCTGAAGAATAACGAGGAGCCATTGAACAGTTATTGGATGATTATTTAATAATTAAGTTATGTTTTAAATATCATCAACATATTTTTTACAGGGCCTGATGCAACGTCAGGTTGGACTAGTTTTCCTTTGATAACACGTATAAAATGCTCGTTATTTATACTAAACCAACATAACTCAACCTAATCTAACCTTAATTTGTTTGAATACCCGTTTACGAAAAATAATAAAACAGACTGGAGGTTCATATTTGAAAGAAATTTATGTACGGGTTTGGTAGGATAATTGTCAACCTCTTGTCATAAAAAAAAACTACATTTGCAATATTTTGAGTCCCATTATTAAAATGTATATCACCTGAAACAGGTTTCGGTGTTAACAAACATCGAATAACTTTACGTCGGGAAGTGTTCCAACTGATAATGTAACCAGTCCAAGCATTGCCGCCCTTTACTGTCCGTACTACACGGACTGTTGGTGGTCTATATCTTATTACACGCTGGAAAAAACATAGATTTTGTGTTCAACACTTTTGTCTCTCATTGATAAATTGATGATATTGAATTGTGTTGTATGCTTGATATACAGTTCATTTTGTCATGTCCTTTTGTAGGCTTTCAATACCCATCCTAATCAAACAGAATGTTGGGGGTGTGTGGTTTTAAAGGACAAGGTAAAATAAAATTCGTTTCAGTTGATTTTTAGTTTTCCATAGCTTTAAGATTCTCTTTAAAAATTGAACATTGAATTCTTGTTTAAAAAGAAATTGCTAACAGTTAAAAGTAATAGTTTACTTACAATATGATAGAAATTAACATTATCATATACTTGACATCATAGCACCATAAGAATTTTGTTATTGTGTTACTGCAACTAACAAAGGTTATTAAGATCTGAGTAAACTATAGAAATAAAAACATGGATAGAAATTGTACTTCTTAAAAGTGTAAATATGTATTCTGTTGTGACCGTACTATTAAAATACACGCACATTGTAACTTATATAACTTTATTTTTACAACATAGATGTTTTTGTAATGTAATGTTTTTTAAAAGTAACAATAACAAGTGTTTTCTATTTAATATTTATAAACAGCTGACTATATAGAATAAAGATTATGACACTCTCCCTCACTTATTGAGAAGAACATAAACTATTTTTGAACGATAAAGTCTCGTAACCAAGGTGGCTGTCGTCGTTGTCTTATTGGTCGTGGAGAGCGAACTGGAATGTTAACTTCTGTAGGGTGGTCTGGTTCTGGTTCAATATGGTCGGGTATTTGATCAGGATACGATGGAGTTTGGTTTGGAAGTCTTGGTACATCAAATGATTGTTTGGGTCCAAATGTTACCATCTTTTCTTTCATTACTAGAGTTGGTCTAAGCTGGTTAATGTGTCTCTTGATATTTCTTCCACTATCGAGTGTTACTATGTAATGTCTTTTTCCTAGCTTCTTCTTTATTACTCCAAACTGCCAAACTTGTCTGTTGTTATTGTACATTTGAACTTGCACTCTCTCCCCCTCTTGAATCGATCTGACAGGTTTTAAAACAGGCTGGATATTTGATTTAGGGTGTTGATAAGGAAATATGGCATCCAGTCGAATCCTTAGTTTTCTATTGAGGTAGAGTTCAGCAGGGGTTTGGTTGCTAGCTAATGGAGTAGCTCTATAACGGAATAAGATTCTTCTCACTTTGTCTGTCAGGGTTCCAGGTTCTTCAGAAGCTGACTTTAATTTGTTCTTCAGGGTTTGTACGTTGCGTTCTGCAAGGCCATTTGTCGCTGGATGCCCAGGGGCGATGAACTTTTGGAATATGCCGTTGATCTTGCAGTAAGCTCTGAATTCTTCACTTGTAAATATTGTAGCATTATCAGAAACGCATTCTTTCGGATACCCATGTGTAGCAAATATCTTGTTTAACAGATTGATTGTGTTTGAAGATGTTGGAGCTTCCTTCAACACTTCGATTTCAGCCCATTTGGATCTTGCGTCAATACAAACAAGAAAGTAGTGATTTTCATAAGGGCCGGCATAATCTATATGTATGCGGTCCCAGTTATTTTCAGGTAGGTTCCACGGATGTACTGACACTTTAGGTGGACTTGCTTTCACTAGGGCACAACTTTTACATCCTTTAACTAGTCTTTCGATTTCACCGTCAATTCCTGACCAGTAAACATAACGTCGAGCGAGTTGCTTCATTTTGGTTATTCCCAGATGAGTTTCATGAAGTTCACTGAGTATTTTGGAGCGTAAAGATTTTGGAATTACAATTCTGTCTTTTCGAAACAATATACCGTCAAGTAGGGTGTATTCTGAGTCAGTAGAATTGTTTTTCAGGGTTTGAACTATTCCATTCATTTCATGGTCTTTTGCGGTTTCTTCTTTGATTGTCTTTGAAGTTATTTCACGGTTGGATACTTGAAAAAGTGATTGAGAATAAAGCTGGTTCACTTCTTCCCCGATTTCTTGATCTGTTGAACTACTGCATGTTTTGACTGGAGATCTTGATAAACAATCTACATTTTGATTGCTACTCCCCTTCTTGAATCGAACAATGTAATCAAATCCGGAGAGGAATGAAGCGTATCGCAGCAGGCGAGCTGACGTCATCTGTGGTAGAGCTTTATTTTGGTGAAAAATCCTTGTCAATGGTTCATTGTCTGTAACTAAAATGAACTTCTTGCCAAGTAGGTAGTTGTAGAAATGGTTCACACCAAAGATTATCGCCAATGCCTCTCGATCAAGTTGACTATAGTTCATTTCACTCGGATTCAAAGAACGAGACGCGTATGCTATCGGACGTTCTACTCCTTCGATTTCATGACTTAGTACAGCTGCGACACCTGTAGGACTAGCATCAGTTGTCAGGATGAGGTTTAGGTTAGGGTCGAATGGAATTATCACTCTGTCACTGCAGAGTTCCGATTTAAGTTTTAGAAATGCAGATTCACAAGTAGCTGTCCACATCCATGGTTCTGATTTCTTCAGTAGACATCTAAGTGGAAATGTCATTGTAGAAAAATCTGGTACAAATCTTGAGTAGTATGTAACCAAACCCAAAAATCTTTTGAGTTCCTCGACATTGTGTGGACGTGGCATATCTTGAATCGCTTGAAGTTTGGATGGAGACTTGCTGATTTTGTTATGTTGAACAACATGACCAAGGTATTCCACTTTTTCAGTCATAAAAGTGCATTTATTTCTGTTTACATGCAAGTTGTAGTCGGACAGTCGTTGAAGACATGCTTGTAGGTTTTGACGGCACTCATCGAATGTGTTTCCATGAACAATGATGTCGTCAAAATAGGCTTCTGTTTTCTTTAGTCCCATGAGGATTTGAGATATGATCCGATTGAATTCGGCTGGAGCAGTTTTTATTCCAAAACTGAGTCTGTGGATCCTGTATGTACCTCTGTGTGTCGAAATATTTTGAATTTGACTACTATCTTCATCAACTTGCAGGTGTAAATAAGCTTTAAATAAATCAAGCTTACAAAAGTACTTAGAGTTTCTCAGGCTGTTGAGCACGTCATCGATGCGACGTATTGGATGATTTGCTTGTACTAATCTGTCGTTAACCCCACATTTGTAGTCAACGCATAGGCGGATTCCGCCGTTAGGTTTGGGTATTACAACAAGAGGTGATCCCCAATCCGAAGTTGTGACTTTGGAAATTATTCCTTCAGCTTCAAGTGTATCTAGTTCCTTTTCAACTTGTTCTCGTAGTGCATATGGCACATCTCTTTCCCTCGTAAAGATCGGTTTTGCGCCTTCTCGAAGTTGCAGGGAGACTTTAAAGTTCGGAACGCATCCTACTTTTTCTTCAAAAATGGGAGAAAAATTACTTAAAATTTCGTTTATTGAATTTACACTGTGAATCGGAACGTGGTTTGAAGGTCTCTGAAACATTTCCTCATACACCTGTCGAAGCTCGATTTCTAACCCTCTAATCCACTGTCTACCTAACAAAGCGTCATGTCCTGCAGGTACGATGTGTAGTTCACCATCTATCTGTTTACCATTGTAAGATACAGTAACAGATACCTTCCCAACAGGTTTAATGATGTTACCTGTGTATGAACGAAAGCAAACATTAGAATTCTGTAGGGGAAGGCCAAGCTTGAGTTTCTTGAAATCACTTTCTGAAAGTAGGGAAAATTTTGCACCGGAATCGACTTCAAAACGTTGACGTTTGCCGTTTAATTCTACATCAATGAGGTATTTGTCGAGGTCAGGAGTCATTTCAAAAAGGTCTACTACAGTACAATTCATGCTATGAATGCCGTATGTTGGGTCATGAAAAGGTTGATTGAACTGTTCACTATTAGTATCTGAATTTAAATACAGTTCAACTGAATCTACTTTTGAATTTTTGAGTAGTGATTGAATGCAAACTTTTGATACATGACCTTTCCTTTTGCAGTTATTACACGAGAGCGTCTTATAATCTACTCTACAGTTACTTGCCTTGTGACTATTTCTACCACAACGCAAACATACGTTTTCAATTCCCAAGGCCTTGAAGTCGATGTACCTTTTTCGGGAGACAGATCTAGACGATCTAGACTTGTAGTTTTCAGGTGAAGATCTGTTGTTTGCATTTAATCTTCTGTTTCCTGGATCTTTCGAACGGTTTCTAGAAGTTCTGTAACTGCTGGAAATCACATTAGTAGATTCGGTAGAAGTAAAATTGTTAAAACTTGATGTCTGATTAGGTTTAGAAAGTTCTTTGCTGTCAAGTTTTGATGCCTCTAAAGCAATAGCCTTGTTGAGTATTTCGTCAAAACTAGAGAGATTTGATTGTAAAATCTGTTCTTTAAGCCAATCATCTCGAAGGCCACGGATGAACTGGGCTCGTAAAAATACATCAGAGTGATCAGAGATTGAATTTGTTTTCTCGCATTCACATTTAATTGTAAACTCACAATCGACCAAGTCTCGCTGAAGTGAGGCTACGAAATCTGATATTGATTGACCATTCTTTTGATAAATGTTCAAAAAGTAATGTTGAGAAACGACTACATTTTTCTTAGGAACAAGCAATTGAGTTAGAACTTTGACAAGATCATCGTAAGGTAAGTTTTTTATTGGTTTCTCTGGGCCTAGAAAAGCTGATAGGGCATTGTAATGTACTGACCCAATAGATACACATAAGAGTTGAGCAATACTTTCCTTTTGAGTCAGGCCTTTCAGAGTATAGTAATTTTCAAAACGTTCTAGATAATTACAAAACTTTTCACGTCTAGGTTCGAAATTTTCAAATGGAGCAATATTTGTAAGACTTACTGATACCTCCGACTTCTCATACCTTGTGAAATGTGAGAATAATTGTTGAAACTGTTCTTGTTGTTGCTGTTGAAAAACTTGTAGGAATTCCTTGAATTGGTTAGCATCCATTGTGGTTCAGTCAAATGTGATGAAAGTAGTGTAGGTTGAATGATTGAAACAGATTGAATAATAATTACAGATTATTTGAACATGTAAAATGTCATAATTTAGGTTTTTACTCGTCGCCAAAAAGTGTTGTTACCGTACTATTAAAATACACGCACATTGTAACTTATATAACTTTATTTTTACAACATAGATGTTTTTGTAATGTAATGTTTTTTAAAAGTAACAATAACAAGTGTTTTCTATTTAATATTTATCAACAGCTGACTATATAGAATAAAGATTATGACATATTCAAATGAAGTATTTTTAATATATATAGAAGAATTTCTTTTTACATACGAAAGGAAAAGTTAATATATAGGGGTTGAGCCTATATTTTATTTTATAAGGTATGACAGGATTGGTTATATTTTGTGTCGGGCTATGATAAAAACTTAATTTGAAAGCAGTTGTAATTTAGTTACTTAAAACTTTATTTTTTCGCCAATTCTGTTTATATGATTTGAAAGGGAATCGCCCCATTTGACTAATATCCATACAGAACACCTACGCTAGGTATCCAACAAGAATATTTGTCTTTGCGTTTTATATTAAATATATAGTTATTTAACAATACAAATCGTAACTCAATGTCAATTTTGTTTATTTGTCGTTTTCTTATATTACTAACGCAAATAGCATGAGAGTAATGAAGGGTAATTTCGAAGATTGATTATGTTGATACCACCGAGTTTACAAGGTGGGTTTTTGGGAAAGTGAGTTTAATAGGTTCCAAGAACCTTTTATAATAATACCCTGTCGTGTAAGATTAAAACTTCGGCCGGTCACGCTATAAAAGCATTTAATCTCCCTGGGTTAAGGGTAGAAAAGGTGGTAAATCCGTTAAGGGCGTTGAAAGTGTTGGTCATTCACGATAGTGTGCCATGGAGTTATTTAAAGTCTGTCTTTATAAAGTTAACGGGCATCTAATAACGATACCTTTTTGATAATAGGAATCATTATTTACCTGGGGAGACTGTACCGTTTATGTATTAAATAAATGCAATTTTGGGGTTTATCTCAAATTAATCTAAGTTTCTTCCTGATTACTAAAATATAAAATACTTAGAATAGTAGAAAGCTTCTTATGATAACAATGAATAAACAAAGATAACTCTACCGAGGTTTCGGCCACACTATTATTATGGCTTAAAGTGTGTGGTGCTTTTTGGAAAGTTTGTTTTTTTAATCTTTAGGTACACATAGTTTGAACTATAATACATAGAGACTTGAAACTGTGCATGCATAATTTTGCTTACTTGGCGAGTAAATTAAACTAAATCTCTGACGATTAGCAATATTTTTTTTATATGCAAGATTATATTTAAACATTTCTTTAAGTAACATATAAAAATTGATAGGTTTCAATCGATGAGTATATAGGTTTCTGAAAAATGTGGATGTGGTTAATAGGTGTACAAAATATCAGTATGGTTGGTTCAGTCGATTCTGAACTATATGTACCTGAACTTGTGGAGAACCTCCTTTTAAAAAGCATTGAAAAACTCCGCCTCCCCTTAAAATAAAACAATAAAAATGCATAACCTATAGCAAGATTATTTTTCAAATTTAAAACTTATTATATTTTAGGAGCCAGAATCATCTACTGACAATTGTCTAGCTCAGTGAATCAATGATTGCCAAATCGATATCAGTCTTGGATTTTATTCTAACCCAATTGCAAAATTCCTCCTAATTAGTTCTTATTCTGCTATCGAAATCCAATGTTTGGCTAAAATTTTATAGTTTAAGTATTTCGTTCGTTTATACCTAAGTATTAATTACATTTAAAAGAGCTAATTATTATTTACACATCTTAAAGTTTATACTAAGATATTTAATATAGGTATTATTTCTTTAGGATATTCAAACAATAACAAGCTCAAATACAGTGGATCCAAACATTCCACTAACCACTTATCCTTGTCAATAAAAGATCTGATTATAGATATAAATTGAAATTATCATAAGGACTACGTTAATATTTTAACCTTTTCGGAAATGTTTTATTGAACCTGTAAATACATTTTAAAATTATTATAGAGCATTATTCGGAACAAGAGTTGATTATAGTTAATTGGAACTTTCGTATAAGACTTAACTTAAAGTGTTTTTTTTTAATTTTTGCAAAAATTCAATTTCTATAAACTTTACTGAATTTGGACAATTTTATTTTAATTAACGGAAAGGGTGGGTGCATTAGTTTTTCTCACCCGAACGCTGCAGTACTTAATTAACGGGGTTGTCTTCACCGTTTTTTCTCCTGTCATCGCACTTTGGATGTGTGATATTTTCGAAATTCCCTTCCAACGTTGTTTCCAGGAAATATTTAGTTGAATATTTACGGTGTAGGCATTATATAACCTAATATCAACAACACAACACAACAATTACAAGGCGTGCTGTGTAATGTTACTCAATTTATGTGATAACGCCTTTTAAAATGTACATTTTACCCACAACAGTTTTTTTTTTTAAGTAGCCGTTTCTTTGCAGTTCTTAGAATTAAAAAGTTTCTTATAACAGCATAGTTTTACTCATGACAACACCGGTAACGGACCAAAGAGGTCCAAGAACTGAGAGTAAGAAGTAAAATTGTAATGATTCGAACTTTAACTAAGCAGCTGTCAGGCCAATTTAATTGTTAAATGGTGCAATTAGTGTTTAGAACTATGTTTCGTTGCATCACTGTCAGTGGCAATGAGTGGTTATAAACGATAACATAACCTCTCTTAGAAGTTAAGAGTAGTGATTTTTAGTTCAAAAAAGAAGCACTGTCGTACGTTGGTAAAGTAGTGTACGCAGCTTGCGTAAATAGTATTAACGTCACTATCTTTACGCAATCGTTGCGTAAACTACTATTAAAGTAGTTATGTTAGTTTGTATAAATATATTGATACATAATGCTACATAATGAGTAGATTAAGGCTTAGTAATTATATTAGCTCAATAAAAAAAACTTATAATAAAATTGAAAACGAGATTAATGTAGGGTTAAATAGTTTCTTTGTACAAATAAATGCTTGGACTATTTAGTTTCTAACAAATAATATACAACCGTCCTCATTATACATGTATCACAGATATTTCTGGTAAACAATTCTTGTAGATGTAACAAATTATATATTTTGTTGAGTTTTTAATATATTTAATAATTGACTACTAACAACAGCAAAAAATAAATGCATATAAGCATATTCAGTAAGGATTTATTGCAATAAATTAAATTGCATCAATTGAATACTTCAAAATTATGTATACAAATTATCTTACCGTTTATTGTTATCTATACATCTTATAAAATTGAGGTAATGTATGTCTGTCTGTGCAGCAACCACGACTAAAATACTAAACTGATACAGCCAAAATTAATCACAAATATTGTCCACATCTAGGAATGTCATAGGCTTATTCACTTCCCATAGTTCCTCTTGGGCCCTTGGACGTCCAAAGTTTTGATGCGAGGTTTTCAAATTAAATATTAATAATTACTTTTTCATTGGAAGTATGCAAAAATTCCCAATGCTTACCTTTGCATTGACTTTTCAATCTAAACAAGCAGAACTGCAAAATGCTTATTTCACAATTTCAGAAAGATTATCCAAATAAAATTAATACAATATTTTACACATCAATGTGGTAGAAAACTATAATGTAACTAAGTAACCAAAACTATGTCATTGATTATGGAAATAAAAAAAGTTTTATTAACCGTTGCTATATCAACCATGGCTCTGTTTTTTATTTAAATTATCTAACTTACGAAAATAATGTTTTTGATATATTTTCATGTAAACAGTAAGACAATTACATGTAGGTTATACTTTTTTGTAAAAATTTTGTGGTTTTTTGTCTGTTTTAAAATTTTAACAGTAGTTATAACAGTAGTAATAAGTATATTAAGTGTTAGGATTTAGGTGGTATGGTTCATATTCCCGTTGCAAATCACGGGTACAGCAGCTAGTTCAATATACAGTAGTGGATCCGTCAAGTTCCGAGGGTTGAGAGTGGCGAGCAGCAAGTAGATCATCGACTCAAGGCTCTGTGTTCAATAATGACACACAAACTGCGTCGTGTCGATGTCATCAACAAAAAGATGACAACAAACTCATTCACGACTTGTAAATAGAGTATGGAGTCCAATTTATTTGTACTAATATGTAAAGAAATAGCAGAATTATGATTGTGAAATCTCGGACTTCGGTGCAAGAGGGAGGGGTTTGGTTCCCGGGACCCGAAAAAAACATTTGGGGTTTGACCGTTTTCCCTAAAAGCGTGTGTGTACCTCTTATGTCACCTCGTATAAAATTTGCCACAGGTAGAAGAACAAACAGTAAGAAGAACAAAACAAAAAAAATCGTGTTGTTACTCGTTATAAGCATAGAGTTGTCAAGGAAATCTAATTCAACTGCAGAATGACTCAACAACATATTTTACTATTTGATGGGGCCTGATCATATGCGCATGTCTACGAAATGAGATTAGACAGGTATAGGTTTACAAGGTACTATCAATGGTGGTATGAATTATAACTTCTTAGTTTGAACGGTCTTCAAATACAATGTAAGCTGTATCAACTTTAACCTGCCTTATCAACTTGAGTCATGAACCGTTAAAAGCTCTTTCTATCTTGTATGTTGGAGTATAGTATTTCCTTTCAGATACCATATAAAACCAAAGAAATTAATCCTGGATACATAATTATTAAAACACGAAATGAATCATCTGCACGTTTACTTAACCCTAATATATTCTCACTCGGTTTTACTGAGACAATTTTATGTTTCTTCGGATACCGTTTTAGATAAGCAGGTCTATTTGATTCAACAGCTTGAAAGAATAGAGCGTATAAGCTATCTAAAATTCAAGCTGACCTATATTTGCAGTCAATGCCCTTAAGCCCAAGTGAACACTGTATCGAGCGCTTGGTATCCTTTAACAATCGGGCGATGATTATTGTTGTTGGGCAAATGTCGTTCTCACAACAACGAAAGCAATGAAAAAAGCTCAATCCCTGTCTTGTGATCGAGTTTGTGAATTCTTGTTCTATAGCGCATTTACATAACTAATTGTGAAATATTTTGTGTTTTGTATAGCATTATAATGGTTGTATTATGTCGTATTATGCATTATGTATATCATAATGGTTTTTGTTCGTTCACTTTGAGTTTCTTAATATCCATCCGGTTTAAGAAGTTAAGAGAAAGATTACAGGTTGGCTAATTTGTTTTACAGTAGAACTAGATTTACGGTGCTGTAGTAACAAGTACACGTTTCGTGTCTAGGAATAAAACGTGTTTGTGTAAATCGTGAATGAAACTAAAGGGTTTTGCAGTTTGCACTGTTTAGTATTATTTGGCACTTTTCATCAACTTTAAAATTTATTGATTGTAAAAAATAAAAACATAATATTTATCTTCGGCAAATGTTGTAAGAGTTGTTACCTAATTAAAATCTTGTATACCCAACTGATATGGTGTTCTAACTTCAAAAATAATTTTACGTATAGAGCCTAGAAATATATTAACTTTATAGAGCTAGTAAATTCTTTAAACACTCCCATGAACTTAGTAATAAAAAAGTTGATTTAATAGCTTTTATACTGTTCCATGGCGAAGTTGTTCTTTAGCAACTTCTTCTCTACTTTTATATTTGACTTTAAAATCTTATTCTTTGTATATGTTTGATCACTAAAGTAAATTGTTCACATCATATATTCTAGAAGAAATGTCTAGGCAAAACGCAAAACCTGGTGAAGCAAATACCTCTAAATATAGTCGAATTCTACCAAGATAGCAATGAAAAACTAACACAAAAACTTGATGATCCATAACAGTGAAGATGCTGTACAGGAAGCGGTTTTGGACTGGATCCTATTAGAGGTGTGTACGTGTTTACAAGCTGCTTGTGCTATAACATAAAACAGATTAATATGTGTAACACTCTGCTAAGGTACATAGTCATAACACTATCCGGAATATTGCAGGATAAATCTAATCATAAATAATACATATTGCTTGAAATAGTATGCACTAGAACCTCAAAAATCCTGAATTTGAAAAAAAAATAACTAATTCAATTTAGTTTTGAATTTAAAAATTAATTTATGATGCAATATTTTACTTCAGTAATATCAGTTTTATGAACTTTTCCCGTTTCTGTAATGATAGGTGAACTGCATTTTTATTTTGTATCTTACACGGTCTGTTTTACTACGGTATTGTTGGTTATAATATTTATGCCGTGGCTATTAAGGGTTGGTTGCGGGTTATAGTACTGTTCAATGTGTATTGCAAAGAATAAGTTAATGTATCAGTAAGTTACATTGTCAAACAGTGCTGTGTGGCAACATGCCAATAATTCCGCCACGGTCAGAAAGCTACTGAAATCTCGAATGTGTAATGAGTCAAGATTATAGAGTCTAGATGTCTTTATATGTTGATATCAAAAAATAAATTGTTAATTTGTTTGGTGCACTTTAAATCATACGTATAAAATCGTCATATAAAATACTTTGTCACAAAATACGTATAACACAGAAGGGAGGTAAACCGCTCAGAAACAGTTATTGTTACTGCAGGAAAAGTTTAGCACACGTAGAAAGACTAGGAGTTTTCTTTGAGGCTTACATCGATTCGAGGTATTGTGCTCAATAATGCCTCTAGAAAATCCGGCGTCGTCTCACGTCTTCAATGTTCAAGTGATTCAAGGGATCAGAATAAAAATTTACCTGGCAAGGTACACCGATTTAAAAACTCGCCTAATACAGAAGATTGGTTGGGATTAAATTTCTAAAATATTTTCTAAATTTTTTTATATATTGTAGATAATCAAACGCCACGTCAGTAGCAATACATCAAATTTATTAATTACTCAATAAGCTAATAATGTTATTGACAAAATATAAAGATAAATAACTCTGTCATGTCATATTACTTAATACTTTACTTGGATAATTTTCTTATAACACAGACACATTCTTTTGAGTACTTTTGATCTTTTCTTTGCTTAAATCCATTCTATGGCTTGTTTTCCTGTTAACATGGACCTCAGCCTGTGTGTTAGTCAAGACGTTGATCTTGACAAAAACTATATTGTGCATAATTATGAGTTGTTGTAGCACAAGCATAATCAGTACTAATAATCAATAGTATAAGCACCAGATATCGAACAAACCATGTGTCTTTGCTACGTCTTTGTAATCCACTTTACATCTTCACTTCAACACACACAGATGTTTGTAGTCAATTCCCCGCTCCACATTAGCGTGTTCAACAATCGGGTCGCGTGAGTTGCTTGGAGGATCGCACATGATGGTAATCGCTGATAGTGTCTCGTGCTGACGACTCGATGTAGGCTGGATAAGGATTTACTTACACTTTACTTCAACAACAGTTCATACACTTCCGAAACTCTTTCGTGAGTATTAGATTGAAACGTTCAGTAACAGCCCAAGTTGTTACTGGTGTTTTCACTGATGTACACTTTAATCTCTTATAGTTTTTGTTCTAAAAAATAATTGGTTTTGGTCAGTAACAAAGCCAAAGAAGTTATCTCATCAATACTCGCTGATAGTCCTAATTAGGTAATAATTAGGACGTGGTATAATGTCTATCTCACATTAATATTGTGATTAAGTGACAAACAACCTGTACAAATACTGTCCTCTTATGGAGACCAGTTAATGTTGCTTGAAGAAGGTAAAAGTGGTCGATTTCAATCTTTGTCAAGCTGAATGACAGAGGTAAAAATGTCCACCTTGAATTTTTTTAGGTATTATATTTACCCAATTAATTCCTATCTTCCTGATTGTATTACCGTCATTTAAAACAACTTTCTCGACCTCAGTGTTTTTTAAAGAAACGTAGATATTGTTATATTGTTTGAAACAGAATTTCCAATGATAATTTAATGTAAAATCACAGTTACATTATTTTAGTTTTTAGTTAAAGCTGGTATTAAAACATAAACACTGTGTCCTTCATAGTATAATAGTTTTAATACTACTGTGGATGGCTGTTAAAGACCATAAAATATACAGACTTTCCAATTCAATCTCGCTTACCACTAATTAAAGTAACGTTTTACGGGGATATACTTCTAGAACAATAATATACTGATCAATGCTCACAACAACATCGAAAACCCAGGAAATTGCGAAGTTTGTCAATACTAAAATACGTAGGCCTATACTAGGCTTTTGCTAATGCTAAACATATTTTGATGTAGCAACTTAAAACTCCTCAATTCATCCCTAAAATGTTTTAAAATATATCTTTAATAAAAGGCGTTTTTATTAAAATTGCCTGTTCTTGTGCCTGAAAACTAAACGTTTAAAAGATATCAGTCTTTATCAGGCATTGCAGACTTGGGGCCAAACTGGGATTAATATAAGATTTGGTTATCTTATTATACTGCACTTGTTAGGATTTATTACCAAAGATATAGTATTTTTGTTTGCGGTGTGGAGAAGGATTTGAATTCCTTAAGAAGAGTAAATCCATAAAAGAACAGAATCGTATTAAGTATTACTTATCGTCCATTATTTATGATGTGTTATTGCGGACATTAACGCTGTTATGGTACACTGTCGTTTAATATAAAGCCAATAATTACTTTATGTGTTAAGTCTTAGGGGCTTAAGATGATTATTAATTTTATAGCTATGTGAACAGCATTAAGAACCACAAATGGAAGGAAATTCTGCAAAATCTCCTAAGCTAAAGATTGCGTCGGTTCCAGTTTTACTTAAATGCCATAAGCATTTATTTCCTAACCAACCCAGAAAAAAACTCTTTAAATGTGTAGGCATTTTAACATTGTTTATAAATTTAAGTTAATATTTTTCAAATCAGCAGCCATTAATGGCATCAGTTACAATATGACGTGTCCAACATGAAATGACACGTGAAAAGTTTCATGCAGACCCAGACCATCAGTCAGCTGATCGGTCAGCGTGAACACTAGTTGAACCTGTTCCGTTACAAATTGCTTATTTGCTTTCAGGAACTTCTAGCCTATCAACTCATCGGGATCGCCGTTATATTTTACCCAATAAATTACTTGTGACAAATATACACCGTGCCTGCATACACTACTGTTCAATAAAAACATTGCCAAAATGTATAAAAAAAAAAATAATATTTTAGTTTTTTAGGGTAAAATATTTTGGCTATTTGAACTGAGTCGTAGGGGTAACAATACTCCAATAAACAGGATAACCTCAAACAGACAACCTAGTGCAAAATAAATTTAAGATTTGTTTAACTTTACAAGTTTAATATGATTCTTGATTTTAAATAGTTGTCACAGTATTTCAGAAAAATATGGTCATTATTTTGAACGACGATCAATCAGTTTTTATACATCTAAATAACTTTAGGTTGACGACCAAATATTTCCTCTGAATGCTTCTTGTTGCATTGTTTAAAACAAAGTTTAGTCGGAGCGGAGGGAAGCGTTTTTGCTACTCAGACCCCGCCTCTTCCACTGCCACGTTAATTATAGAGTTCACCTCTCTACAGCCCAGAGCCTGTCATCGGAAAAGGGAAAATCGTTTATAAAAGCTTCTTGTAGCAGATAACGGCAAGATTACGTTACAGTTTTTGATAATAAAATCAGCTAATCGATATAATTTAGGTAAAGAGTTCAGATTAGATTGTATAATATCTAAATGAGGATAACCGGTATCGCAGATTATTAAATCATCTAATTATTATTTACTACAGTAAACACAAAATACGACATATTCTCTGTTTTGTAATTGAAGGACCTTAATTTCTAGAAAACCTTTCCTGTAAGAGAAAAATTGATTTGTTAATCAAAGACCTGCGTGAACGAATATTAGAACAGTTACTGTATGGATAGCGTATTAAATATATAGATTCAAAAGCATGCCAATGTGTTTAAAATGTCTGTTAACCAAATATATGTATGTTTTCGTAAATTCGCTCGTAGCCTTCTAAAAAAAAAATTGCAAATGCCCAACCTTTCAAATCTTTGTGAATGTGTTGAATGTCAAACCGTCTCTCCAGCTCTAAAGACATAGATTGATGGATAGATATCTTCTTATCTTTAAAACGGATTTTTCTAAACTTTTACTAAAATTTTAACTTTTATTTTAATTGTGAAGGGAGTATACAGTTACAATTTTGAATTTTGAATAACGTAAGATACAAGTATATCAATCGGTTTTGTAATATGTAATAAGCACTTATGATTCATGTTATTAGGAGTTTCGGATTTTTTACTTAGGCCCCACCTGCGGTCGCCGCACTGCTAAGGCACAATTGCATTGTTACTTCATAGGAAATACGAATTTCCAGAGAACTGTATTGTATTACAGCTCAATTGGTGGGAAACCGTAGCTTATAAATGCATATTTACCTACTTTATTTTGCATACCTATTTGACTAAAACCCCAGGTTTAATGGTGTAGATAATTAGATAGCTAGAAACCTATGGCATGTGATTACAATAATTTGCCACGTTGTCACGGGCAATTAACACAGACCATTATCCTCGAACTGTTGCTGCTAGCTGCCAGATACTTATAATAAGTGCATTTTTAGTAGGCTAACTATCTTTTGTAGTCATGAAATCGTAGCTTAAATGATTTTTTATGAGGATACACAAAATAGCCTATGATACATCAGTAAGCTATCTAGTTAGTTGTTTATGATGATCAAGATTTTTATTTATTATCTTAGGTTCCTAAATAAAACTCTTAAAATAGCAATGAAATAATGCATGCGAAAGAGTATTCTCAAAATTTTCAACCGTGTTATTCATTAAAGGGAATAAGAAAATTGGGCAAAGACGCAACAGACTTAAAATTAAGACAGCGAGAGCAAGCTAACTTACTTAATAATTAATTAATACTTAAATTAAAAAAAAACATCATTTCAAAATTTGATATAGTATACAAAATGTGTTCTTTCTTTCTTTTAATAGACATTTTCTTTTTTTACTTTTTTATAAAATATATGTATCTTTTATTTTTGCCCAAAAATCTGATACAGAGTGGTTAATACTTTTATTTGTTTTGTTTGTTCCTGAAGCAGGGTAATGCCAAAATATAGAACTCTTTTGTTTTGTGTGTATAGTTTATTTTTATGATGAAATAAAGAAGATAGCATCCTGTAAGCCTGAAAATCACTTTGGTTATGATTAAATTGAAATAGATGATATCGGTAAGTTTACAGTGAAAATTTTACTTTCATTTTATAATAGAGTCTAAAAAAATTTACTAAGTAAGATAATTAATTAGTTCGATATACTATATAGTATTGTTAACATTTATATTTTTTATTCACCATATTACGATTTGATATTTAATTTACAGATGAAAAAATTGCTGATTATACTGTATTTGGGTGGCAATGAGTGGTTATAAACAAAAACATTACCTCTCTTGGAGGTCATGACTAGTGATTTTTAGTCCTTTTGTTGGTGGTAATATAAAATGATTTGTACATATTTAGTATTATGGCGTAAACTATCGTACACTCCACTCGTCCAAAATGTGTTTACCAGACTCGTATGGTAATCCCGTACTCGACTTCGTCTCGCACGGGAACGACCACACTCGTCCGGTAAACACTTATTTTTAGGACTAGTAACGTAATATACTATTTCAATCGAAAACAACTCGATCGATACTGTGAAAGATAACATAAGACTGTCGTCAGTTCTATTTTATATGACGACTTGTGTTACACTGTTCAACGTGTTCTGCAAGAGTGATCGAGGAGAGCTAATACGTGTTGAAGAAATAGCTGTACTGTTGAAGAAATTTTTATACAGCTGTACTAAAATTATATCAAAACTATCGTTGCCCTAATTCTGCTGTACCATTATACATAAAATTATCACAGAAATGTAGCCAAATCCGTCTCTATAATTTGAGATAGTTGTTTCATCTATCTTCTCAGTCATAATATTCCGCCTAGTAATATTACTTGTAGTAATATACCACATGCCTGTTTAATCCTTCACAATATGACTTACTGTCCAGGATTCAGCCGACTAGAAATAGCCCTATCCAGAGGGGGCCGCATGTCCCCTACGGTTTTAGGACTAAATATTAATAAACATGTTGTAAATTGCTGCATTGGGTATTTTTTATATATTGGGCAATATTATATGAATGAAAAATAAAACGGCAATAAGCTGTTCTGTTAGTTAGGTCAACGTTTTTTACGTGTTTCTAAGGCAGCCTAGTCTTGAATTAGTGTCTGTGTTAGGCTTGTCTTAGTTTTCAGTTGCAACAGAAAGATATATGAAAACTTCACACCTTTAAGATTTATGAAGATGATTAGCAGTGTAAATATTAAATGAAACAGATACATATATAAGATGGAAACGAAGAGAGAGGAAGAACAAGAGAGAAAGAGACACGCCAAAGAATAGAAGACCAACCCGCGACGTTAACATCGATTCAAGCTATTGTGCTCGATAATGCCACTGGAAAATCCTGCGTCTCATGCCTTACACATGTCGACAGAATATTGAATATCTAACACATCTGGCATTAATAATACGTTACCATTATAATGCCACTGTACGTATTAATGGTTAACTACAAAACACGCTACATTTTTATTGATCAATGAAAGAGTCTTCGTTTTTTTTTGCCTTGGGACCACATTTTTTTATAAAGTAAATTTTTATATTATTTAGTTATTTCTAAACACTTATGAGATTGAATTTTTTTGTGACATAGTACTCCAAATCCTAGTATTACTACTTTAACTTACAATTAGTCATAACCAAGACCATTTAAATCATACCTGGATGTGTATTTTACACAAGCATATTTTTCTTCAATGATGATAGTACTATTTCGACTGAGTAGCTAAAATAAAATTAGAGGGATGAACGTATCTAATTAGCAAAACTATTATCCTATGTGAAATTTCCGTTATCCATTTGAAGCTAGTAATACATATAATGTTGTGCGCTCAAGCATAAACCTTATGTAACTCTACTGCATATGAATGGTACAATATTTTAATGACTTTTCCTCGCTGAAGATACGAATATAGCTCATTCCCGTTAGGACAGCTTCACTAAAATATAAAGTTTTTAAAACTTTTAAAACATATGATTATTCCTGTCGCAGAAATTTATAATGCTAAGTTTAAAACAATAATTTGCCGAAAAAATTAATCGATTCTGGCAGAAAAAAATAATTTCCAAGCACAATTTTAAATAGATTTCAATTAAGTTGATGAAAAACTAGCCTTTTCAGATGAGTTCACCACATTGTTTACTTAATTTGCCGCATTGTTGTTTTACTTTACAGCACTGTAACGGACCAATGAGGTTCAAGGATTGAGAGAATAAAAGTAAAATTGTAATGCTTCAATCGCCAAGTTCTCAGCTGATAACGACCAATTCAATAGTTGATCCGTCGACTCCTCTGGAAACACTAACATTCTTTGCTTAACCTAAAAATTAACTTAGCAATTTACTAACCAATAGTTGAAGGAAGGCCTTTTTGAACACGTAAGATAGTTAGTTCTAGTGAAATAGACAACATAGAGGTAAGGGCTTAACCTGTTCATAATAATGTTTTACCTCCTGTAACAAATAAATGTTACGATAAAATATGTCTGCAAAACTTTGTATTGACTAAACTTCACCGATAATAATAATTTGTAACGAGATACTATAATTTGATTTGTTTTGATAAAAATCCTATGAGCAAACTGTGTCAATACTCAGTATAGCAAAACATATGTAATATATTTTTATTTTTACCTGAAACAGTACTTATAATGCTGATAGTAGTAGCATATTTCCTGAAAAAGACCCATACAGAACCTATATAGAAAGAGTATAGGCTATGCAGTTTTACAAAAGCTATCAACAAACTGTCGTAGACAAAGTAGTGGAAGTAACTCGCGTAATTTTATCTTTACGCGATTGTTGCGTAAACTACTATAACCTTACTAGTGTATTGTTTGATTATAAGTATCGTGTTGAAAAGCATTGTTCTCTACACATTCCATTTTTGAGCTTGATTTTTGTTAATGCACTCGGCTTCTCCTTATTAGTAAAACCCACTATCTTGACCCAAATACACTTTCACGAATAGTAGTGAAATATAGTAATAACCACAATCTGTCGGTATATGGATACAGTATTATTTATGTAACAATATTCTTAGTTTATAGACTTGTTTGAGTTAAACAGGGATTTGAGAGTCATGTTAGCGTGTGATTATGCATGAGCAAAGTATAGAAATAATTACAGGCATTTTTTATTCTTTCAAATTTACTTTACACTATGAACGCTAAGCCATGAAACACCTTATGTTACCCAAATATTTGCTAAGAGATACTCATGTGGAACGTTATTTTATTTAAACAAACATTTCATTTTTATCAAAGTATTTTTTGATGAATTTAATAATCGTGTTTGTAAAAGATTATATTTAATGGAACATTCCTAATAAAATCTTTTTATTGGAATTTCTTTAATAAGCTGTGATATGATTATGATCAAATTATCAAATATATCAATAACTTAAATTTGTAATTCTGTTACCTGGAAAATTAAAAATTATCCTTCTAAACGACATGTGAATAGCTTTCTTGTATAACTTTTTATAGTGTTAACATTATTGTTTTTGTATGAGGTAAATTTTTTGCATCAAGACCTGAGATTTATCACTTAATTTTGTCTAAGCAATCAATTGAATTCTTCATAAAGATTTATTGTTACTTAATATTTTATATGCATGCTTTTATTTTTGAAATACTTTGAAACGTTTATTTTATTTTTATTTTATTTTTATTTTTTATTTTTGAAACGTTTGAAATAATAACGAAAGTTTATTTTATAAACACAAGGTAACTTAGCTACAGCAAAAACACTACTGTAAAAAAACATAACAATAAAACAAGTACAAGCAGTACAATATAGGTGCGCAATAACAATCTATGTTGATGGTTATGTGAAAGGCTATGGACGCAATTAGTAACAATCATTAAGCTTGATTTAAGCTAGCCATTGTACTATTAATGATCAAACAAAACAGCAATATAGGAATACCTAATTGTGTTTGGTTTATCGATTGTGGACGTCTAGAAATCAATTCCCATGTAGGGGTTTCCATTCCGTTCTGAAGTGTAAATTTTGGTGTTAAAATATTATGTTTTGTAAACTAATTATCCCGAAAATGAAATAATAATATCACTTTACAGAGGGTTCAAATTCAACCTGTTATAGAAATAAAAAACAATATTTTAAATATTTTACTGTTCATGCGTAATTAGGTTCGGGCACTTTGAAATCGATATTCATTAATGCGCAGTGTGATGCTCATTCCACTAATGAGAAAAATATTACATGTATTTCTAACAACCCAATTAATCTACTTATGAGCTATATTCGTTACGGTTCATCGAATCAGGAATTATTTCAAATGTAAATTCACAAAACCTAAATGGAACTGATTACTTAGCTAGATTAATGCTATTGGTACAAAAAGTTCTTACTAAAAACGTGTACCATATTGTTATTGCCATAGCGTTCATATTTGGACTGTCTCAATTAAATTAACACTATAAACTATTTATACTTCATTCACAAAATTTAGGCGGTTTGGGGGAAAGATATTCCATCCCCTCCACCTCACCTTACTTTGAAACAACAGCCAACAGCTGATCAGCTGATGTATAGATTAAGCTAAAAGAAGTAGTTGGGAAACCCAAGAACGCTCCCCCTTAAAACACCTAAATTTTGCGAACGGACTATAATCTATTTTTATAATTATTTAAATTCGCCCAAAAACATTATCGTTAAGTTTTTGTCCGAATCTCTTGATTTGACAGCCCTTGATTTCCATACTTTCTCTTAAAACATAAATAACAAGTAGTCGTTATTGTCTAGAGACAAAAACTGGGATTTACAGTTGCGGTATGTTTTGACTTTTAACACGGTGTTAAAACTAAGACTTGGGACTGTAACGGACTGTATAACCACCGTATAATCACAGTATGATTAAATTGAATGTTACCCAATTCAAATATATTAAAACTGTTGCCAAGCAGATTTAAAGCGTGAATCCATACCTATCTCTAGTTCATTTCCATTTCTAGTGAAATTTTTTCATACAAACGAACTAAGACAACTAGCTGTTTTCATATGTTGCCAGTATCTTTTCAGGAAGTTTATTGAAAATATTCTTGTTACATAGATGCAAGCCCAAAGCCCCAAAGGTAGTTTCATAGGCATAATATTTTTCTTATATTAGGTGCTATTCGTGCTGAAAATAACCCTTGCTACAATGTCTCTATAAATAGAGTGGCCCAAATTATTATGATTCTTAATATCTTAGTCGGAATTTCCTTAAGTTTATTAAAACTGCTTAGGGTTGAAGGTATGTGTTTCCTTTAACATCACAGACCTGTTTAGTGTTTAATTAAGAATTTATAAATAACAGCTCAGTGTTTTTAATTTAATGAAGTTAGACAACATTCTGGACAAATCAGATCACATCCATCCACTTTCTTAGTGTATTTCCAAATGAATATACTGATTTTTTCACCAAACTATGATGTTTTTAGCTGTTTTACATACGTTAATTGGTGGCTGAAAGTTACGTTTTGCTGGCCATACCAGCTGTCATCGTCATTTGGGGACCGAGCAGGTTTTTACATCCCTAGGGCCGCAAAATCAGCTGCTCGCTTTCTTTCTTAAAACATGAATACATACAATCAGCATCCATAGCATTTTAATAGAATTGTTTTATTTTCACTGTTGCCTAGCAACTATTTATTTTTATTTTTGCTCATTCCTCAAATTATTTCTTTACATAACCAGTTGTGTCGACTATCAGTGTGCATTATTATTGTGGTGAATAGTGGTAATAGGGTATAGTGTGGTGAAAAATAGCGTTCGTACCATAGACCGAAATGTTTTTGCAGCTCTCCATCGTTTTAAGTTCTCGACTTCGTCTCGAACTTAAATACTATCTCGAGCCGGCAAAACCTCATTTTCGGCCCTAGGTACGAAATATACTATTTCAATTTAAAAATTATCTTACCTGTATATTTTAATCTGTTATGTACCTATCAGTTGTTGTAATTAACTATTAGTAGCGAATTGTCACCACAAGTGCTGATATAATTGTTCACACTTATTTTTTTCTATATATGTTACATAGCACAGCTCATAGGACTTATCAGAAGTAATCACCTAATGGGCAGTCAGTGTTTTAGCATTGAAAGGAACGGGTTAGGTTAGGCAGTCGCGGTTCGTCGTGGCGGACGATATCGATTTCCTCAAGTGAAGCATTCAAAACTCGACAATCCCTGAGGAGGAACAGACATGTTGGAACATCGCCACAAGCTACCACCTTCTCTTAATGACATTTATTTACTCACTAGTACGCATTTTAATAAAAAAAGTCATACCAGTTTTTTTTATTATTACAATAACAAAATCTTTATGCATATTCCCTTCACCTACGTCATTTATCCAACTACTAACATGGACATCAAAAGCTCTCATTATTTATCACTTCACAATAAAAGAATATACTTGGATACGTTAATTGAGTAAATCGTTCACAATGATTGATTGTATGGAATACCTATAGTATAATCTAGTAGATTGGTAAAAAAACCTCTGATATCAATATGCCGTAAATTATTGTCACATCATTTTCCACGCATGTCTTTCATAGGGTTTATAATAATTGGCTTAAAAATGTGTTTAAAACGTATGCGGTTACTGTCACGCAGTAAGTTTACATTACTATCTAAATGTTAATTTACCAACAGATTAAAAATATTAAGGGAAAAATTACTTCAGTACTCAAACCATTCACATATATATGTTTGCTCAATACAAAACCGACGTATAACCAACACATTGATCGTATAAGGAAATAAATGAAACAATGACTGAACAGCATTTATACACTTTATTGACATATTAATCAACAATACCCGTTTAGTTTTCACATGATAGTGCCATATATCTTTTGCACTTTCATGTATAATGTTGATATTTCACATGATAGTGCCATATATCGTTTGCACTTTCATATACAATGTTGATATTTCTGTAGATATCCAATAATTTACAAGTTGAACATCAAAAATAAACTTGTTAACATGTACAAGAGTATTATATAAATATTATAGTATAGTGTTGTTTTAGTAAATATGTATTAATAAGTATCTTTTAAATGTTTTACACTGTGAATGGCTGAAGCAATAAGAGACAGACATTTACAGTCTTTTCGTCTACCAAGTTAAAACCGCAGTCGTATTTTGTCAAATTCTCTCCTACATAACATTAATTAATTCATTAAGTACGTCCATGAATGTTGTTCATCAATGTTAACTATATTAATAACAGAGAAAGACATAAGTAATACATTTAAAACATAAACTATAATGAAAAAGGTATACAGGCATTTACTACACTACTGCAAAAGTAAGAAATGAAATTACGTATTAGTTTTATTTCATTGGTTCTTGAGTACTAGAGTGTGTTTTGTTTGAATCACAGTTCAGTCTGGAGGAAAACGTTACTTCACCGTTATTTAGAAGCATATACATCCAGACAAAGCTTCTTTACAAAAAGAGCTGCAAAGAAATGTCCGCTCGCAGTGCACATGACTCCCTTCCCTCTGGCCCAGTGAACGGAGCATTTCACATATTGTGCCCTGTCTGAGCAGGTAAAAATACCAATCTTTTGGGGGAGCAATCATTTATAATATTTCTTGGTATGATGATAAGGGTCTTTTTTTTTGGACGGAGCCAACAATATTTTACCAAACATGTTTTCATGTATTTAGTCCAACATACATAGTATTTATTTATTTATTTTGCCTTATTACCATACTGCTTATTTGAGTTACCAAATCCATAGCTTTGTGATAGGAATTTCATTACATCATTCTATGCAGCTTTTGTTGTTCTTACCACCATTAAAAGTGATAATACAAACTAACGAATGCACATAAAAATATAGTTTTTTTTTAAATTTGTAGTTGTGACTATAAAGAAAGTTGGAACCATGTGATAGATTCAACAAAATTGCGGTTACCCTCAACTATTGTTCTAAAAGCTACAAGTGGCGAGACTTAGGAAAGATAGATTTGAATACATCTATTGTATTTAGAACTGTACGCTTAAGACCACTCTTGGGCCAAACCTTTAAAGTATATACAAATTATAATATTCAGCAATAAAAGTCTCTTTATGTTTAAAAAAATTAAATACAATAATAAAAGTAAAAACAGTTATTTACTAATTTTACAACAGCAACTTACTTTCTGTATTAATAATTTTGTAGAGTTTTCAATAATGATTTTTTTGAAAACGAAACGTTAGGTGGTATGTAGGTAGATTTGTTTTTAATGCTCTTCAAGAACCCTTAAGGCATTTAACCCCAACGACACCTTTTAAGTCAATTTCGTATCGAATTAATGTTTCCGGATGATTTTTTCTTTGTTTAGCGATTTTCACTATAAACTAAAACAAAACAATTTAATTTATTATTTAATTATTTAACTGTACTACTATTTCAACTTGTAACCAAAACAGTCTAGGCTGGTATAAACAGGACTAGAGTATGTAAAATTAACTTCACCTTCATCTAATCCCATAAAGAGACTATTATTTACTTTTATTAAATGTGGACACTATCGTCTGCTGAGGTGTAAACAATCAACACAAAAAACCGATTATAGGTCCGTTACATTTTAATACAACGTTACTATAAACCAATACAGTTTATGACCATTGTTATGACCATTGTATGACCATAGCTAGGGCTATACTGCTATATGACATTATTGATCGCAATCAGAACATTGAGAACCACAGAGTGACACGGAAGTTTAATTTACACGCCGCGCCGCCGATGTCCAGCATCAACATAAAAAACATCTTTTGTTGAATTGTCCGTACATCTGTAGTTAAAGTAATGACAAGTATTTATAATTTAATTTACACTGTTTTTAATTTGTAAGTAAATGCAACTGAGTACTTGTTAAAAAGGTCAAATATATAATATAATATACATTTTTACGTCGGATTAAAATATATATAAACATCGGCCAACAACGGTTTGAAACATAAGGTGGTTCACTAAAGATGAATATAACAGTTGTTAATTATGAACACCTCATCAGACTCAACTACAAGTCTTACGTAAGCTACGAAATAATAGCTGTGTGTTGATGCTATAAATTTATTCTGTATAGCACGTTTAAAGTCATTACTTTATATGAAAAAAATACTTTTGCAATGCAGTTGTAACCATCGTATACTTATGTATTAGGGGAGATACTGACCACTTTGATAATCAATGCATTTTCAACTGATATTCTTCTATCTCACAACGGTGAAGTAAAAAAGTAGCACGTTAAAAAATGTTAATTACTGAAAAGGTAACACACAAAACATGAAACTATACAAAAAACATCTAGACAAATAACCATTCTGAAATAAAAGCTACTTAAGTAGGTTTTAAAACTTAACATAACTTTTTTAGTGGAATTAGTAACGCAAAGATCTTAAATAACTAATAATTGCTTGAGGTAGAACATCAGTTACACACAATAAATGTTAACTTATCAAGTTCCTAAGATTAACATAAACATTACTGGTGTGTTAAAGGTTCCCACCAATGGTGCACAGAGTCAACTGTATAGAGGTTTATTTGTACATTTTGAACATATTAAGTGAAATTTAACGCATACAAAAGATTGTTTGTAGAATAATTTGTTTAACTTGAGTTAGGAGGTACGATGTCTCAAAATCCGTATAATCTATTTCATACTCATTATTTCTAATTGTTTTTTTAATAGACCCAAACCGATTTGGCCAAATGTCTTCCATGACACGTTTAATAAAACTATCTTAGATATGCATCCAATTTATAATTTACTCATGTGTATTACGGTATATGTTATTTGAATTTTGAAACCTAAATTTATCATTGTACCTATTAAAATGATTCGAATGAAAGAAATATATACAATATTCTAGTGATGCATGAGATCAATAGTTTAGGGATTCGAAGGCTCAGTTGGTAGCGTCACAGACTTCGTGATCAAGGCAGAGATGTAGTGGGTTCGGATCCTGGTACCTGCCACTACTTTACGTTTACCCTTGAACTATTCCGGCTTACCCCTAGCATGGCTGGATACGCTCCTTGTGCAGGCCAGGCCTATGTGGTCCATGTGGACAGGCATACGCAAGGTTAAAAAGACTGTCAACCTCATAAAATGTATGGTTTTATGAGGGTGCAATCTAACCAATATGGCGTTAATTGCTTCAATAATATGTTCATCGTATACCTACTCTATAACGTGCTATAACCTTGTGTTTTTGTTATTTGTAAAATCTGTCTGTAAATTTTGTCTAGGTGATTTTTTATTTATAATTAGATCCGTACCCATTAGTGGAACCCTTATTTGATAACGTTTCACTATTTACTAGGAAAATAAGTATTAACTAAAACTAATAGAAACTCAAGCCAAATGTAACACATTCCATAAACAATTACCTAATTTTTAACATAAAAACATTAAATGAGATCAATTTTTATGTTACAAACTTAATGATTATCATTAATATAGTTAACATTACGGTGGGGTAGGGGGAGGTTACAGGTGCGTGTTGGTGGTGGATGGAGTAGGAGAGGGGGAGGAAGGTGGTCGTCATGGGAGGATTCTCATGATGTTGATCATCTCAGTGACTAGCGTCGCAGCGACGTGTGTCGAGGGTCATCTCGAGTCTGAGCCTCCCTCGTTGTCACCACCACTGTCCTCCCCCAAAGAGTGGTGTGTGCTGTGTGCAGGCATCTCGTTGTTGTTGCTGGACGAGCTACGGCCTCTCTCACACCTCCGCACTCCCAGATGAGAACCGTCCGAGCCTCTCCGGTGATGCCGCGAGTCCCTCCTCTCCTGCTTACCCGAACAGAAACACCTACATATGATCCTCTTGAACGCGAAACGGAAATCCTTACTAAATAAGGCATAGATGCACGGATTGATGGCGGAATTGCAATATCCCAGCCAAAACATAATCGAGAACGCTACGTCGTTCACGCACTCTTTACAAAAGGCTCGGAACAGGTACATCGTGAAAAAAGGTAACCAACATATAATAAAGCCACCCACTATGATACCGAGAGTCTTTGCGGCTTTGGTTTCCATGCGAAACCTCTTGACTTGTGCCTTGATGTTTCTTTTGCCCATCCTCGATATCAATTTAGGCTTCGTCCCTTGGTTGCCGTCGTCGAACGTCGGGGACGGTGAGAGGTCCTTTGCTATCGTGGAGTTCAGGGACTCTCCAAGTAGTCCTGGACGTGGTCTGGAGTACGACCCGTCAGGACTCGTGCTGCTGCGTCGTCCTCTGCGATGGGAGGAAGCTAGTCTGGCACCGGTCACTCTCAGGTGGCAGTTGGGATCACTCGATCTAAATATAGTGTTAGAGTTCGCGTTTTGGTAATGCACCGCGTACTGCGGGCCAGACGAAGTTGGAGACGACGAGGAAAAGGAACCCGACTTAGAGTTTACACTTCCACCCGGGGGTGAACCGTTGTTATTAGCGACCGAACTTATCGCGTCACTACTAGGATAACTAACACTAATTTTAATTTTTTCGTGAGACCGAGTTGGTCCTCTTTCAGAACGTCTCGTTGAAGTCCTATTAGCTCTAGTGTCCGGTGACTTTCCACCACCCGGTGAGTTACTAACACTATTAGCTGTACTGTTCGTAGTAGTCGTACTATTACTTCCACCACTTCCTTGCATCACTGACCCCCTCCCTCTGTGTATTCGTAAGGTGAGTCTCTGTTCGTCAAAACGGTTTCCGATACCGCTTTTGGCTCCTTTGGTAGTCCGGAATCCTTGGTTTATCGCTCTTGTAGTTTGCACAGCTGCTCGATAAATCCTCCAATAAAAGAACAACATGACGAGCATAGGGAGATAGAATGAGCCCAACGCGGAGTATATAACGTACCCCGTCTCATCGGTGAGCTCACAGATCCAAGGACAGTGCGGGTACTGCACAATTTCATACGTAGCCGGGGCGTTTACAATAGTCGCTCCACCAGGTGTCAGTGGCCTGCCTGTGGATAGGACGGTCTCGTTCTTGGTGACCAACACTCTTGGCCTGACCGTAGTGTTGTAGACCGGCTCTTCCTCGCGCCACCCCAGTAGTGGCGGGAAGCAGATGACGAAGCTCAGGACCCACACGCTGGCGATGAGTATCTTGGCGCGGCCCATGGACATGATACTGGGGTAGGTGACAGGACGAGTGACTGCTACGTAGCGATCCAATGAGATGGCGCACAGGTTGAGTATGGACGCCGTGCACATCCACACATCCACTGCTAGCCACACAGAGCACCACAGATCACCGAATATCCACACCTGTAACAAACAGCCACAGTAACTACAGGCTCTAATAATAAGCATCCATATATATCATCGCAGATAAAATATTTAAACCTGTGAATATATACTTAAAATGAGTTACTGTGAAGGACTTAATCAATCAAATATCGAACACTTGTTTTATTATATATTATAATTACACATGGTACCCTAGAGTATTTGAAATCAACACCTGTAACAAAACACAAGAGAATCCGTTATAAATAGGTCATCCCCAGACTCCCAGTTACACAGAGCATCACAGGTCACCAAATTACCAATTCTGTACCAAACGTACAGTGCAGCTGATAGTATTGGTCAAAAACATTGATACTTTCACCGTCAACTGCTCAATTCTCTAGTCTCTATCGTCCATTCTATTTGTCTATGATAAAACAAACCTTTTTACACCAACATACATCATAAATATCGTCACATAAATTATATTGCAATATACATTCGCTTGTGGTCTAGAAGATGTATTCAGAGTTAGGCCTAACTGATTAGTTAGTTATATCAGGACCTTGATCGTTCACTACCAGTTTTCTTTATACCTAACTAATCATCTTGTGATGTGATATAATATTAAATGATCTTGTGATATGTGACACCTAACTCTGCGTTTTCTATTGCACTTGATAACATGGGTATCGTTGTACATAATGTTCATTAGAAAAAAACTCAAGAAAACTGTCATTTTTGAAAATTCTGCCGGCTTAGAGACTTAAATGCAAGTTTGTGTTTGTCTGTGTAAAGTAACAAGTAAACATAATGTTTTGTAAACATTGGAAACTATTATTTACACTTGAATTACTAAACTGTACAGTCAATATTAAAGAATCTCCTGGTACCTGAGCAAATTATATACATATACTATTTCTTGACATTAAACAGAAATCCGAAATATTTACTCAGGTGTATTTTAAAATATAAATTCCACACAAAAGTCTTAAACAATAAATTCTACAAGAGCATAGCCAAAGCAATAGCAAAGCCTAAAATAAAAACAAAACATGTCATGTATAATATGATAATAATACATCCACAGCTGTATAACAGCTCCTTATCTTAGCTGCAGGCCCCAATATAAATCCAGAGCAGAGTGCGGCTGCAGACGACATGAGGGCTCTTGACTTATGAATACATAATTAGCTACGTCATAGCCGCGCTGTTTCCTACCCACTTTTTCATCCAATTTTAGCGTTATTTTAATAGCATATGCAACAATATTCAGTAAGTTTTTTCCTACAAATAAAATGGTTCGGTTACTTTCATTTATGTAAATTAGTTTTAAAAGGTCGCTCATATAAACAACATAATGATTACGTTGTCATTTGTTGTATTCTATGTACAGATATTTATATTTTAATTAATGTTTTTTTAAGAGAACTACCTAATTCTTTGCATTACAACATTACTTTTTACTACAGCAACTTAGGAATTTACAGTTGATAGTATCCCTGCCGCAACAAACCTGCAGACTAAGCCAATTTCTCTCTTAGGACTGCTACTTAAATGTTTTCTCAAACATGTTAGATCTATTTAATATTCACATAACACCAGTTTTAACAAGTACGTAAGTTTGCTGAAATAGAGAAGGTATTAAAGTGTGCTTTTTCTACATGTTAATGGCTTAGTATACAATAACAAATTTGCTAACTTTGACCAAGATAAACCCTAACCCACAGACTAACTAACTACAGCAGTTAACATGTCATCTATAGCAGCATTACATGTTGATCAATAAAATAAACATTTCGAATTTATATTTCTAGAATCGTCTACGTAACCGTACCCCCAAACATAACTTTAAAATACTAAGTTATGAGTTTTATTTAGTTGTAAAAAATAGTTTAGATATACAATAAGAAACGCCTATCTTTTGAGGGCCAATATAAGATAAACAATTTTTACCATAAAAAAACAATTCTGTTTGAAATTTTTCTGTTATGGTCCTTAAAATTCTAAACAAAATAGTGCATCCTTTCATTCCTTTAAAAATTACTGTTCAAAAGTTAATGAAACTTTTGTGATTTTTCCTATTAAATCTTACCCATAATTAAGGTTGTTGACAAGCTAATGGGAGAAAGAATGTGTCAGATTGCTGATACCGTTTATTACATTTGTACTGCTCATGCAATAAATAAGACCTTAGTGCAACTATTTATTTAAATGTTTACCTGGATATTATTCAAATACTAGTTAGTCTTTATAAAAAAAAAAAAAACTATCCATACCATTTCTCGCATGCATTAAACAGAAATACCAAAAATTCTCAAAAGACAGTGATTGGGATTTAACTTTCTAACTAACTAAAGGATAATAGCGAAAAAGTTTTTATTTTAAACATAGTATTAATCTATTGCACTTAAATACAATCAGGCATTATGCTTCCCTAAAGACTAAAGAGTTATTATTCTAATGAAAAAATCCTTTTTAAAGATAAAATGCTCACTTTAATGCATTGGCTGAAAACTGGACCAAAAACTTTTGTCCCAAAGTATAAACTCTAAAATGGGTTTTGCTCTCAGCTCTCTCCTTTGTCCGTTTATCTCGTGGTTTATTAAAAGCACTCCATGCAACAGCAATTCAATAGCTTTACACTACATATTTTCACATTTGCAAAATATCCTGTGTGGTTTATTATGTACCGACTTATGTAGTGTTCAATGAATTCAGAAATTTTGTTTTACACCCCATTATACTAATTATAAATTTACTTAGGAAACCCATTTAACCGCTGCAACACATGCAACACAGAAGTATATAACTCAAATTTTAATTATTATTATACTGTATTTCTACATTCTACAAGGTTTATACATCACCTCAATTATTTGTTACTGAGAACTTATTATGTTTTTAGTACTTAAGAGTTTATTTACAAAATTTCTGTACCATAGACACGGATGAACATGATTTCAAATATATAGGTGGGGTAGTGACACAGGTTGTATTTACAGTTAATTGTTATTGAAAATGCTTTAACTTTAGAATGAAACCATAATTGACCCACATTTCAGATTTTTTTTACTAAATGAGGATGAAGGTAAATATTTATTGCTTCTCAGATAATCAATAAATATTAATTTAGGGGATCTTACCTCTAAATAATGATGACGGTTTTATTAAAGAAAATTAATGCGAATCACCTTTATGAGTTTAACATTTACATGCCCTGTAACTATTAAATTTACTGTATACTTTAATAAGGATAAATAATTGTCACTATATTATCATTTAGTCTAGTTTGCAAGCAATTCATAATACTCTCTATGGAGCTTATAAAAACAGTTAATGACGTGTCTACATTATAGGCATACTGAAAGTTGTGTAGTTATTATTACGTAGTGAAAATATGTACACGTTGTACGCTCCAACTCTAACAAGATGTAAATAAAATTGTAATTTACAGTTCCTGAAAAATTTAAATAGTCGGCAGCAGGTGTGTGAGTGATCTGTACTGTGTCGGACAGCCACTACTAGCCTGTAGTCTAGTGCACACACATATCCGTACTGGTGTTAATGTGACACATCTGTAACTTGCTTACACCTGTACTCTCTGTCCATTGTGAACTGACATTGATAATTTCCTGAACAATGTAAATAGTCAGCAGCAGGTGTGTGAGTGATCTGTACTGTGTCGGACAGCCACTACTAGCCTGTAGTGTAGTGCACACACATATCCGTACTGGTGTTAATTGTGACACATCTGTAACTTGTTTACACCTGTACTCTCTGTCCATTGTGAACTGACATTGATAATTTCCTGAACAATGTAAATAGTCAGCAGCAGGTGTGTGAGTGATCTGTACTGTGTCGGACAGCCACTACTAGCCTGTAGTGTAGTGCACACACATATCCGTACTGGTGTTAATTGTGACACATCTGTAACTTGTTTACACCTGTACTCTCTGTCCATTGTGAACTGACATTGATAATTGTTCACCAATTATATCACCGACTCCTTCTCATCATAACTATTTGAAACACAATGCTTAGCATTTGTATACCATTATATAACTACTCCAAGAGTTGTATTATTTAAAGTTATCTTTAGTTTATTATCGTGATTTATTCTTATAGCTTATTACGTATATGGTTACCATTGAAATTTTACACATGTTTTTATCATTGTTGTATTTTTTTATAAATTGGATTAAATAGCATTGTATTGTAGTAGGCCTAGTCAGAAACATTACACAGGGTGATTCTAAATTATTGTTAAACTTTTTAAACTCTATAAATGAGAAACTATACAACCTATCCTGACGGGATGAGTTTCAATTGAAATAGGAGATTCTAAAGTTATGTTTGACTCTACTTTGGTTAACATAGTTGCAACACTAGACTCTACAGACATTTTTAGATTTTAACAAAGATTTTAAAATAACTACACAATTTAAAATCAATCTATACTTCTATACTATTATATAAAAATCTAATGGTGTCTGTCTGTATGTGTGTTACTAATAGATGCAAAAACGACTAAACCAAATGGGCTTAAATTTTACAAACATATAGCTACCATACCAAGGACCATTATAGGAATATTCACATTTCGATACTTACCGTAGGCTTTGCCCCTTTAGCTTTAAAAGTTCTGAGGTGAACATTTCAAAAGTAAATATTGATTTGTCTCCATGGCTGTGATGAGAACACTAACAATATTTGTTTACATTTGCTTTGACATTTAAATGTAAACAAGAAGAACTGCTAAACTGCATATTTCACAATTTCAGACAGCTGATACAAAGAAATTAAATATAATATTTTCCATAACTATGAGGTACCTGTAGGTTTATTTTAATCTAACCTTTTATCATGGATTATTTATTCTACAACTATGTCAATGATTATAGAAAAAAAGATTCTATAATCTTTGCTGTATCAACTATTAAAAAATCTGCTTTGGATTTTTTAAAGCCTAAGCTATGAAAATAATGTTATTGATATATTTTCATGGAAACAGTATGAAAATTACAACGTATAGATGTTTAGTATGAATTTGGAGGATACTTTAAATAAATTCTAACTGCTTAGCATGTGTTAGATTAACAACATGACTTGCACGTCACATTGTTTTTTATATGTATATTTAGGTAAATTAAGTTATTGTGTTTTGCTAAACCTATGCTTAGATCAAACTAAATTGTACGTCGATTTTTGTTTTCTAAAATCTGTTGTATATGTTTAACTATATTTAATTATCAGATGGTAATAATACAAAATACTCTTATTTTATCTTAACATAACTTTCAGTTCACATTTACTTTATTTAATACATTTATTATTTGTGTTTTGCCACACCACTGATTAAATTAAACCAAGGAAAATATCATAAAACTAAGCAGTACACAGTGATCTTTTGTTTCTAAAACCAATGAAATATCTGTTAGTATGTTTACTTAATATGGTAAGTGTAAAAATGTAAAGACAATGGACGATGTAACTGATTAAAAGAACTGGTTTGTATATTAACTTGTTTGTTGATATTTTTGTAGAGTAGAATTAGAGATGCAATGAAACATATACTGTATTTGCTAATACATTTTTAGTCCTTGATGCTTTGATAATCATATTAGTTTTGTCTACTGTCTTTAATGCTATTTAATAATTAATAATTTTGCAGCCTCAAAATTGAAATTCAAAATTGTGAATAGTAAATTAAAAGATATGTAAGATGAAGGTAAATCATGTATGTCAAAGTTTTATTCATGATTTGGTCAGTTTTTCTTACATCAGCCTACACAAGGTTTAAAATTAATTAAAACCAAAATGGTGGTATCCACTACTCACCAGATTTAAAAGTCATTACTTAAACGTTTCTATATAAGGCTATACAAGTTGAATTTTGTTGCTAAAAGAGTTGGCGGATGTGTAACTATTATATGCAACAGATTTAAAAATTAAAATGTTTATATTTTGTGTCCTCTTCCCGTTGCAAAGCACGGGTACAACAGGTAGTAGAACTATAAACCACAGAACACTTACGGATCATCTGTTTGGAGAATACGACGTCAATGAAATAACGAACATCTGTTTGGATGGATTATTTGTTGAGCTGTCATTGATATGTTTACATTAAATGTTGTTTAAAAATACCGCGACCATTTCCGATTACATTTTGTATGAAAATCCAAAACTAAGTGAGATTAAAAACGTTGTGCCTTACATAACGGATTTAATTAATCGCAAGTACAATAATGTGAAATTAAATTGCTAGGTATCAATGACCATGACCTAATTATCATTTAGGTCACTAATCGGAGATTCTCTCTGTGTGTGTGTGTGTGTGTGTATCAAATTGTACTAAAGTTATGATAACCGGGAAAAACACCCCAAATCAGTGTTGTATACGGCTGGCAAACTTAAATTTGTAAAATCATTGACGCCAATAGGTTACACACACGCGGTTTCCACTCATTGACAGCGCTTCGATAACTATTTTGTAAAGTAAAAAAAAAAAAAAACAGTTGAAAAAAGTAAAAACCTTTATCAAAGTATTATAAACTAGAAAAGGGATGGCAATGCCATTTTATTTTTGTTCTATAGCCTACCCACACAATCTAAATCAATTATTAAGTGAATAATATGCATGCGAGCTATCATAGGTATTCAAATGTCTTCCAATTTGTCACTATAACCCACCACATTACTGTCATTAAACGAAGGAACTCTAAAAATCCTAATGCGAAACTGAAAACCACCCAAGCTCTGCAACGGAACCAGACTGACGATTAAAAAAACTTCACGCAACTTGACCGAAGCAACAATCATCAGTAGTAAGTTTAAAGAAAAAAAATAGTCTTAATCCCAAAAATACCGATGATTTCATCCGAATTACCCCTTGAATTCAAGTGACTACAATTTCCTTTGCGTCTTGCTTTCGCAATCACCATTATAAGGCACAAGGGCAATCCCTGACTATGGCCGGTCTAAATTTAGAAAATGCACGCTTTTCAAACGGATAGCTGTATGTTTCGCGCCTACGTGGTAGTAGTTACGCCTAAAAACTTATATAGTATAATACAAACATAAATATATATATTATAAATATTATATATTATAATATTATAATTAATTATTATAAAACTTATATACACCTAATGATAAAACTAAAAATAATATTGTTTATCCACTGGCAATTAAGTAAAATAAATATTATATTTTTGTTTATGGTATACATGTTTATTATTTAGCGTAAAATACAAATTAGCGTTTAAAATAATAGTTGTTAGCACAGCAACGCACGCCAGGTAACTTCTAGTTAACTTATAAAATTATTATCAAGGAAACATCTTTGTGGTTACTAACAGTGCCTTAAAAATCCCTTAACTGCCCAAAATTGATGTTATCAGTAATTTTATTCCATTTTGGATGCCTTTTTGTTGAAAGTGGTCTGATTTTATTATCTTGCTATGTCAATTATTCAGTTTCATTAAAACCTTAAATGAAATATGAAAGTCTTTTTGACTCCCTAATTGAACATTTTCGGTTACCCTATCCCTACTACCCTTAAGGGTATGGTTTTAAAATCAATCATCGTCATTGTAGCTTCTGGTATCTAAGAAGGGTGCCACTAACTTATTTAAAATAGTTTAAAAGTATCAGGGTTAAATAGTAATAACTAAGGTGAAAGGGTGCAAGTTACTTTTTAATGTTTTAGTGCAGATAAACCATTTGAGGTTTATGCAATAATTTTGTAAACTATCTATTGGAAATTATTTTGTTTACTAATTTGTATGTTTGTTTGATTGATTGGCGAAAAGTTTATAATGTAAATATATCCATTTAGCTGGGTAGAATTTGTTAATAGTTAACCAAGCATACTTTTAGAGGCCTAGTATATTTACACTATCAAATATTTTGATGGACATTGGTAAAATTGAAAATAAACAAAATCTATTGAAGTGGAATGAAAGAAATTAATTTAAAAACTCATTTGTTCAACCAAACATTTCAGTTAATTAACATAACATTCAAACATCCAACAAGCCAATCTTAATACATTTTCCTTATTTATTTTCTAACCACCACAATCTGTTTTTATATTCATCCTAATTGTATTTTTTATTATTGAAAGCTATTTACACCTTACAAAAATCTAACCATAACAGGATAAATAATGAATTTTGTGGTCATTAATTTTCAAAAGTACCTCTCTTGGTATCATTCATCAAGGAAAACATTAGGGAACACTTGATGTAAAACTCTTCCTTTCTGGCAATCTGATGACGTGCAAAATAAACCGTGTAGGATGGAGTAACCGTGTTATCCACTACACAGGTATCAGCAGTTCAGCACATTGCGTTAGGCTGTGTGTTCTACAATCAGTGTTAGCAGCCACTACGCGAAAATCCTTCCTCCAAGATTACCTGGCTAAGGTAACATTTTACCTGTCATGTTTAGCTTAGCAAGCCTTAACACTGTAATAGTTTGCTTCTGTTTGACTTATTTATGCATAGTAGGAAAATATTAAATCTGTTACTATTTCCATAGCCAAAAAGTGGTTTAATCAAAAAGTCTATTGTTAAATTCTCGTTTTATTACTCAATAACAAGTCGAGTTGAGTTAAATGTTCAACTGTTTATGAAGCTATTTTCCATCTAAACATGCTACAATGTAGATTGCTAATAATTTCAATGGATGCTTGCATTTTAGTGGTATTATCACGATTGCGTTATTTTTACCTACCAGCGTTGTTTCCGTTTCAAAGTAGCCGTTTCAGTTCGATTCTTAAAATTGAAAATGTTCACATAACAGTGTTGTTTACTGACATAACAACACAGTTTTACTCATAACAACACGGGTAACGGACCAATGAGGTTCAAGATTTGAGGGAAGAAGTAAAATTATAATGAATCGAACTTCACTAATCAGCTGTTCAGACCAATTTAATTGTTGGTACAATGTTTCGTTTCATCACTGTCAGTGGCAATGAGAGATTATAAACGAAAACATAACCTCTCTTAGAAGTTATGAGGAGTGATACTTAGTTGTTAAAACACTGTCATAGGTAAATTAGTGTACGCAACTCGCGTAAATAGTGTTTACCTAACCCGCCATGTTAAACTTCCCTATCCCAAGCGTGATGTATACAACTTATTTACTTCTCGAGTGATGTAAAGTTAAAAAAAACTCACTCGGTGTGGTAATGAAACCCATTTAAATAACATTGAGTGCTTAACTTAAAAAATATACCTCTATGGATCCAACGACGTTCAACGCTAGAAATCAGCTGTGCGCTTGAATTTTATTGTTATGTTTTGAAGAATTTTCCTAACCTAGCTTTTGTTTGTAAATGAACGGTACTGTTAAAAGATGAGTGAAATGGATAATGAAAAATATTGTTCGTAACCTCCTGTATATTGTCGGGTCAAGTAAAATCTTGTACGTTACACGTTACGCAAGAGCGTGTTTTCATCACCTAGGTAAATTATGCAACTCGCTTCCGCTCGTTGCACAACATTCACCTGCGTGATGTAAAAACGCTCTTACTACACTTGTAAGGTAAATAGCTATTACACCACACTATTTACGCAATCGTTGCGTAAACTACTATACTCGTCACTCAAAATGTTTAAGTCGTAAACAAATCATTTAAAATATAAGATTTTCCTGACACACAGTTTGTTATTGATTCTCAGTCGTACAAGAAACGAGTTATAATACTTATTTTTGGCAAAAATCACGTTTTAATAGTTCATTTTGTGTGAGGTCAACTAAACATATCGTATAGGTCTTTACCTTGTACTGCGTAAGCATATCTTGCGTATTGCATATGCAAACTTATCTACTCATGTACTTTTGATTTTTCCAAGACACTACGTTAGTAATATTTCGTGAGAACAGATTGTAAGGCAGCCATATGTACCAAATCACCTTTGTAAAACACAACAACGAGAAATCGTGGTTATTGCAATTACATTTAATTCAAATATGTTTGATCGTAAGCGAAATAACTAGTTGAATGTTTGTGTTACATGATTTGATAACACCTTCATAAAAATAATTGATTTTACAAGTATAAGTAAAAAAGCAAAGTCGTGCTGCATGCTCACTCGCTGCAGATATATGCCAGTCCGCCACTGCACTAATGCGGTAAGAAGTCATTCGACTACTGTGGTGAACGAAAGATTGGGGTTGTTTGGAATTAGTTTTCCAGTTGTTAGTTCGAATTTAAAAAGTTTTAGCTATAAGGGGTAACTGCAAGAATATTTTTCATGTAATACTAAATGAAGCTGCAAAATCTGATTATGTTCAGGTTTTATACTAAAATCGTCTACAGAATATCAAGAATCACAACAATAGTTTTTTTAGCAGAGTCTAAAGTTTTTTTACGTTTGGCCATCTAATAAACAAATACCATACGACGTCCTTCTCTAATATACAAATTATATCAATGTGCAATAAACAGTATTCTTTTCAGTCCTGGGTTTTCTAACAGAATCTACTCTTGGTGGACAACGGACTTTATAATGTATACATTGGCTGTAAGAGATAAACATTTGATTTCCTAAAACGTAAAAAGTAAAAAAGAAAAAGTTTAAAATGTCACCGGCGTGTATACCAAGTAAAAATATACGATGAACTTTAAAGTACTGTAAAAGAGTTTAGATTAGTTTTTTTTCCATTTGTTTGGGGTTTGTTTTACGTGAAAACGTTTTCCTACAACGCACCATTTAATGAACTACTCTCAGAACTAGTAGAGTTGTAAATTGTGTGATTTTTACATTTTTTATATTTATTCCAAAAATAATGAATCGTTGGGTATCTTAAAGAGATAACAAAGTTTATCTCTTTATGTTACACCAACATTGGGACGCACTCTTTTCGGAAATTCAATTGAAATAACGATTTTACATTCACCAATGTGTGGCATTCATACAAACTATGAAAAATGGCAGAGCCTGGAAATAAAACTGTGACATTTTTTAAGAGAGCTGGTTGGAATCAAGAGAGATAAAAGTTAACAGGGACAAGTTGCAGCGGGCTGTTCGTGCCCAAGCACATTTAGTAAGTCGGGATGTGCTCGTAACTTGGGCTCCTCCCTCCAACCCACCAACAACCCTTCAGAAAAGCCTCTCGACGAGGCTCGTCATTTTATTTCCTGGAATTTAGTTGATGACTCATATTTAACTTGAAATGCATGCAATACTTGTATTTAGAAACTCTACTTTCCTCTTAAGTTTTACAGTGGTGCAGTCATGGCTCTTGTAAGTATTACATTTTTCATTTGCAAACATTTGCAGCATTTATATTTTAATTTTATATCAATTTAATTAATTTTAATTAATTTTAAATAAACATTAATTTAATTTTAATTTTATAATTTAATTTTAATGACCCAAAATATTGTCATGAAAAAGCCGACTTTTGTAGACAAATATTTTAAATATATTGCTGGATGTTTAATTATCCTTTCTTCAAAAGATAATCAGGGCAGGAATGGTTAAACTTAAAAGTTTCTAAATTAGTAATTTGTTTGATAAAAAAAACTTACTATGCATCTACAGCTGTATTTTAAAGCATTTATCCTGATTGTATTTACATGATTTGTCCTGACTGTTGAAACAGCTGATAGTAAGCATTAAAGCTACATAGATCATCTCACACCATTCTACAGTCATTCTTCACTGATATTTTGGCTAAAATATGCACGTATGTGGCGTCCCCATTTCAATTGATTATTGAAAATTGAAAAAAAAGAATTGTGCTATGGTTAACTTGTGTTACTAATATATTTTAGTATGCATATAAAAAGACGAACTATAATAGGTCTAAAATACTAAAATTAGATGGACTCAAATCTACTCAAATTTATTTATTTATTATTAAGTTTTTCATACATTATATATGTGAATTGGTCTGATTAATATAAAGTTTTAAACTAAAGAAATGTCAAAATTTTGTAACAGCTTCCTAAGATAATAGTTAGAGGGAAGGATTTAAATTTGCCACTTTCAATTCCCACAAAGTAATTTCTAAAAGGTTGAATTCAGACGCATGAAATAATACTAGTGGTTGCTTCGTGGTTAACAACTTGACCAAAAATATGTATTGTGCAAACTTCTCTATTTTCACACCACGCTGTAAGTATAACACGTGATTGGAATTTCTTCCATTTGTTTTAATTTTCTGTTTATATTTTGTTGTTATTTCATCACCAGCATGGCAACCCATAAGGCCCATGTTAATGTTTTTAAAATTTCAAATTAATTTTTTGTGCTTATTATTGAGCCTATTTTAATATATAAAGAGGTTCTGCACATTTACAGGAAAATATTTAAACTCCAACATTATACTATCAATTTCTAACAGCATGCTTAGGTTTCCCCTGTGATGCACACAAGCTAAGGAAAAAGGTGTTAAAGAAACATGCTTGCCTATTAATATATAGATGCATATGGTGTGGTTATTTTTATTATTTTTGAGTTTGATTATTTTACTTTGGCGTAAGAATATTTTGTAGAAGGTGTCATTACATTAGGTCTCGAAATAGATCTTCATTCTGGCCAAAAACCAATACGTTTAGTTCCTCTTAATATTTCAGTAAGAAGTGGAAGCTGAAGCAGTAAATATAGAATCTAATTTGACGTAACCTAGCACTCTGGACGGAGACGTATAGCACTTCAATGTTTTCCCTCAGTTATGACAACTTGTATTTTGAAAGCAACTTGTCAAAAGAACTGGCGCGTGAGCGGACTCACCTCATGTTTGACTTTGAATCTATGTCACAGTCTTCTTTCCACAGTACACTGTTGTAAAAGTTATAAAATCGTTGAACTGTAAATGTCAGCTTTCTTATTAATTAAAATCCCATGTAGCTATAAAATAATTTTAATTTAAAAAAGCACGAGAATGCACCAATATTTGGTAAATTATCAAAATGCAATAAACATTTTAAACAGATGGGTAAAATAGCTGACAAGAATGCAATCATTAGCAGTTTAGAGAACCATGTTTATTACTATCACACAACCGTCCGTGCTGATTTCGCAGAACAACTGTTGATTTGTTAGCGGTTTGCTTTAGCACACCTACAGTACGAGGGTTTGTGTTTCATGTTGAATATCAAATAAATTGTATTGGATGTGTTTGCTTTAGTATACGAGATAGTAATACTTTGCCCCTTTTTTCATCAACCTTTGTAGAATATACAGCATTTACCTTAAGATAAGTGCAAAAGTCAAGGCAACGGTTCATAGATGAAAGTAAATGGATACCGGTCAATAAATGTTTTCCTAAATAGGTATATTTGTAAAACAAAGCACTTTTATGCAAATTTATTGTTGATTTCCCCTTTTGAAATCCTTTGGCCACAACTAATTAAGAAATAATTTTCCAGCTGGACTTAACAGCCTCTTATAGTGGAAGAATATTAGGAAAGTCGACCTAACAAAACTTTGCACAGTTGTTAAGTAAGCCTAAATACATAAAATATCAAAAGTCCCCATAAATCCCGGCTGTGCTTCAGCCGCCATCTTGGAAAATAGCAGCCAATTTTCACTTTTTTAACAATATTTCACAAACTATTGGCATTAGAGAATTTTTTTAAATACAAAAGATAAGGAACGTCTAAAAATACATCTTTTTATATTACGAGGTTTGCTCTATCTCTAACGGTTATTGAGATAAATAATAAAAGATAGTATTCAATTAAAAATTCCCATGTTATTCTTATGGAGGAAAATAAAATTTTTGCAGTTTGCTTGTTTACGGATATATTTTGATCAAACTTGGCAAATTTTTTTATTTTATACCAAGCTATTAATATTTACCATAAATACATACTTTAGTACCCTCCCTATAGCAGTAAACCTAGTACTCGTTAAATTTAAAGTTATTTAAATAGGGAATATATATTACATTTTTTAAATATATTTTTAGTAAAAATCCAGTCAGGCAAATGGATATTCATTTTTTAGTCTTATTATCAATCATTTTTTCTTATTAGTATTATGATTTAAAGCCCACTTACTATCTTGTCACTACTATGTAACTACTCAAAACTTACATGGCACGTTATTACTCCCGGTATAATTATTTTGTCAGTAAATATTAGGAAATTGAACCTTAAAATCCGGACTGAATTGAAATTTAGCACAGTTAAACACAGTAAGCATAGTTGATGAAAATGGCAAAAAGTCCCCACAAATTCCGGCTGTGCCTCAGCCGCATTTATTCCGGATGTTAAGGTGGAATTTCCTAATATTCACCGACAAAATAATAAATCCCACCGGGAGTAATAAGTAAACCTACCATGTAAGTAGTCACATAGTAGTGAAAAATATAGTGAGTGGACTTTAAACTTTAATACTAATAAGGGAAAACTATTGTTAATATGTCAATAAATAAATTTCCATTTCCCTTACTGGATCATTACTAAAATACTATAGATTCCCTATTTAAATACGGTAACTTTAAATTTAACGAGTACTAAGTTTACTACTATGGGGAGAGTAATAAAGCGTATATTTATGTTAAATATCATTAGCTTAGTATAACAAAAATAAATTTGCCAAGTTTGATAAAAATATATCCATACATAAGCAAACTGCAATAATTTTATTTTCCTCAATAAGAACAACATGGGAATTTTAAATTGAATACTATCTTTTATTATTTATCTCAATAACCGTTAGAGATAGAGCAAACCTTGTGATATAAAAAATACCCCCGCCGCAGCAAACCTGCCGACTAAGCGAATTTCCATTTCTCTGAATTGATTTTCAGTTAAATATACAGGGTGTCTCAGACCACCCGGCCGGCTTGTATAGCTCCAATATGAAAGCAAATGGAAACCTAATTGCAACTGGAACCCCCTATTTTGACCCCAAGGAATTCAGCTAAATTATTTTCAACCCCAAAAAAGCACCCCAAAGGGCAGTTTTTGGGGGGTGGGAGTGGTTTTTGGGAAATTTTCAAATGTAAAGGGGGGTCGTGTTATACCTCTTTTTAAAGGTCTTTTAGTCCTGAGTATTTTAGTGGAAAAAGATTTAAAATATCTTCATCCCTATTTACAGGGTGTTCAAAAACGTACAAAAAATATACCTTTGAACTACTTTTCACTGTAAAGAGGTGGAATTTCTTGGGGGGTTCAAATTTTGATAACACTTTAATTGCTAAATGAGCTTTCAAAAAACTCTGGTTTCAACCCTTTTACTATCTTTTTACTTATGTTACGCATTTTCAAACTTTTTGAAGTTTCAAAAGCTGTTATCTCAAAAATGTCAAATGGCAACATGGGTTTCATTACAAACCACATTGTAGCCCTTAAAATTAGCTGTAATTCTTGTATTTAATGTTTATTGGTATCTTCATTGGTTAAAGAGTTATAACGAAATTAGTGTATTTTGATCTTTTATTAAATGGTATTCAAAGAGTTTGCTGTTGCAAATGTACACCTCTAGGTCTCAATTAAAACAAATCTTGTCTAAAAAATAAAATAGTACTCAGATTGTTGATCTTGGAAGATTGATAAAGGTAAGAACACAACTGCAAATATTCTTAGTTATTTTACAATTCCATGGCTCTAATAGTGCTTTGAATTAATAATTTGTTTGAATCAGCATTAATAGCCTACATACCGATGGACTTCTACAAATGCTTAAATTGCCTTCCATTTTGTTCCATGCAAACCCCAACTCTGTTATGCACGTAGTACTTCTTCTCCACTATTATGGTACTGCATTGCTATTTTACTACCGCAGGTGCATTCACCTCTCGTACAGATCCAGTAAGATCCTTATAATTTGTTTTAAATCAGTTTCACGCACACGCTCATTGATTTCATGATGATTTTTTTTATTTACCAGTAGCATTTATAGACAGTATTCATTCAAAGCACTATTAGAATTTTGTAAATTGTAAAATAACTAAGAATATTTGCAATTGTGTTTTTTCCTTTATTAATCCTCTAAGTTTAACAATCTGGGTAGTATTTTAATTTTTTAACATAATTAGTTTTAATTGAGACCTAGACGTGTACATTTACAACAGCAAACACTTTGAATACCATTTAATAAAACATTAAAATACACTAATTTCACTATATCTCTTTAACCAATGAAGATACCAAAAAACATTAAATACAAAAATTATAGCAAATTTCAAGGGCTAAAGTGTGGCTTGTAATGAAACCCATGTTGCCATTTGAAATTTTTGAGATAACAGCTTTTGAAACTTCAAAAAGTTTGAAAATGCGTAATATAAGTAAAAAGATAGCAAAAGGGTTAAAACCAGAGTTTTTTGAAAGCTCATTTATTAATTAAAGTCTTGTCAAAATTTGAACACCCCACAAAATTCCACCTCTTTACAGTGAAAAGTAGTTCAAAGGTCTATTTTTTGTAAGATTTTGAACACCCTATAAATAGGGATGAAGATAATTTAAATCTTTTTCCACTAAAATACTCAGGACTAAAGGGCCTTTAACAAGAGGTATAACACGACCCCCCTTTACATTTGAAAATTTCCCAAAAACCACCCCCACCCCCCAAAAACTGCCCTTTGGGGTGCTTTTTTGGGGTTGAAAATAATTTAGCTGAATTCCTTGGGGTCAAAATAGGGGGTTCCAGTTGCAATTAGGTTTCCATTTGCTTTCATATTGGAGCTATACAAGCCGGCCGGGTGGTCTGAGACACCCTATTTTAATAACATTAGGTTTAACGAGTACCTAGGTTTGCTGCTACAAGGAAACTAATAAAAGTGTGTTTTTGAGTAAAATATTGATAGCTTAGTAAAAAATAAATAATTTTGCCAAGTTTGATCAAAATATATCCATAAACAAGCAAACTACAACATTTGACAATATTCTCCATAAAAATAACATGGGAATTTTAAATTTAAAATTTTTTAATTTTCTTCGTTACTAATAATTGAACAAAAATACTTTTATATACTAAATTATTGGTTTTTTTAAGCTCTTTAAAAAGGTCCAAAGATAAATCGGGAAATTTTGTGTTTTGAGGGTCAAAAAATAAAAAAAAACAATTTTTACCCCATAAAACACCCCGTAAAGCCCCGTTCCCATGGCCCGATCGTGCTGGTTCGCGAACTCATTCAAGTTTATCCCACTTTACACCTCTAAACCAAATTTCATCAAAATCGGCCAAAGATTACTCAAGTTATCGCGTTCAGGGACGTATATATATATATATATATATGTACATACAGGGTGAGGCAATGAGAACGCTACAATTTTTTTTACCTGTCACATGTTAATTGTTGCAACAATGAATGATCAGCTGTGCTTAAAACATCAATTAAACTATGCCATTTTAGTAAATATTATGCCTGAGGCTATTATCACTGAGATTTTGATGTGGAAACCTATTTATAAAATAGTGGTTCTTGTGCAAAAACCCAGAGATTGTTTGGACCGTATTCCATCCTTGGTCAACATGACGCTGTTCCAGATTGGAAAACAATGTTGAACTGGGTAAAATTATTTAGTATAATCGCTTAAACAAAAAAAAATAATCGGTGGGTGCCGCAAAACTCTTTGTACACCAGCAAATGTTAAAAAAATATGAGTCCCAGTAACTCAAAGTCCGAAGAGATTTGCCAGGAAGCTTTTGTTGTTGAAAGCTTTACGTTGGCTATTTTTTTGGGAGGGGGGGGGTTGTTCAAATAAGCTACTTGACGTTCTAGGTTTTTCAAAGTCACCCCACAGATTTGCTTGAACCGAAGCTTAAGGATAGTCCAAAAACAAAAGTGATTCCTGAAGAAGTGCTGGAGGAGTATTTGATGGAGTTTCAAGTGGCTAAAAAGGAATGTTAAGTAGGACAATGAAGTCACTTGTAGGATTTTGTTCTCAAGAAATGGAAAAATGACTTTGTTAAGTTAAAATGGCAAAAGATAAGCTGTGTTTTGGTGTGCTATTTATATCCATAGGGTGAATATTATTGAGTTTGTACTGTTTGTAAATTGGGGCGCTTTCATTGCCCCACCCTGTATATATATATATGTATATAAATATATAAGTCTATATATATATACATATATCAAAATTTGAACGAATGGTGTTTCTGGCCTCTGGGGACATCAAAATGAAAAAGTAAATCGGTCCCGGGTCTAGGTCTTACCGTGCCACCTACGGTAATAGCTACTTCCCTATAGGGAAATTCGCTAATATGTATTTTTAGACGTTCTTTAACTTTTGTATTAACAAAAATTCTCTAATACCAATAGTTTGTGAAATATTGTCAAAAAAGTGAAAATTGGCCGCCATTTTCCAAGATGGCGGCTGAAGCACAGCCGGGATTTATGGGGACTTTTGATATTTTATTTATTTAGGCTTACTAAACAACTGTGCAAAGTTTCCACTTAGTCCGAATTTGTTAGGTCGAATGACAGTTTTATCCCTAAAATTCTTGGACTATTAGGGAACACTGCATATGTATGAATCGTTGGAGTTTAAATCAGACATAATATAATATTCGTATGCCTACATTTCGAGCTTTACTAAGCCAATAATCTTTCCTTCCTTCAGAAATATATTATATGAAAGCCACTGATTACTTACAAAGATCACTTTTCTTAGTCAACATCATTGTCACAATGAATTAAATATAGCTTTGAAATATATCACACAGTCCTAAATGTCTACGTACGTAACTGATTAAAGGGAGTTACCTTGAAGACCTCCCAGGTGGCGCTGAATGGGAGGACGGCCAGTCCCACCATGAGGTCGGCTACGGCGAGGGAGACGATGAAGAGATTGGTGACGGAGCGCAGCTTGGACGACATGTAGACTGCGGCGATGACTAGACAGTTGCCGACGATCACCATCATGTCTATGAACGCGATCACTGTGAGGATGGTCAGGGCCCGGGGATCGTCCCACACAACGCTCTCGACGAGAGCATCGCAAGAGGAGACGTTCAATTCCCGAGCCGGCATGGCTACATGCTCACTGCACTCCACTCACTGCACTCCACTCACTAACACTCACTTACAGCACTTGCAGCACGTTGGAAACAGTAAGATGGCTTCTTTACTTTATTTTCATCAAAACACCGAATCGATAAATTCGCATTTGACCATGTAGTCCACTGTTGCAGCTCTAGTTTTTTATATGTAGGGAGTATGTAGCCGAGAGGAAAGATCACTGAGCCAATAAAGGAGGAGTTACAAGCTTACAGATGTGGGGTATATATCGAGTTAGTGTTTTGATGAAAATGCGAAAGAATTGCGAATATTTGGAATTGATTACATTAAATTATCTTGACTTGTTTAGTCAGTTGTTTGCACAACGTTTCATAAACGTCATTACACGTCCAAGAACTATAAGAATCAATTTGTTTAATAGGTTTGGACGGGAAGTTTGTATGTTTTAGTTCCGAGGCCCATGGATTATAACTATTTACCTCTCTACTATTTCTTTAATATTGTTCATACCAATAATTCTGTTAGTGTTCATCTTTGAATAGCCAATTATAAAATCGTATGGTTTATTGTGAAGGGACTTTCGTAGTCTTGAATTGATTATTTTTAAGGCGTAAGATATCTTTCTATAACGTGCATGTTATTAACTATGTTCAAATCTTTCACTTGTCCAAGAGTTAGCCATAGGCAGGTGGTGAAATCTTCATAAGGTGAACTCTGACTGAAGAGTCACGTTCTAGGCAGTCAATTGTTGGACACGTGTTGTCTGAAACAAACATAAGTCATGTTAATATCGATGCGTGTAGTTAATACTGTTAGGATTTTCTAACCTAACATTAAGGCACAAATCATAGAATTCACCCTGTATAAACATTTCGTCAACACTAGTGCTCAACGTCACCAACTTGAAATATAGCCTACATAAAGAACAAGTTTTTAATTGTTTAAATATGATGTGAAGGCTTACATCTATTGTTCACAACTAACATTCTAATGTACAATTAGTTAAATTTCTGATTGAGTTATTTTATCCATAATTAATTGTAGCCTATTCATTACTATGAGAATAAATCGTACAGTTTAACAAAATTGTCTTGGTAGCAGAGTTTTTATAGTGTTCACCCTCAAATCTCAAGCTCACTGGTTCGATTCTAAGAGAAATCGTTTCCAGAAAGGTAGGAGAAAGTTAGTTGGGCTATAAATTAATTATGCTATCTAATATAAATGTTGACGTTACATAGTAAAAAGGCAAAGGTTTGGACCATTCCCTTTCTAAATGTAAAACATTCCAATGGCATGAAAAACACACAAATAAGGTTTTGTTTTTCGTTCATAAAATATAGACTATGTTAATCTCATTTAGTACCACATTGTTTAGTGAAAGTTGCGTTGGTATCAAGTTTAATTTTCTCTTTGGCTTTATTGGATGTACGTAGTTTGTTCAACGCAAGAGAGAAGTGCTGAGCAGAGGTTGAGGTTGAGTGTATTGACTCAAACAAGAGTATTGGCTCGTTAGGCTAGCGCTTGCCTTCATTTGGACTCTACAACATTTCTTGCTCTAACTTATTACCTCAGGATTCGTAACCTTCCTCTCGTTGAAGATACAGAGAGAAAATCTTCTCTTCCTATCAGTAATTTGCTAGTTATTGGTGTATAAGATTCAAACAATTGGATCTTTTTGTATTTTAAAATAACTCGGTATACAATTAGAAAGTTATGACCTCTTGTCTTATTTATAGACTTCTGAGAACGGAACCTACTCCGCTATAAATTATTTCAACAGATTTACAATTTCTCCCACAGTTTATACCTCTTTGTACAAGATGTTCCGTTGTTATGGTCGCTGCAGTAAACAGGCAACAGCAGTATTACATATTTACCTCTCTTCATCCTATTTTTCAAGTTGAAAAGTTGCCGTTCAGTATACGTTAATGTGAAAAATCACAGCATAAATTTATCATCTAGAACCATCAATGTGACAGTCACATATTTATTTAGTGGGTTTTTTGTTGATAAATGCGACTGAATATACAGCCGCTGTAAATTAACCACCGAGCTCCCCTGCTCCCCAAACCTTGTTAACTTTGTGAATGCTCATTCGTAGTTAGTAATTACACAAGTTACAGTTGGGTATAAATTTGCAGACTCAGTACTTAAATTGATTTTGTTTGTCGTCAATGAATAACAAATTGTATAATAATTTTAAAGTATTCACCTTGAACTTTGAGATCCCCGCTCTCAGTATAACACGAGAACGATTTAATGTATTTTTTGTCGATTTTCATTTCAATGATTAAGAGAACAAATACTTTAAATTCTAGTATTTGTCCAGTTATATCACTGGTTTAGTCTGTATAACTTTTATTGATTGTAGAAGAGTTGCCACAGATAATAGGCGTGATTTAATTAATTAATAGATACAACAATATTAAGTGTACAAATTAACTGTTAGGAAATATAACATATAAAAATACCCCCACCACAGCAAACATGCCAACTAAGCGAATTTCCATATGTCTGAATTAATTTTTAATTACATCTATTTAGGTTCAACGAATACCTAGGTTTTCTGCTACAAGGAAACAAATAAAGTGTATTTTTATTGAAATATTAATAGCTTAGTATAAAATAAATAAATTTGTCAAGTTTGATCAAAATATATCCATAAAAAAGCAAACTACAACATTTTACAATATTCTCCATAAGAATAACATAGGAATTTTAAATTTACTATCTTTTGAATTTTTCCCGTAACTAATAACCCTACGAAAACACTTTAATATACAAGTTTGTTTGTTTTTTTCAAGTTTTTAAATAGGTCTATATAGGGAAATTGGGAAATTTGGTTTTTTAGGGTCTAAAATGAGAAAAACCATTATTTATCTCATAAAACCCCCCGTAAAACCCTGTTCCTATGGTCCGACCATGCTGGTTCACGGATTCATTGAAGTTTATCCCACTTTAAACCTTTAAAACAAATTTCATCAAAATCGGCAAACATTGCTCAAGTTATCACATTCACAGACGTATAAAAAAATTCGAACGAATGGTGTTTTTAGGCCTCTGGGGACATCAAAATGAAAAAGTAAATCGGTCCCGGGACTAGGTCCTTCCGTGCCACCTACGGTAATAGCTACTTCCCAATAGGGAAATTCGCTAAATGTAGCACATATATATTTTTATGTGTGTGTGTGGGTGATGTGTTTTTAATTTCGTACACTACTATGCAAATAAGATGAAAACATTTTACTTAAGTAAAGACAACTACCCTACACATTAAATTATAATCGTACAAACAATGATAGCTGTGTATAAATTGGTTAAAGTTTAAAGAGAAGTTGATTAAAGATTAATTCATGATATCGTGAGGTCTTGGAGTTCTGATTACTTGCGACATAATCTTTCAACTTTGGCACTGTTACCTTATTGCAATAAAACTTGCTGATCCCCACTTAGACTGAAACGCCTTCTTGACAAAGTTTATCCGCAAGATTATGGCTTTTGAATGAAACTCACTGCATTTACAGACTGTTTCCCTTTCACCATTGTATCATATTCAACTTATTATTGCTGTTAGTATAATATCAAATTAATATAGTGAAGATGTTAGGTTTATCCTTTGATAGTGATTGGTAAAAATACTTTAAGAATAATTGTAAAAAAAAAAAAAACTCTTGAACCAACCCACGATGACAGTATTATTGAAAAGGAAGTTGTTCGATTGTCTGTTGTAAGTTGTTGGCTATCTAGTTATACCTTCAAGTTTTATGTGTAGATCGAGTATTTAAATCATTATAGTCATACTCACCTTATTCGTAAACATTGAAATGATAGTAGATCGATGTTACTTTGAAAAAATACCTTATGATAAAAATAATTAAAAATATTGTTGCTGTCTTCACAATAATGATAGCCTTTCAGTACTGTACTACATTTCTTATGTAATACAGCACGCAACAGCAATAAAGTTGTTAGGAATAGAAATTCAAGATGTGTTAAATATGTATCCGTCAAACAGAAGTGCTCCACATGACCTGGGAGCTGAAATATGCTCATCGAGAGCTTGAAAGATTACCAGATCGATGCTCGGCGCGAGGCTATTTTCCCTTTCGTTAATCTTAGTCCCTGCACTTCCAACTGGTGGCACACATTCACTAGTTACGTATAGTATGGCAGTTATAATAGCTATACGGTTCATAATACATTGTAAAATTTTGACTAGTAAGATGTGTATATTGAGATTATCAAATTAATAGTTTACAAAACAGAAGATATTCCTATGGTTTTCCTATACAGTACTTGCTAAATTTGCATAGTTGCAGGTATCAAGATAGTTTTGATGGCATTAAAAAATGAGGAAAGTGAATTTACATAACAGAAGATATGCAGGGTGTTTATAGATTCGTCAGGATTCAATGCCATTCATCTTCCTTATTTTCTATCCCACGTAAATGGTTTTCACGTGTATTTTGGAACATTTTGGTATTTGATTAGGTCTCCTGTTTATCTGTGTTACATTACATGCATCGTGAGTTTTGCAGGTTTTTTTTTAAATCTGCCAACACACCAAAACATCTATGGTGTTATCGTCAATTTAAAAACTCTGTTAGTCTGCTCAAACGTAAGTAGTGGTCACCAGGGAATATTAGAAGCATTGGTTAGACAGTGCTCTGAACAAAGGACTCATCAGCCCCTATCTCCCGAACTTACGGTTGCGATTCAACATCTCCAAGAGTTACATTAACGCATTTGCATCACCGTTGAATGATCACCCTCCCAATGCTAGCCTGTGTATTGGCTACAATAACATTAATTACAACATCAATTAGAAACTTTTAGAAACTGTCATAGCTAATGAACAGCACATCGTGCACTTGTAGGGGCATCTAAGAAAAATAAAGAAATTAATGTTCTTTCTATTAACTTATGTAGTTTTCGTCAGTATCTGTTCGGTATGTGGATAAACAAAAGGTTTTAAAACCTGTTGAATAATTTATAAACGTCCTCTACTACACTCACAAAAACTTATCTGCCCAAACTAACTCTGTGGCTAAAAGAAACCTATACAAAATTTATAACACTACATTTTAGGGCAAGCAGCTGGCGTCTAGCAACTGATGTTATAGAGCATGTTTTATATGTAGGCTAATGTGACGTATGGTTGGTAACAATGAGGTAAAATACACTATTGAAGACGTTGAATTATGAACGACAGTGACGCTGTTGCGATCACGTACTGGTGTGCGATGGCAAGCATCAATCATGAAGCTTCGAGATCAAGCAACAAGCGACGCCGACTACCAGTGACGGAATCAGGTCATCATAACCACTGCGGTCTGGCCTTACAACCCACTAAACGACATTCTAATTAAAGTCTTAACATTTTATAAAATAGAGTTAACGTAACATACACTATGAAATAAAATATTACCAAGAGTTTTCGGTGCACTAAATGTGTACTAAGCCTCGTCATAGGGATTTTTTTGTTAAAAGGTTTGGTTAAAAACAATTTGTATTTGTGTTTTCTATGCCTCCTCAATTTACTAATGTGTAGTGTAAAAAAAACGTTATGCTCAATGAGTATTTCCGCATAATATATATAAACATTGAAAAAAGTGTGACTGAGGAATTTTAAATATCCTATCAAGCAAGACATTGCCATAGCAACTATTCGGTTTATTTAATGCATTATTAATAAGAATAGCAATATATTCAACGTGCTACGTCTATGTCTTGAGATGTGTTGGTGAATAATATGTGGTTAAATCATTTTAATTTAATACACACTTCAATTAAAATAATAGCTCTATAATTTAAGGTGACAAATCACCAGCCACTGGGGCGGAGCCGATTGGACTGATCACGAAATTGATGGTGTATAAACCTATTCCATGAAATTCTACACGTATGTACCAAGTTTCGTGGCAATCGGTTCAGCGGTGTCTGAGTTTATCATCTCATAAGAAGTTTAGAGTACGACCATATGCTGTACATAATATACTTTTTAAGTTCAGGTGTATGTGAAAATTTCTAACATTTACATCCTATTTACATGATGTCCAATACAGCCAATTGATAAAATATTTTATGAACATTGTTGACACCTTAAGCATACTATTCATCAAACTTTATAAAGTAGCACTATGTATACATACATTTCAAAGTTCAGGTGTATGTAGAAAAAAATAGTTGTTTACACGTATTCTAATTTATTTAATTATTTTAAAATATTGTTAAACATTATCAACACCCTTAAACAAATACCCATGTAACGTTATAAAAATAGTCATTAGTGGACTACTTTAGACGACTCAACAGATTGTGTAGTCTATTACGAGGGTAAAATACCATATGATGTGCAGCATAGCGTGTTCTCTGTTGAGTTGATGAGATAAGCAAGTTAGGTCAACAAATTACTCGACACAGGCGCTAGCGAAACAATTGACTTATCTCTCAAACCCTCTGCTCGAGATCACCGCACCTCGACACAAACTTCAAGTCGAGAGTCTATACAATCAATACAGACAGCCAATGTCAAACTATGCTGTGAGTAGCAATACTTGTATGAACTCAAATATGTGAATCGAAAGTCTATATTTTTGTATAACAAAAACCTTGTCTACCAAACAACCCAACACTTTTTAGCGTTCTATTAACGGATGTAGCATTGCATTTAAGATGTCTTACATTTAAAAATCCAAACGAATTAATTTCAAATGATAATGTGAATAGAGAAGTGGCGTACCAATAAAACGCCTTCATTGTTTGGAAAGGGAATTGAATTTTTGAAAAAAAGGAAAATACATCATTACATTAATTTATTGAATAGTACTCAACTGTTTATGTATAGGATTGTTGACTGAATAAGTTCATAACACTTGAGCTAGTTTTGTTTATTTAGGAGATAGTTTTCTGTTGACAATTATTATTGTCTCAATGATATATATATATATATAATAAATAAATTAATTTATCTCCAATTAATAATTAAATCGAATCAAAAACGTTACTCAATGTCAAAATATTGTTACGTAGTATATTCATATTTAAACAATGGAAATACGCTAAGTTTATTTAACACGAGAGTTTTCTTTTCCATGTAGATAATTACCATAATCTGTGGTAAAACTAAAGTTCTTCCTCATGAAATAAATTTTCCCCGCATACTTTGGAGTTAAACTACCGCTAATCTTCCATTATCTTGAAAGCCCTGTCAACTTGTTTGTAAGATACAGTACGGTGCAAACTCTGTTACCCGTACTTCAATATTCATAAGCTTTAGTTACATTTTGTCAATTGAAAACTTATTATATAGGCATTCTGCCTCTATCTAGGCTGTTGGAATACAGTTTACAAGAATAGACAAGCAAATTTTGATAGTAACCATAGTACTTCAACCATTGTTATTCAATCATTCTAGTTACGATCATTCATAAATAATAGGTAATATAACCATTAATAAATCGTAAATCATAAATAATAAGTAAACTATCGCATTAGACTGGTAACAGTATCGTTTGAAAACAAAATAGTGTTTTAAATTGTATGTTTAAATCTCATTGCATCTAAGTTTGAAAAAATACGGTAGAATATTTTCATACGGAAACATTAAACATCAAAAAATAAAGCTACGTTAAGAGTTCTAACATTAACAAAAGCTTTAACAATATTTCTTGACAAATTGGGAAATACTTGAATAAGCTTTTGAATCACACGTATCAGAAAACTTGCGAGGATAATAAACACGTCAAACAATGCTCTTTTAATACAGTATAGCAAAGATACAATGACAATGTCGTGGTCTAGCTCATCTTGTTGAAAATTGTAATTTCTATCGTTGTGTTGGTGATTGTTATCTTGGCTCCTATGTGGATGATTTGTATTTTTTTTTAAATTATTTTTTTTGTGCCTTCTAAGTACAGGTATTAATAATTCTTCATGCATAAAAAATGTTGCACTAGTAGTTGAATATATCTCCCAGGCTAACTGTTTATTTTTAAGTAGGCTAAGATATTTCAAAAATGTGACTTTGCCCATTGCATGTACATGTTTAACGGCAATAAACGATTCTTATTCTTACTCTTATTCTTAACCTTGCCACCACAATAAAGCTAAAATCATATTATATCAATAAAATCTAATGTGAAGATTTGCAAGTTATACGGTGTATAACCTCCTTGCTTGTGTGGTCTCCTTATGCGAAAAGATAATTTCTTCACTGACTTGGATAATGAAACTCTTGCTTTCTTCAAAAGAGCAGAGTGATTAATTATTTAAGGGGAAGACGTAATTGAAAAGCAATTTCGCCCGCTAAAGTCGCGCGCCTCAAATAATTGGTTTTTAATGATGTTACCAGATGGGAAATCACATGTTGCTGGTGCATCGTGGTGTTAAATGGGTTTCGGGTCTTTGCATTTGGGTTGGATAGTATGTTAAACGTATGAATGCATTATATTTACATCCATACTCACTGATCTTGTAAAAAAATCTATCACCAATATTAAACATTTGAAACAACAGGCTATGAATGAATTTAAATTTAATAATACAAATTATGCATAACAAGACTATAACTAATTATACGGTTTTATGAAGAATACTGCAGATGAGCAATTATTATAACTATATCACATGTTATTAAACCTAGTGACCTGTTACAAATAAATGGATTTTTCCCATCTAGTACATTTTATAGTTTCTAGTTAATTGAATGTCCGAATCTCGAATTTATTTGTATTTTTGTCTAAGGAGTTTACATTTGTTTTTAAAACGTCATGTTAATAACTTTTGTCGCATAGCAATTCCAGACAGACATCCAGCGCAGGAATTGCATGCCACGATTGTAGCGTGCAGATTCTACTACACGTTGCTGTATTGTAGCTGTCACAGAATACAGAACCAGGTCACCGAGGCTATTTCTAAATCTGGAAATCATTTTACGATTATTTTTAACCTGCATGGAACGTTGATTGACTTTCAATTCATACACTAAAATACTACATTTATAACTAAACTACCAATCGTTTCGAAACATCATTGACCAATAAAGCTATGTTTGGTAGAAAGTTTGAGCTACGTATAATATACAAATAGAGTCGTAATAAAGGTTATCTACTTGTTGTACCTGTAAAATACATAGAGTAATTTTATATACATTTGTATTGGGTGATTTATTTTTTAAGATGTTTGATAGAAATATATATACAAATATCTTATGATCTAATATTGCTATTTAAATCTTTGAAGAGTGATCAGAATAAAAAAAAATAGTACTAGGTTCATATAAGCTAGGTACAAGGTATATCTGTCCTACATTGAGTTTTAGGGAAAAATCAAGCGTTGCTTCTTGAATTATAGTATTACAGGTGATATATACGTATATAGGCTATATTACTAAAATTTCAGTATTCTTTTTTCCATATGCTTTATCAATTTAACGTGTGTAAAAAGATTCAATTTTATATTTTAAATTAACGAAACATAATTCTGTTTACTAGCTACCGTGGTCAGTTTGCTTTGCTTTAGGATATACTTAATTTTTTTTTTTTTTTTTTTGCCGAAACTAGGTTACGGTCTGTTTTTATGTTGATGTTAGAAATGTAGTTACATTATTCTAATAAAATTCCAAAACGTGTACGTATTCCAAATACTTTCCAATAACAGAAAAGTATGAATTTATCTTTGCCTATTTGTGTGTGCATATTAATAAAGTAATACAGTTTTATATGAAAATAACATATTTTGATAGTCGAAATTTCTTTAAACTAAGCATAGTCACGAATGTCCCCTAGGTATTTACAGTGCGATAATAAAATAGATAAGGAATCCATGCCAGTTTTATTTTGTGTTATATCCTTAACAAAATGGAAGTGCACATTAAGAGGCACTCAATGTCCATGCCAAACGATTTTTTAAAGCATTAATTCTAAAACTGTTTGCTTTGCTCCTAAGAGCACAGTTTAGAAACATTACATACCATGGAGGCCTTTGGGCCAAGGTTATGCCTGAACTTTTCAAAACCCCTTTTTATCGAAAGTATATTATTCATAAGGACATGGTGTTTGAAATGTATTCAAATACATTCTGTGGATCTAAGTAATCGTTAGAAAAACACATCCTGTTACCTATACATAAAGTCTAAGAATTCATTAATCAAAAAATGGTCACTATTAGGTTAAAGGCTAAGTTAGGTTAGGAATGTTGTGTTTTATATCTACATTATGTAGATGTAAAATGTGCTGTTACACTCGTTAATGTCGGTAAACAACGATATTATTCTGGGACGTGTATGGTAGGGCTAGAGTGAACTTACAACGGCACTGAAGGTCAAGATTAAGAAATCGATGAGTTCAATACCAATCAGATTCAATATTCACGCAGTATTAGGCAGCTGTTGCTGCAGTTTGTACTACAAAGTCTATTACAAGTAATTTTGAAATACGTGTGATCAAAATAATGCATTAATCAATGCTAATTAACATTTTCGTTTCATAAATAGGTTTTGTAAACTCAAACCAACATAACGTTTTTAATAAAATCTTAATAATTTTCAAAGGTATTGCTAAAACAGGATATACCCTAAGGTCCAATGTATTAATACTATTTTTATAGGTTAGGTTAGTGAACTTAAAATGTATATCATATTACAGCCATTGCCACAGAACTCTGTCTGTCAGGGTGTAACTACTGATAAGTGACACCACCTGCAGTAATTAACTATACACTGGTGTATCAGCAGAAAGTTTGAAATACTGATGGCAAAGACCACCTGAAGTAACGACTATCCAACTGTGCACAAGCAGTCAGTTCTAAATAATGATAAGGGATACTACCTGAAGTAACGACTATCCAACTGTGCACAAGCAGTCAGTTCTAAATAATGATAAGGGAGACTACCTGAAGTAACGACTATCCAACTGTGCACAAGCAGTCAGTTCTAAATAATGATAAGGGAGACTACCTGAAGTAACGACTATCCAACTGTGCACAAGCAGTCAGTTCTAAATAATTATAAGGGAGACTACCTGAAGTAACGACTATCCAACTGTACATCAGCAGAAAGTTTGAAATAATGATAAGTCAGACCACCTGGATTAACTGTTGACAGTTCATTACATGACAGTTCATCAGCAGACAGTTTGAAATATAATAAGGTAGACTACCTTAAGTAACAACTTTCGACTGCTCGTCAGCAGAGCCTGGGAACAAGTGATAAGCTTGAACACCTGCAGTAATCAACTATACAACGGATTATCAGCAGAAAGTTTGGAATGATGATAAGGCAGAACACTTTAAGGAACAACTATCCAACTGTGCATCAGCAGAAACTGAGTACTGCTGATGCTACACTTTACCTTTGGTAATCTGAGTAAACTGACCTAAAAATCCTTAGTCTGCGTCCAGTGAAAACTAGTGACAAGTCAGACGACTCACAGTATTCAACTAACGTCTCTTAATGTTGGCAAAGGTTATTATTAACTGACTAAGAGTAGCTTAAGACTACATATATCTCTTGAGAAAATTCACTAAACCGCTGATTTACGCATTGGCTGTAAAACGTTTTAGTAAATACAATGTTATTATATTGTATGCATATTAGCAACCTAATGAATCGCATCCAGCGAGATGTAAATTTTGTTATTCCATTAATGGCAACTTTAACAGGTCATGCAATTTAAAAAGTATTTAGAATTTTTTGTTACTATTCTACCAAATGTGTGGGTATAATTTATGCAAACAGTAACCAATTATTGTTTTATTGCTAGAATGTATAACAAATTATATGACAAATGATTAGTTGAGATAATTTTTATCTTAACCAAACAACTTATTATTGAGCATCTAATAACAATAGGTTTTACACGCAAACGCCTTTTATTTTTTGCCATGATTTGTTTATTTATCACTGATATCATTTCTTGGATTCAATTTTAACTTTGAATACCACAAAGTAACTTACTCAAAGCTAGCGTAATGTAAAACACTTATTTCTTTGTATAAAGTCTACAAATAATGTTGATCATAATGCAAAACAGATTAGAGTATCCATAGACAATGATTGAAATTGGCACAAAGGGATGTATGATATATCTAATACATATAAAAGCTCATCTCTCATAAAGCGGCACGGCAGTCTATTGTATGCGACGCCGACTGTACCGCTATTGTTTTCAGCAGCGACTGTGCAATATCTGTGTTACTCTACTTATATACTTCGTTGGACTCAGGAATTATTTATATTTCTGTTACCTATAAAATCAATCCTAACGTATTAAATGTTTCACGGATTGGAATCTATTTACATCAGTGATATTTGCCGTTACTTTGTATGTCTTATATTCTTAAATTATGAGTATACCTAATGTTTGCATGCTGGTATAATAGTTTGGTTGCGTGCTCCTATGATAATTAAAAATGTTTTAGGATTATGATTTTAGTAACATCTTGGTGTGGAAACTGAATTTTTACCATAGTTTAAGGATTGTGAAATAAATATTTATATGTTCTATTCAAGGATAGTTTGATCGATTATTAAACTTTTTCTGCGGTTGCAAATTTAATACTTTTAACATAATTGTTTGACCAGACTTAAAAGATTGGCTGCCACATCTGATACCTATAAAAGTACACCCCAATATTGTTAGCATTTATTTTATATAAATACATATATGTTATTAATTTTCAATAATTCATATTCAATTTCTCTTTGATTGATACTTTAGTAAAATTAAACTACATTAAAACAATTAACACATTCACTACCGGGTCTCACAAAGCCCCTCCTTTAGAGTTTTTTTAACTGTTTGAGCTAATTAGCTTGGTTTTGGATGGATATCCATCAACCTTTTAGCGAATTTCCCTATAGGGAAGTAGCTATTACTGTAGCTGGCACGGCAAGACCTACGCTAAGGATTTAATTTTCCATTTCGATTTCAAGTTCAACCCTCACATCCCTCAAAATGGTGGTTTATTTAATTTGCTCAATCTTCACTATTTTGAATATTATAGCATTTATTTGAGAGTCAAACATTACTGAACCTGTGGATTTCAATGACAGGTGCTTAAACACATTCATTATCATAACAGTGATAGCCTATATTTGTTAATATATAAACAAATATAGTATTTAGGTTTTCTGTCGGAAAGAAATTATATAAATTTGTTTTCAATGGGATTAAAAAGCAAAGATCGAACCAGAGAGATTTGGAAAATATAGTAAAAATATACCCATGAGAAATTATTCGAAAGACATTAAAAAGTGTCTTAAAATGCATTAGTCAACGGTATTTAAGGAATTGTAATGTATTGGTAGACTTCTATCTATTATTGGTATCGATTTATTTTTACTAATTTGAATGGTTAAACCTAATTTTTAAAATTACAATCTATTAAAAAATGAAGAAAAAACTAGAAAGCTGATTTTATTGTTCCCTACCCAACTAAAGTCCCACTTAATTAAACACCTTTCTTCTATCTGGTTATTCTGTTAGATCTAATTTTAAACTTGTTTATCAATTAATCATTATTGTATCGCCATCGTTAATGAAAAATTCTTCAGAGATTTTGTTTCCGTACATTAATTTAAAATGTTAAAATTCATAAAATATTAGTTAAAAGAACTACATTGCATTTGATTCAATGTCAGTTAATTAGTGTAAATGAGTTCACAAGAAAGTGTTGTTGCAGGTATTCTAAAGAAGAATCAGTGTAAGGACGGGGATATCACAACACTATTTTTTTCAAAACTGAATGGTTTATCTTGCTTAAACATTTATGTAAAAGGATGTTTAAATAGAAATGTACATAAAAGCTCGACTTTGATGCTCTGTGCCTCTGTTGAATGTTGGCATAAAGGCTAAGGCGATTAAATCACCAGTGTATTTAACGTCGGCGTTCTGAATTTAAATTAGGTTAAATGGGATCTCTCATAATCGTGCTCTCTTAAGGACATTTGAGTACGTTTGTTCAAATTATCGTCTTTAACTATCTTAATTTAATTTACTAACTTTACTAAGGAAATGTAATTTTATAACGATTCTAGGAGCAAATTATTTGGAAAACTATTTTAGGGCGATATTATTGTCAAAATAGTTAAGTAATATTAAACTACAGTATTGAAAATACGAAACTTACACAAAAAAGAGGATTTTACTGTTCCGTAACTATGTAAGAACATTTATTTATACCACTCACCTTTAGTTTTTTATATCTGAAATTGAACTTTAAATTACAGTCTAATAACACTAGTACAGCAGAAAATTCAAATTAATTATCATCAACATTTTTTTTATTAATTTTTTATTGCTAATTCTGGGATAAATAAGGGCTTAATACGTAAAGGGAGTTACAGCACATTGGAAAAGAACAAATGTACTCAAAAGTCATAGTCTCTCCAACTGAATGCTTCTTTTATCCATCACGTTTTGTAAAATGCGTTGAATTTTTCGCTGTCGTAGATTCAATTACAAATTAGTTAGAATTTTACGAGATGACAAAAATTGTATCTTGTTAGTAGGCTAATTTGACTAACAACGTGTGTATAAGCGATTTGTTTGTATGTTTAGTTTTAACACTGGATGTTGAAATGATAAATAGCTAGTTGTCTATTTGATAGCAATCTGCCACATCAGGCAATCCCGAATACACATTGTGATTTACTACGCAAAATAAAATTTTGTTTTAACTGTAAAAAAATTAAATCTCATCTATCATAATCTGCTGTATAATTTAAATAATTACAATATACTAAAGTATGGTGCAGTCGCGTTAATTGGTTTTTCAATAATAATTTTCCATATCCCCTTTGAGTAAAATTGAGGCATGGAATGTGCCGAAATCAATGTTGACTACAGAAACGGTTGTATACAGCATTCTCTACGTACAAAATATTTGTAATACGCATAGTTTGCAATATTAGACATTATTAAAAAAAGAAATCGTTAACCTCTAATAACAGTAATTTAAATTATCAACTAGGCGCGATTTAAAAAGTCTGGTATAGTAATAACAGTTTTGTTTTGAGAACCAAAGAAATCCAGATTGACAGTCCTGCTGAAATATTTAATCAGAGTATAGTTTTTCAACACCTAAACATGCTTAGTACATTTGATATTTTGAGTAATAATCTTGGTATTCATATCTTAATATATCTAAAGGAAAATAATTTCTAGTTTTCGACATATGATTATCATGATACAATCAATACATCTATACAACATTTTAAGCCGGTCTACTAGCCGACCACATAATCAGAGCGTACAAGGGCTTAAAACAAAAGTTTAAACACCTGCGTTCCAAACTTGGTGGCAAACAAAATATTTTATATGGCAACCAAAATGGGATCCATACCACGCCAGAGTTGGGCGTTTGTTTCGCTGTGTTTGCTAACTGGTAAATTCTGCAAACGCATACATTTGGTATTCTTAGCAGCAAAAACAATAAGGAAAATGTGTGCAACTGTTTTGTCGACTATGTTTGTTTGGATGAGGCTATTTCTATCCAGATATATTGTGAAAACTGTAGGTTTTAACTAGTATCTATTGATTAAAACAACGAACAAAGTGAGGTAACTTCATACATAGTATAATAGGGAAGAAGGAATAAGGTGATTTTCCTGTTCTATACAGGATGATTGGTACTCAGTGTGAAAAATTTTTTTGTGTAAGTTAAAAGTAAATGAAGTGTGATGATGCATATCAAATGTTCCAAGTCTAAAAATTAGCTTCCCAAAAAATTATTGTATGTTTTTAAAAAATAACCATGCTTTTAAACTTAATACAGCGATTTCTCAATTACCTGTATATGAATTTGAGTAGATAATGTCATTTTCGTGTTCTACATTAAATTTTGAACAAGAATAATAGAAAATGACGTAGGATCAGTTGGAAAAACTCCATTGTAAATAGATTCAAAGAAAAAAATTTAGATGTTTGATAAAAATTAAAAAAACAATGGTCTATTGCATTTTTCACACCCTGTATACAAGAAAGTGTCGGAATATGTTAAAAACTGAGGCATTTTATAAGCTTTCCAACCATATGCTACACCATTGAGCTTTATGTCTGCTTATGTACGCTTTAGTGGTTTGAAGACTACAAAGCATGGTGTCTTTAACATTTAAAACATGTATTAAGCAAAAGTTGTATTTTTGTTTCAGCTTGAACAGTAAAAACAGTAAAAAAGTTCTCTGTTTTCTGGTATTCAAACCACTAAAACAAACAAAAATATATCTAAATCTCAATAGTGTAGCATATGATTGGAAAGCTTATAAAGTGGCACAGTTTTTAACATATTCCTACACTTTCTTGTATACAGGGTGTGAAAAATGCAATAGACCATTGTTTTGTTTTTTTTTATTTGTATCAAACATCTTAATTTTTATTTTTGAATCTATTTACAACGGAATTTTGTAAGTTTAAAAAAATGGTAAGTTTTATTAATTTTTTATCTATATAATACCCAGCCATTGCCTTAAGTAGTACAAAAGAAAGAGAGAATCACGAGTTAAGCTTTATCTTCCTTAACATATCAGAGTGTTTTAATTTTTTTCAACCTGGTTAACTCACATTGAAGTTGTAGCATTCAATCTATACTATTATAAAATTGAGGTTGTGTCTGTCTGTCTGTCTGTCTGAGTAGGTGTCACAACTAAGAAAACTAAACCGATATAGCCCAAATTAAGCACAAAGATGGTCAACATATTTAGGAATGGCATAGGTCTATTCACTTCCCTGAATTCTTCTCGGGCTACGCCCCTTGCATGTCCAAAGTTTTGAGGTTACTTTTGAGTGGATTTCAAAATTAAATATTAATTGGTCTCCATGGAAGCATGAGAAAATACAATTACTATGTATACCTTTGAATTGACTTTTAAATGTAAACAATCAGAACTGCCAAATGCTCAATTTACAATTTTAGACAGCTGATCGAAAGAAATTTGGGTAAATATATTTAACACAACCATGCGGTATGATTATTTAATCTAAATCTATTATTTCTATTTTTATAAAGAGCACGGGTACAGCAGCTAGTAATAAAATATATATATATATAGATTGGAATATTCCTGATATTTCAGCCTTGTATGGTTGTTGTAGAGCTTGATTTTAGAAAACATTTCATAGTTTATTAACAATTAGTTTGTGTTTTATCCTTAAATGGTATGTGCTCTTCTGATAAATAATATCTTTTCATACTACCACTGGTTCGATTGTTTCTAACAGTTAAACAGTAACATTTGTATTTACACTAAATGGTTACACAGAAAATTAATTAAATATGTAAAAAAACCTCTCTTACATTTTAGAACATCACAGAGTTCCATAATAAAAATATATATAATATTGCAGGAAATAATAAAAAAAACACTACAGAAACGACCACTTCACTTCAATTCACACGATAAATTTCAAAACTACAATATCGAATATGATCAATATACTGTACATTGCAATTCGTGAATGCTTTAGTCACTAATCAAAACACAAAACCATTAGTTCTGTAAAATCACATTTTTTGTTCACAAAACACGCTCACTTAATCCAAGCAAGTGGAAGTTAATTAAGTAAGTTGAAGTTAGTCCAACAATCAAACATTCTTTTGATAACATGCAAACGTGAATTGAAAGTGTATTAAATAAGGATAAAATATTACAATAAATAAATATTCCTGACATAATAATTTTAAGTCAGTTAGTAAAACGGTTACCCAAGTGGTTTCGTGACTTACGACAGTAAAACTACTCGTAACACTTTAAGGATGAAGCAAAGGAAGATGGACGAGAAAGAAGCATTAAAAGACAGCTAAAATGTAAGAAATGAGATTGTGCAAAGTAATAAGATTGTACCATCTGGTGCGTGGTCCACTCCGCTCCCGGGCTCTACACTCCCGGGCTTACTGCCGACACCCGCCAAAACATTGTTTAAAGTATTTCCACTAGAAACTATAAGTGAACTTATCACAACTCCGTAAAGTACTGAATATTTAACATAATATGGCAACCGGAATAAATTAACGAATTATAAGTTGCACGTTTACGTGAGCACAAGTAGTGTGCGTGGTGTGTAGTTATAAGAGCGTAACACGCGTGACGCAGGGTAGTTACACGACGTGGCGCGGCCACGGGCTCACTGACGCCCGGCACCGTTGTCGGACTTGCGCCACCCCGCCACCCATCCGCCCGCCGCCCGCCGCCGCCGCCCGCCGCCCCGCACCAGCTCATTCACCACCACTGCCCGCGCCCTCCACCAGCTGTCCTTCCATTCACCGCTTCATCGATTCGCTATTGCTTTGTTTGATCATGAATATAAATCCCATTACGATCTGTATTGTCATGCTGCAAACAGAATTTTTAATATTTTCTCTGCAATTAAATGTTTCAAAATCGAATTGCCAATTTAGAGGAACGTGTGTGATTTAGCCTTCCAAAATCAAGCAGTGTGTCACACTATGAAATAAGAAGGGCCCTATTAGTTTTTTTAAACTCACTTCTTATATCTTCATCTGACCCTCCTTGGTTAGAAACAAAACTTGCCAAGTACCAAAACTGTTCAACGTGCCATGAAAACATGTTATTTTACTTTCTATTCTAAAGCCCATAAAAAATGTTAAGTCACACTATGATTAAACATTATTCTTTCGATGGTACGTTCAAGACGAAAAACTGGTTGACCGTGTTTTAAAGGGATTAAAAATCATCTCTCAAAGCCGATGTATCCAAAACAAGCAATGAATAAATACAAATAAATCTGGTTAGCAGTTTCACATTTTGTAAAAAATAATTGGTTTACATTCTAAATCCAGAACGATGTAGGAAAAACTGTGAGTCAACTAATAATGATTACAAGCTAATATCATGAGGGAGTATGTTTTATCTATGCGGATAACCTAACAATTGATATCCCAAAATAATAATAGGGAGCATCATTCAAGAACTCACCCTGTGGAAAAGAAGAAATAAATTTAGGAATTTAATTACCAAAGTGAATTAAAATACTCTACCTTTATACATATTACACGTTCAGTTTTCACCCATTAGTATTCATAGAAGTTTCCAACCGCAATGACTGCTTTAGTGGTCAAAACAATTGCATTCTTCGTTACGTTGATTTTATAGAGAACCCGCTGAAGTCAGCTGGAAGAGAAGCAGAAAGATAATGTAGAACATGATACACGTGCAATAAAGGAGATTATTTACCGTTCTCTACATTCATTCTCCTCTTGGAGCACGTTTTCCTGACGATGCAAACCCAATAAAACACCCCTCACTCCCCAGTCGCCTTGCGTCTCTGGTTATTATTCTACATATTATAGTTGAGGTATAGTTGAAGAAATCTGTATTTTTCTAGACCTATATTATTTTCTGCAACATAAGCTAATAAAAGATCACCTTACCAGATGAGACAATGAGAGTGCCCTAATTTATAAATGGTATACATTTAGTACGATTTAATCTATATTTGTAAATAGGACATTAGAACAGCTTCTCTTATGTCAACTTAAAATTCTGAAGTCATTTCAGATTCCTTAAAAACAACATTCTTCGAGTGACTTACTTGTCCTACTTGACATTCCGCTTGCTAATTGCATTCAATACTGAATCCACATTTTCTACAGGAATTCCTTAAACTTCCTCGGAAAATGTAAGCTTCAGATAAAGCATATTACCCGGGTGACTTTAAAATTCTCGAATTGTAGGTTATGGGGATAACGCAAAAGAAAGGAAAGAGCCAACGGAAAGCTTTCAACAACGAGGGCCTTCTGAGAAACCTCTTTGGACTTTCAGAATCTACGACTTGCAATTATTCCATATTTGCTGGTCAACGAAGAGTTTTGCGACTTTTACCTGAATTAACTGATATTATAAAAAAATGTATTCTATACATTCCCAGAGACATCAAGATGCATCCGATAAAATTCAAGACTTAAAAGAAATGGTGGGAAGAGTTTGACTGAATTTAAACATCACAGGACTAAAGACCTGGGGATCATCAACGAGCGAGAAGAACCTCTATTTGTGAGGAAAAATTAGATTGAACGCGTTGAACAGTTTGTCTAGGTAGGCCTACTTGGAAATTGTTGTTTCTAACCAAGGAGGAATAGATGGAGATGTAAGAAGACGGCTGAAAAAAAGCTAAAGGGACCTATCTTATTCCAACTTGGGGATCTTCCCAACTAAGCTTGTTACTTTAAACTGAGACTTTTGGAAACAAATGTCAACTCAGTTCTGTTGTACGGCTGTGAGACCTGGAAATAGAAATGAGCGAGCCTTTCAGGTCTTTGTTAACAATTGTCTCAGGTCAATTTTAGGAATAAGATGGTCTGTGGTAATTTCCAACGAGGAGTTATGGGTCATTACCAAACAAATCTCACTCAAGTAGAAACATTTAAGAAAGGAAGTGGAAATGGATTGTTCACATACCAAGAATGGGAGGGATCGAGCTAGTAAGAAAAGTCCTGTATTGGAATCCGCAAGGTCAGAGAAGAAGGGGGAGACGAAAAATGACTTGAAGCCTCCAAGTTGGAGGCGTACGGTGTACCAAGAGCTGCGGAAGGCTTGGAAGTCATGGCTGGAGGACGGAGGTGTCAAAAATCGCTCCCAGCCAAGTACGCTGGAGAGGTCTGGTTGCTGCACATTTTCCTCGGAAAAGTAACAGGAGATAATCCAAGTAAACAATTGTACCCAGTTCCCTATAGTTTTTTCGATCCGCAACAGCGACCTGTTGACCAACGATGAAAATGTGGTTGCTCTGAGTGTTTGCAAAAGAGTCACTATTCTTAAATAGATTTGAACAAAATATTCCAGTGTTAATCACCCTATGCTCACTAATAGCACTTTGTTTACTGAAATGGTATGGTTTACTTACGATTATAAGCACAGCTGATCATTCATTGTTGCATAACCTATAATGCAAGAGGGAGGAAAATTGGGGTACTCTCATTGCCTCACCTTGTATTGTTCTATTGAAAGTCGTTCCAGTCCAAGCACGAAATTATTAAGATAAGTTATTTTAATATCAAATTAAATATCTAACCTGCCATAAATTCAACTGCAATCACATTTTCACTCAAATTTTACTAACTCGTCAATAGGTTTCTTTCGAAAAGAAGTTAAGACCACTGTTACCAATCTTCTTGGAAAGACATCTGTGCGGGAACTTGTAGTTTATCTTTTTTGGATCTCTTAGACTACAACAAACCATTAGTTCACTATACAATTAGTTTTGATGCGGTAAATTGATTGATTTCGAATCTGTAATATTCGTTAGTTAATTCCCTTACATGCTTTGGAACGTCATTACATAATGTTTTTAGTTTCTCATAATAGACAGCCAAACCACTGATCCAGTAAAGCTTAGTACGATACAAGAATCTAACTTAATATTACATTTACAGATATTTAAAACAAAACAAAAAAAACTGAGTATAGTAACTAGAAATATGCATACCAGCAGATTTTCTGCTTCGGAGTACACGTATGCTTAACTAGTTCAATATGTGTAGGACTTCATTTTTATGTATTTTTTAACATCGTAATTTGGTTACACTAAATTAATATTGAAAATTTAAGGAAAGTTCATTCTAGTTTCATTTCTAATGAAATATGAGGAGGAGATTAACGTAAATACGTCCTGCTAATTTTCTAGGTGTAAAATCTTAGGCTTCATATTCATGATCTAGGTTTGTATAGCGGATCAGATTTTGCCCGAGATTCATACTTTATGTAAACACTAAAACATTTTAGGAGAAAAATGAGAACAAGTGTTTTTTTTCTTTTTATTTAGATCAGAAGAAAAACGACAACAATGCACAACAATATCCAAGCACATGATATTAAAAAGCCAAAACATATTGTAGATTAAAGACAGACAAAGTATAAATTTAATAGCGTACCTGACAACAGTAGTTGTTCCGAAGTATCTCTGGAAATTTTAAGTCTATATTATGTAGAGCGATTCGCACTTATCATGTTTGTTATGTTTTTTTGTCGTTATTTAATTATAGATAATGCCTTCTCCCTAAATAAAGACATGATTGAGTACGTGTTATTGTAATTTTATACATTAAGCTGGATAACACGTTTTTTTTTATAATCCACCTGACTTCCATGCGTAGTAGTTATTTAAGCAACTAATTTAATAAAAGGGATTAAACCTTCTTCACTATAAAATGCTAAAGAACGTCCTCAAACGAATCAATTGCCAAAGATCCGCTGTATCGAGGCTGAAATTGATTCCTCAAAGACAGGAAGGTCAAAGGAAACTAATCAAAAGTTCAGCGCTGGACCAGCATTTGACTTTTCATTGTCTCTAACGATATCTCCTTTACTTAACAGATTTGTGTTTTCCACATTGAATATATAATAAGTATTATATCTACGTTAAACTTATGGTAATTTTCAAAAGCACGTAACAATGTTTGCATCTAGTTGTTTGTTTTCATCAAATCAATGAAGTTAAGTGATTAATTAAGAAAATATTTACTTTATTTGTAAAAAATCTATCTTGCAAAACTAATAAAGCAAATATTCTAAGTTGTGTAAGTATAGCCATAGGTTTTTACTATGGAAAGCTTATTTTGAACCTAGAGCTTTGCAAAACCATGAGCATGACCAGTTGGCTATTTGCTTTTTTTGTCTGGTTGGACCTCTACATACGTCGCCATCAGGAACTGCAAACGTTACAAACAAGAAACCCAAATTGCCATGACATTACAGTGCAATTGCATTATAATTCCTTATGTCCCAATGTCCTTCTGATATGTATTTCAGAGGAAAAAGTTTAATAGAAACAGATAAGGTTCTTTAACAGAGGAAACATTCAATGGTACACTTATGTATAATGCCTTACTTCTTCGTGGAATATACTGTGCACAGACAGTGTGTCAGCTTCCTGGATTACAAAGACCAAATTGTATCACATCTCCTTAGTTATACACATATATTTTATACTAAACAGGATAAAGTTGGCAACAGTGCGTATCTCGCTGGGCAGCTGATTGCGGCTCAGCGGCGTGAAATTGGGTCATAAATCTCAGATAACTACATTAAATGGCGATCGATACCTCGGTTCTAAACAAACTTAACGCACGGTTTTAACTTAAGATGTTCCTAAACATAGCAATGAGTAAACAGCTACCTCATAGGTTATTGCCAATTCCAAATAGGTTTTTGAATCAGCTATACCCTAGATCATACATAGCTTCAAAGTATTTTCTAAATTTATAAATATAATACTAAACATTTTCACAAATAGCAAATGAAGTTGACTTTGATATTCAATTGTTTAGGTACATATGATGTTTACGTTCTATAAACTACACATTTTCCTACCTTGTTGATAAAACATGATTTATTTATATGTAAGATACGGTTTTGATAAATAATGGTTACATCAATTCAATACGTTACTTTATTCCTATATGTTTTCAGCCAAAAATATAGTTTATTCGCAAGTTATACATCAACACGCTGTTTAAAGCACATGTCCATTAAATGTCAATGTTTTAAAACCATAAAACATTTCCCAAGTATTTCTTTTTCAATTTCAATTCCGTCGTAGTTTTAAACTTTATAGTTAAATAAATACAAGTGGATTGCTTTTCTAAAGGAATAAGCAAAAATAATGAGACATGAACCTCAAATTGTTTTAGTCGTGTTTGAATTCTGATCATATAATAATATAATCTATTTCAATATTACATTTTTTACATATAGTATTTTTGTTGTTGTGAAACTCGGAATTTTAGTACTTAGTAAAGTGTAGATAGTTAATAATTGGTTTTCATTAACTGAAATTTCACAACAGAATAGATCTTTATAGATCCAAACATGTAATTGACTTGATTGAAGATAGTCTAGTCACTGGTCGTAAATAAGAAATATACTAATAGTAAAATTGTTGACGGGTGGCTTTGTGAATGAATGCAAAACTTTGCAATGTAGCTGTGAAATAACAACAAAAACGATGTAACTAAAACAAATTAAATTTAGAGCATGTACAGTGTACACAGTCCCTACTTTTACGTGACTTTTAATTAAAAATATTGATTCCCAGAAAGACACCAACAAAGTTTTGTAAAGAACTGAGATCAAAGTACTTCAATCAACCTTACGCCTCTTCGTTATCAATTGCCTTTTGAGATAGATTTGATGAAAGCTAGTATTACATCCTTTTGAATATCCGTTCATTATTACAACAGAAAAAAAAACAAATTTGAGCAAAGAAGTTCGCCATCATGTAAAAACTATATAACATATCAAGTGTCTTGAATTAGGTAAACATTAAACTAATTAGTTACACATGGAATAAGTTCCATTCATTGTTGTTGTTATCCAACGGTGACATTTTATCAGCGGAATCAATTCAACAAGATTGAACGGATAACACATAATATATGTTTTAAGAAATTGTCATTAAGTGGTCACATTGTTGGATGTGGTTAAACCAGAAAATTTCAGATACTGTACAAAGGAGAACACTACAACTAGTTGTGTATACAGAACAAATTAGTAAGGAATATAACAAAATCTTATCCTAAAAAAAAAAACATAAACTACGGTCTAAAGCTAAGTTGCTATTACTTACCTCATTGTAACAACGTGAGTGCTTATTAAGAACCCTTTGAAGTAAAGTTGTACGCAAGGGATTGCAGATAAATTGTATCTCGATTGGCTGTCACTTAAAAGCAGCTCCGATTCACAGATATTTCAACTTAGTTCTATTCTCTCATTAAGCAACGCAACTTTTTATACACTTAAGCATGTTTAGAAATTCAATGCTACATCCAACCCTTAGATAATGCATTGAGTACCCTATACTTTTACAGTTTCTTTTGGTTAAAGATGTCTTTAAGGAAATAAATAAGGCTTCGTTTTTATTCACAAAAATGTTACAAAAAGACTCAATGTTTCTCAAGTATCCTGATAAGTTTTTACAAAAAAAATATCCCCGCCGCAGCAAACATGAAGACTAAGTGAATTTCCGTTTGCCTGATTGGATTTACTCTAAAATATCTCCTTAAAAATATCACATTTATTCCCTATTTAAATAGAAATAGTTTAACGAGTACTTATGTTTGTTCAACAGGGAGAGTTAAAAAGGGTTTTTATGTTATTATTTTAGTAAGAAATAAATGTATTTACCATTTTTTTTTATGTTCATATACAAGTGAAACTACAACAGTTTACTTATTCTTCAATGGAATAACATGGGAATTTTAAATTTACAATATTTTTGAATTTCCAGGGTAACCATTAGGCGCATAATAACGCGCTTCAATGATATACTAACTTTTTTTACAAAATGGTTTGGGATCATTGTGGCAATGTATTCTAATAACTAAGACCTTTAATTTAGATACCAAACCAAACTTGACCTATGCTGTTATTTAAGAATTTTGTCTGACTCCTCATGGGCCGTCCCTCTTAAGGCATAAAAAGGTGATAATAACTTAAAACAGTAGACATTTATAGCTATTATTTATATACCAAGTATCATTACTTTATCTATATTAGTAACAAATATATTTAACCGTTCTGGGACTTTTCTACCACACTGTATAAGAATTTGAAGGGTAGTGTTTTTTGGCCTCTATGGACCTCAAATTGAAAAAGTAAATCGGTCCCGGGTCCAGGTCTTACCATGAGTAGGCCTACTACGCTAATAACTTATTCCGTATATGGGAAATTCGCTAAAATACTTGAGAACACGTGGCACACGTGACGTTGAGAGAATCGATATAAAAAGAACGCAGAAGATTCACACCACAACGTTTATTTTACTATTATATTAGTAGAAATGTAAATTATTCAAGCCTCAGCACCCTTATAGGATCCATTATGAGAGGTGTCACTTAGAAGCGAGATAGCAGTTTAACTAACTTAAGTGAGTTTTATGGTCATGACTTGGATCAGAGTTTGTCGTTAACGGCTCAGCAGGGATGAAGTGACGAAAACTCTAGACATTTGTTCAATAAATTAAAATAACATAAAACCTCTAACTTTCCAAGTTCATTCATTATTTTATAAACGTTCGGATAATTTAGAATTTTTTGTGGGGGATTCGATCTTTTTAATATTTAAGAGGATATTATAACTTGAGTTGATATGAGTTACTAATTATTTTCAATGTAAAATTTGCAAGAGGTGATCCGTACTTATAAAAATTAGTGGCAGGTACTAGGATCCAAAACCACGATATAGCTTCCTTAGTACCCAGGTACTTTGTTTATTATTACCTTACACTCGTTAACAAGTTCCAAATTAGTGTATTTATTTAATTCTCTATAAGATATAGTTATTTATAAAAATAAAATAATTATATTGAATATGCAAAGTGTTGATAGGAAAATAATTTTATTTTGAATTTTCTGGACTTAATTACTGCTTACACACATTTACTGTTATGTGAATTACTTAATCCTGTACCGAAAGAAAAATAGGTTTCAATTGTGTTAAATTTATATATCTTGTAAGAGTAAAACTACTAGCCTTAGTAATGACAAGTTTAGGCGATCCACTTATTGACTAGAATATTCTGCGATCAGCTGTATTCGTATCCAATCATCTGTTCAATTTTAGTTGAGCTGGCTTATCAATCCCCTTACAGAATATTGTACGTTTTCGATTAAAGTGTTTTGAACACTCAACAGCGACTGATGAAGTTATTACAAATTCATTTTTACTTTGTAAATTAGATTTACTACTGTATATCGTAAAATAATTAATTATTAATGATTTTAAAATATTAATATTGCAAATAATTAATAGCATATCAAAACAGGGATGCAAAGCATAACAGATTGCTACACTTCGTTCACAATATTTAAGTGGTTTTTGGGGAAGTTCCACTACCACTTTTTTGTATTCGTAATGGAAGTTTATTTTCTGGTTCCCGGATGAGGCCGATGAGGGTGCATTCAGTTTAGGGTTTTTTGAGGTCGGAAGCGTTAAGTTTCCTTACTCTGCGAACTATTGTAGGACTTAAAATTTTTTTAACTAATATTTACTCTGCGACCAAATAGATTATACATTAAATGGTTAGAATATAGAATTGCATTATGGTAATTTAATATAGATAACACATAACATTTAAAGTAAGTTTTTGTATCCGATTAGTATAGACCCTTATTTTTAGACTAACACTGTAGATGAGTTTAAATAGTAATAGTTCCCCTTTTATTAAATCTATTTAGGCTAACTAAAGATCGCAACTTATCCACTAGCCTGCTACAAGAGGATTTAGGTTAAGAGCGTTTCATTATTTCTTTGGTCAATTCGTATTTAGAGAATCCTCGAAATAACAATTGATCAGCATCCTATTTAATTTTTTTCAACGCAAAATATTATAACAGAAGTATAGTGCTTGCGTCACATCATTTAAGATTAATCATATAGTCAACGATAGCATTAATAATCTCTTAAAGTCATTATTTATAGATACGATAAGATTGTTTTTATTTAAACTTTGTAAGTTTTAATCTAAAAAAATAACTAGTTTAAATTAACATATAATATAAAAACACCAACAAAAAAGCTGAGAATTCTTGGTTTCCCAATTTCCGATTGAACCTGGAAAGAGTTTTCCGTTTCAGGAAGAAAATCCAATCAAGGCGATCTTTATTTGTATATTGAGCCTATAAAAGCCTATAAAAGGATCGAGGAAGAATGAATGATCAGAGATGCTCTAGAGTTATCCGACTTTACTAATTTATTCAGAAGTTCGTCCATTCCAAACCTTTGGGAAATGTCTGAGTATGTTTTTGTTTCAATTGGCTTAATGTTTTCGAAACTTGGTTGTACTTATATACAAATACCACTTTAAGAACGTGGATTATTTTCAGAATACACTAATTATTTAATTTATCATATATTGAAAAGAGTAATTAATATAGCACAAGAAGTGTTGTAAGACTTGACCGGTTGCATACTTTCGCCAACATTTGAATAAATAACGTGTGACTTTATGAACGTATTTACTTTAGAAAGATAAGAGTTCTGTTACCGGTAAATGCAACTTAAGTAAAAAGAAGCTCAAGAAAGTGGCAGTGAATTTTCTTGTAGACTTTGGACTTTGGACATTTACTACCGTACTACCGTGCTTACCGGTTTTGTTAGCTAGGGCCCCGGAGAAGAGCCATCTGACCCTAATGAGCGTCGGCGGAGAGACATTTTCCATCCTAGCCTCCACTTGGACTCTGGAGTCTGGACCCCTCTCCACCCAGCTTCATCGCTCCTCTGGTGTCCTGTACCCGACCTGCCAAACAACCCGTCTTATCTACCGCAAGTTTTTATGATATTGTTTATTTTTATATTTATTAATTAAATTTTTTGCTGTTGCCAATTGGATTTAAAGAAACTTTATATTCCGTTATCTAGTTTTAAACACAGCTTTTATTAACTGTTTTCTATTATTCATTGATATAGAGGCCCCTAACGGTTTAGAGTTTTCACAAGTTTAAAGATTTTTTTTAGTGGAACGTTTATTGTAATTGTTGTTAATTTATTTCAAAGGAATTTTAATAGGCCTAGGTCATTCTAATGGAAATGTTTTGGAACCGATTTGTTTTATATAATAAAAAAAGTGTAAGCTCGTAGGACCGTTGAAAGTAAAAAAAAAATTTTGTTCAAATCAAAACCATTGCATGCTTTGCATGTATACACGTTTGTATGTAACTATTATACACAATTGGTATTGTGTTGAAATGTTTATTACAGCTTGTTCCTCTCAAACGGCGAGATGTTCTTGATCCTTTCCTCCACGAGTTTTCTTGTTGTTAGGTGGGGCTGCGTAAGCCGCTCCTTGTCTTTGTACATGGAATCACGCTTCCAATTTTGTTCGCCTGCGTGCAGGTGTGAGGACGTGGTCCTATCTTAAGCAAGTTACATTAACTATCCGTAGTTTATAGTAGAAATTAGGACCAATATTTTAATATTAATAAAATGAGGAAACTCAAATATACTGTAATTTTTTTTCATATATAATTTTGACTTACACATGCATTATATACATATACAAGCTGAAGGGTGTTCCAAACCACAATGATAATGACGGTTCTTGTTTGTTAAATCTAAAATATTGCTAAAAATCCTTTCCTCGTCTTCGTCAAGAAGTTTATTCTTAGTCAAAATTTATTAAAAGCTCACTGAAATGCTACAGTCTGCATACCTTTGACTAGTTATCTATATAACGGATCTTTTATGTAAAGTAGCTTCACAGGAGTATTTTTAGCGAATCTTTTGTTTATATTACTACGCAGTATATTAGCACTGTGCATTGTGTTTAATACTAAAAATGTTTTATTTTTTAAACTTGTATTACCTTTTAATGTAATTGTTGATGGTAAACCAAATTAGTGTTTCATTTAGTATTCTCCAGTGTTCGCATACCACAATGTAAGCTGTTTGCACGAGAAGGCGATGATGTTGTGTTATATGCTATAAGCTAAAGAATCGATCGACATTTAATGTAGTAATCTGAGATTTAGGAGCCAATTTCACGCCGATGAACCACAATCAGGCAGCCAACTGCTCAGCGTTGCCAACCTACAGCAAGGTAAAAATACATTGTTGACCTCGTAGTCTCCAGTACACATGATTCGTGGGTACAACACGAAAATTATCAAACAAAACAATTTGTAGTAAAACCTTACTCAAGTCCAATTACACGTGTTACGTGCATAGACAACTATGTTAGGTATCTGCTGGGAAAGTTTCATAGTAGTTATGTAGTCATGTAAATAGTTATATGTTTTGTAAACTAATTTGCAATATATGCTATTATGTTTCATCGTTAAGTTTTTTGTAAGCTGATTACTTTTATTTTTCCTCTTATATGATACCTTATGAGTTGGGTTTTTGAAAATAAAATTAAAAAGGATTTCTAATGAATGCTTCTTGACTTTATAATATAAACTTTTGTAACCGATTTTGAAAATCAAATATTATTTCTTGCAGCCCAACCTTTATTTTTATTTTATTTTATTGGGTACTATAAATAGATAGAATTTGTAATGACTATGCTATAAACTATTTTACATAAATTTATATTTACCTTATCCTCGTATTAAGGAGTTATTTTAAACACGGTCTAAAGTTAGCCTCGTTAAAACATTCAAGGAAAACAATACGAAGAATTGTTATCTGAAGATATCAAGTGTTATTGATATTGACACTAAAACAGTTATCTGAAGATAAATAGCCTACTTAGACTAAGAATAAAGAAGACGCTTTATTATCTATATATAAATCCCAAAATACCTATGAACTTTTGAGAAAACTAAAAGTCACCCCCCCCCCCATAAACCGTATACTTAAAATGTTCGTCATGACGAGAAACCTTGCGCAAAACTATCCATTATTTAATAAATTAACCTTTAAGGTCGTAATGCCTTTCTAAAGGGAACTTTCCATATACCTAATGTTAAAAATACCTCAGTTGTTCTTATTTGTTTGTAATTCTTTCAATGTATTACCCATCGATCTCTATTACTTCAACGTATTGTATATCCAAGTAGTAGTGTCCAGGCATTACAGGTAGTATATCCTGTACAAGAACCATACATTTTCAATAAGTAATAATAATAATAATAATAATATTCTTGAAAGAGAAAAAGAACCAAATAATACGATTAACAGCTTTTTCAAATAAACCAGCGAGTTACGTTCTATGATGTTCAGCAGCATTAACAAGCTAAAAAGTTTACCAACAGCTTGCAGCACTATTATTTTCCACTGTTGCAAAGCAAAAAAGCATGTGCACAGCAACTAGACAGAATAACACCATTAGTTTGAATTCAGTAGTCCCATATGTCTAATTAGCTTCCGTCATTAGGCTATACAAGAATGTATTTAATCCTTAATAGCTGTTACAATGCGGAATAATAATGTAAAAGGTCATGTTAGCCCGTAGTGAAGTCACAACTTCAGCTGGTTCATAACAAAACTCAAAAGTATGTCGGGTGAAGCTGACGGACAACAGCTAGTAAAATATAATCAATATGATTATATCTATTTATTTGCATAAACTTCCAAATCATAGGTTAAACCAAACCAACCATAATTACACTATAAATTGATTTTATATTTCAATGGTGTTTTTTTTGTATTTAACACCTGCGAAAATCCATTTTTTTTTCTTTTATAGAAAGTCAACATATCCCCTATGAGTTTTATGATACAATATCATACGATGTAAGAATGTTAATTTCATTAGACTGGGCAATGAAATTTATCAATGTGTTTAATGTTGTGTATTTTCCTGATCCCGGATGACCATGCTTACATTTAAATACATTATTGTACATACTACAATCTTTGATACTACTAATAATTAGGACTTTTGCAAGTGAAAATGCTATGAACAACCTAATTTTAAATTATTCTAATTGCGTGAAGAGGACTGTATAGACCTAACTTTATCTTTTCAATATTATTTATAATGTTTCCTGTTAATAATATCATATTAGGTGGACCAACGTCTAAGTTGAAAACTAGCCAACTCTCAATCTGACTGGCAATCTGATTTTCATAACAATAACAACTGATAAACTGATAATTTTTTGTTTCATTTAATTGAATTTACATGGAAGGCGAACCCAACCTGACATGCAAATATGGCGTATTTTCCTGTTTATCAAGTCCTGTCAAATCCATTAGTACACCAGTGTATACATTCTATATTGAGCTGTCACTGACATGACTGCCGTGCACAAGTGTAATTAACAGAATAAAGTAGTTATATCGGCAAAGATACTTATTCACGAATATAATATTTATTTCCACTTAGTGTAGTTATGTTTCATGCAGTTTAACAACCAGTTGTACAATTGAAAAACTTGTTAAATAGGAGAAACGTGGTTGCCTCTAGTTGGCCTTTGATAACAATAAACGAAACAATACTGCTGGGATGTCGCCAAAGTAGCTTTGACATGTGTTATATTAACGTTATGTTATATTATATAGCTATTAACGTTGCGTCATACACAGTTTAGACATATATCGTTAGATGTTTTATCTCTACTAGGAATGTGATGGTAAAACGTAAAAATTATAGTGTTTATTAATGATTAATGACTATTTATTAATGATTATAAAGCAACTTTGACAAGTATATGTGATATCTATTTGAGTATTATTGTCATAAAGAGCCGTTTACACATTGTCAACTGGACAGATGGACCTGTCATTCTCAGGACTGTGATACACAGCATTAATAGTCAGTATATTGTAGGTATATTGACAAAGCCAATTCAACACGTATATAGCATATAGCACATTGGCTGCTATGTTATGTCATTCAGGTTAATATATCTGTGTACACACTGATATATGTAGAAACAGACCCGTCACTATCAGCACTAAATTATGCATATGACCTATTAAATTAATACTAAATTTATATCCATCAAACTGTTTGAAAAGCTATGCAGTATATTTTTGTAAAATACCGAAATTTTTTTTGTCTTGGTTTATCTTATTATACCTTGAAAATATAAAAAGAAAATATAGAAAGGAGAATATAAGTCACCAGTATTGGAAGTATTATTGGCAAACTGTAGAGTTTCAGTTGAGGCAATATCTGCAGCCACCAGTTGAACACCAATGTGACCAGACAGATGGGTGAAATCAGACTCCGACTGACCGCACCAGTTAGGAATTACATCGAGTAGAATGGAGCTTATATGTCACCACTAGTAGAAGTATAAAATATAACAAGAAAATATAGAAAGGAGAATATAAGTCACCAGTATTGGAAGTATTATTGGCAAACTGTAGAGTTTCAGTTGAGGCAATATCTGCAGCCACCAGTTGAACACCAATGTGACCAGACAGATGGGTGAAATCAGACTCCGACTGACCGCACCAGTTAGGAATTACATCGAGTAGAATAGAGCATATATGTCACCACTAGTAGAAGTATTGATGGCAAACTGTAGAGTTTCAGTTGAGGCAATATCTGCAGCCACCAGTTGAACACCAATGTGACCAGACAGATGGGTGAAATCAGACTCCGACTGACCGCACCAGTTAGGAATTACATCGAGTAGAATGGAGCATATATGCCACCACTAGTAGAAGTATTGATGGCAAACTGTAGAGTTTCAGTTGAGGCAATATCTGCAGCCACCAGTTGAACACCAATGTGACCAGACAGATGGGTGAAATCAGACTCCGTCTGACCGCACCAGTTAGGAGTTACATCGAGTAGAATGGAGCATATATGTCACCAGTATTAAAAGTATTGATGGCAAACTGTAGAGTTCAGTTGAGGCAATATCTGCAGCCACCAGTTGAACACCAATGTGACCAGACAGATGGGTGAAATCAGACTCCGACTGACCGCACCAGTTAGGAGTTACATCGAGTAGAATGGAGCATATATGTCACCACTAGTAGAAGTATTGATGGCAAACTGTAGAGTTCAGTTGAGGCAATATCTGCTGCCACCAGTTGAACACCAATGTGACCAGACAGATGGGTGAAATCAGACTCCGACTGACCGCACCAGTTAGGAGTTACATCGAGTAGAATGGAGCATATATGTCACCACTAGTAGAAGTATTGATGGCAAACTGTAGAGTTTCAGTTGAGGCAATATCTGCAGCCACCAGTTGAACCCTAATGTGACCAGACAGATGGGTGAAACCAGACTCCGACTGACCACACTAGTTAGGAGTTACATCGAGTAGAATGGAGCATATATGTATTAAAATATGTATGTTACATATATGTACATATATGTATTGTTACATATATGTGTTAATATATGTATTAAAAGTATTGATGGCAAACTGTAGAGTTTCAGTTGAGGCAATATCTGCAGCCACCAGTTGAACCCTAATGTGACCAGACAGATGGGTGAAACCAGACTCCGACTGACCACACTAGTTAGGAGTTACATCGAGTAGAATGGAGCATATATGTATTAAAATATGTATGTTACATATATGTACATATATGTATTGTTACATATATGTGTTAATATATGTATTAAAAGTATTATTGGCAAACTGTAGAGTTTCAGTTGAGGCAATATCTGCAGCCACCAGTTGAACACATAATGTGGCCAGACAGATGGGTGAAACCAGACTCCGTCTGACCGCACCAGTTAGGAGTTACATCGAGTAGAATGGAACATATAAGTCACCACTAGTAGAAGTATTGATGGCAAACTGTAGAGTTTCAGTAGGAGAATCTGAAACTAGTTTACCTACTAGTTTCAGTTAAGGCAATATCTGCAGCCACCAGTTGAACACTAATGTGACCAGACAGATGGGTGAAACCAGACTCCGACTGACCGCACCAGTTAGGATTCGGGTTCTTCTAAAATGGTTGGTTGATGAAATTCGTTGAACCTACCAAAACAATTTATTTTTTAACGAAAAATTTAGTTTATTGTAATTTGCGGAACTAAACAGTCTATATTGTTTGAAAACTTAGGAAGGAACGCGTCCTTGGATAAACTATTTTTTCCTTCCCTAAATTATTACACCACAACTACTAACGTATGTGAATTAAAGTATAAATTGACGATGGCAAATGGAATTGTAATCACGGTAGTTAAAATATATTTTGGTCTACGTTTAATATTTTGAACATTTTAACTTTATTTTATCAAATCAATATATTTACATAAACGTTTTGCAATAGACGGTTTCGTTTCAGAACTCCACAAGTATAAGTCTCACTGGAATGATAAACTCGACAAAAGGTAATATAGCCTAGTGGATTGGCAGCCCTGTACTTCCGCCAGACTGGTCAGTTCCGCTATTTTTGGCGGGTAATATTAATGAGCGGTTGTTATCGAGCTTCTTCGGAGCGTAGCAGCTTGACTGCTTAGTGCTTATCTTGGTGAATTGAAATCTTCAGTTTCTGATTGTATGCATAATTTTAATATTTTATAATTTTACATTTATTATTTTTTTTTTTGAGATTGGCGGCCTCTTTTAACCTTGCATTAGCCCGTCCACCGTCGAACCACCCGTGCGTGGATCGTTTGGATAAATGAAAGGAGCGAGCCGGTACAGTACAAAGGTGAACTGTACTGTTTAAATGTTTTCGGCTGTTACCAGGATCCGAACCCACGACATCGCTGCCTTGTCCCGAAGTCCGTGACGCTACCGACTGAGCCACCGACTCACTAGATTCAATGCAATTTTCAATGCCTTTGTGTTTTGTGAGTTGGGTATTAACAATTTCCAATAAAAAATAAATAATTCATAAATGAGTAGGCTATTTGAAGAATTAAAACAAAACATAAAGTTCCATGGCATATATTTTTTCAAGAGTTTTCAAAAACTATTTATTGTGCTATAAAGTACATAACGCGATGGGAAAACATGCCAAGTTATACAAACTAAGTCCACCCCCGATATCAGCATTGCTCGTCTGCCAGGGCATGCTTATATCTGTTGGGAGCAAAGTTAAACATACGCCTCGAGCCGCGACGCCTCCAAGTCCCAGTGTCGTTAATGCGCCAACTTGTGTCGTTTAGATAACAATAGCTCACAGACTATCGCCATCGCCGTTATAGATACTTAACTTGCCACTGAACAATATATATTATCGTTCTCCACCAGTTAAAACTAGCTTCATTACAAACTGGCAAATAAATTAAATTGATTTATAACAAATTGAAATTTACTAAGCCTTTCAGATATAACCTTGGTTGGTAAACAAATACTGTATTGTCTTAACGTGTTCATAAACCATCATTTTTTTAATTTTTTTTAGTTGTATACAAAGCTAATTTGTAGACAGTTTTCTCTTATTTTATCAAGCTAGCCTATATTTGAAAACCACACGTGTAACAAGGATTCGTTATTTTTATCAAGATAATACACACTTGTTGACTGTTACGAAAAAAAAATTTATAGCTAAAGCAAAATGCGGTCATTTATATTTTTTAGTTCACTTATTTATGACATCCGTTGTTACACATAAAATAATGTATACAGTGTCTAAAAACAACCTACCACTACCTTAATGCAGCCCCATGAAAGATGACCATTCTCCAACATTGATGAACTCCCCTGAGATGAACCGTCCTGGCGTCCTAGTATAGTACGGGCAAATAACTAAGCCAATAACAAACATGAATCATACACGCTGCCCCTGAGGCATCGTATGTTCGATTACGTCATCACTAAGTACACAGAGTACAGTATTACAGTTAATTACATAGAGTAAACAAAGTCAAACTATTCTACTGTTTACTAAATATTGGTTTTAATTTATTATTTGTTGTCTCTTAAAAGCTTTTTATAAAATGTTGTGTGACTTAGGTAAACCAAGATTTTATCTGTACAAGGATTTTTTTATAGACACCAATTAACAATTTGTATATTATTTTTTTTTTTTTCCGTGTGATAGATATATTATGTTTAAACTATAGAAACTATTTGCACCAATAAGATTAAGTACTTGTATATTAAATTACAAATATTTAAATAGTAAATCAAACAGCAAAGTATGAAACTTTAGGATTTTAAACCAGTAAATTTAAACAAGTCATAACCTGGAGCTACATCCGTTATTGTAAGTTTTCTTACACTATTCATCGTGCAACCAAGCAAAATATAACATTTAGCACAGACAAATTATCTACAAAAACGAACTTCTATTGAGGGATGCGACTAAAACAAACTTAGTTCAAATAAGTTAGAATAGGTGTTAGGAGAATATATGACATTTAAAAATACATCCTAATTAAAATAAAAACCACGAGTGATTGGCCGAGAACATAATGAGCAATTATCAATCTGGCCTATAAACAACGACAAGTCACAAAGTGATAAGAGAGCTGACAAACAGCATTGTTGTTTGTCATAAAAAAAGTCAACGGATTAAGAATGTGGAAACCGGACGGATTCTGATACTTAGCTTCTAATTTTTATTTCATGTATAATCTGAGTAGCGCTAAAAGGGTGGATAAATTCTATTAAGCGACACAGAGTGTCCTTAAGTATCCAATTGTGTTACATAAAATTGTCATACAACCTCAATCTACTATGCTACACATTAGTTAAACATGGCTGTGTTAATACGCTTTGTTTCTTGGTTTTTTATAACGGTTTCGTGTTTTTTTTCGCTATAAAGTCAAACATCCTGACAAAATGTTACCATATTAAATAAACTAATATTGTTATCAACAGTATTTCGGGCTTGTTTGGTATACCTTGGAATAACGAGTAATTGAAATAGTGCATAGTTTTACAGATGATTCCATACTTGAAATTGGAATATCGTTGATATATTACACTAAATATAAAAAGTCATATATTAACCACTTAACCCATGATAAATCAAATAAATTTAAAACAATTTATTCAGATTCTTGTACAATAAAAATATTTATTTGTGCACAGAATTTTTACATTAAAATAAATTATATAAGCATTGCTTTTGCTATATTTTTTAATAATATCATCAATATCTAATTTAATTTCAATTATAAATTTTATGGTTCTAGGTGTTCTGCAGTTGCAGACTTTTTACTTAAAAAAAAGAAAGAAAAATCTTACAAATGTACATAGACATTTAAAGTACACTTCTACCCATAATGTCAAATCAAAGGCTTGTTTTTGTGAGTGTTTTTTTTTTTATCTTGATGAAGTTTGAGTGCGGTGATGCCAACCAAATTAATTTGCCATTGTTCAATTCAATTAATCTATTTACGGTATAAACCAGTTTACAATATAGACTTGAATTAGTACAAGCATTTTACAAATGACAACATAGCAGTTATACACGAGCAGCAAGCACGTACATTATTAACAAACAACTTTGACAACTACAGTATTGCAGTATTTACAATCTAGCAATACAAATCTGAGCGGCATAGGAAGAGTGATATGAAGGATGACAAAAAAACTAAAAAGATAATAACAAAACTGAATAAAGTAATGAGCCAATCTATTACTCGACTTAACAATAAGCAAAAAAATCAGTTGGCATTAATAATGCAAGTAAATGTGACTAGCAATGATAACAATAATACAGTAGTGACATATTCCAACAAAGTGGTGTATTAGTTTTTGAGTATATTCTAAAATGTTCTAAATATGTGTGAGTTATTTAAATAGCAAAGAATAACAGACTATAGTTATATTATAGTTCAAGTGCTTAATCAAACGACAAAACAAAAGTAAAGAAGTAAACAATATGCCCTAAGGTTAAATCAAACTGCACTTGCCCTAAAGTGATAACTCATGAAAAAATATCCAGGGAGATTTTTTGTTACATTTGAAAAACGTACTTAAACTTTCAGAAGATTTTGAAGAAAATAAATACTCAGAAATTCGTTAAAACATTATGCGTTATGACAACGTTGAGAGAATATTCTGCAAGCTGCACTCGATGTGATAATCAAGCACGTGTAGTTGTCACAGTTGTGATGGTCATTTGTAACACAACCTAGGAATGCTAAACAGTTACACCGTCGTGTGAACTAGTGTTAATATCTTGAATGGAATCACTAATGAGCCAAAGTCTGTATACTACAGACAAAGTACTTAGGAAGGCTTCTTTTACAGATATATTTTGTCACAAGTTTCAAATCGTTGTCATTAGATAGTTTTCATGAACACTTCGTTCAATGAAAATTCCATAGGGAAATCCTAACCAAATGTGCTTTTAAAACCAATAGCTAAAAAGATTTGTGCAACTTTTAATCACGTAACATAAAATATAATTAAAAAAAATTATGCTTGAAGATCCCTAAGAGTAATAAAATAGGCTAAACAACCTTTGATTTAAAGGACTTTACGTTATTCACCTTAATATCAAAAAGGCCTAACAGCTTTCACATATTTTTAACTGACATGTATTATATTTTAGTACCGGAGTGGTTTATATTTTATCCTCATATTAATTTTTGTTTAATAGGCTAATGAGTGTTTGTTAGTTAAACCAGATCATTTTTATGCTCATTTTGTAAAAGCGATGTTTAGGCTGTTTCAATATTGAAAGTAACTATTTGCAAGTTTCAATTTTGTTTTTAGTTTCATAAATTCTCTCCGATGTACGGTAGAAACTTGTATGATAAAACTGTAATATTTCATTTCATTTCATTCATTATTTAGTATTAAGTTTTTTTTTTAATGTTAACTTTTATTCATACACCTAATAATCACTCCTCAGAAAGGCTGCCCTAATATTCACTTTCCTAATTTATATAATTTCATTAATCTGTTTAATTAATCATTAATAATATTCATTCATAGCCTATATTTTTTTTACAAAGCCCACAACCTAATTATTTATTAAATATGTAAGAGAAATACATAAAAAATTCTTATAATATCATTTCAAAATTAGTCCTTAAGGAATCAAAATTTAAGAAGCAGTGAAAGTGATCCCATGTGTTCAACAATGAATGATGTGAACAGTGAGATTGAGAGAGAAGGATGCCATTGAGAAGTTGAAATTGTTAGAAGGAGTCAAAATTTTACCTAAATCAAATTCATTCATCAAGAAGACCAGTTTCAAGTTATATCACAGTAGCCTAAACCTCAAGAGGACTCAACTCAATCATTATCTTCAAAATTAAGTATAAACTTTTTTTAAACTCTTTTAAATTTTGTGCTATTGGACTTACCTTTTGGACAACACCAAAATTAGATTTTTCATTGTTGGCATTTATAAGTTTAACACCATAATTAGGCCTATTTGGACACTATTGAATTTATTAATTATTAGCATTCAAGCCAGCACGACACCCTACCCTGGGATATATCACATCTAAATTATTTGAACTTTCAAGTTATTATTCAAATTTATCTTTTATTTCAACTTAATTTCAACCCCACACACCATTGTCAATCCTTTCATTGTAACGTCAAGCCTTTTCTCATTGCATGTTAATTGTTCATTTGTTTTAAATAAAACACCTTTTGTAATCCATATCTTTGTTAACTTATTAACTTTAAACATTTATAGAATATGCCTAAATGAATATTGTAAGGTGAGTTTACAAAACATACAAAAATAAAACTACTCAAGATAACTTATGGGTTAACTTTGAAACTATGTTTAAATAAAGAAGAGACATATTTTATGATACGATATTACTGTTTGGCCAATCTATTTTGATCAACTTAGGGAAGTAATGAATATAGTAAGGAGCCAAATTAGTGGTTATAACAGCGTGTAGCGTGTCATGGATATGTCAACTCTGACCGGAAGCATGCTCTGCCAGTATGTTAGCTCAATGGAGCCCAGACTGATTTATATTACCAGGTGCAACTTCAAATGTTTAATGCTATCTTGGTGCCGAAGATGTCTTAAAGTCTATCCAACGAGCTGAAAAATCTAAAAAATACGTAAATACAATACAATATTCATATATTATATTATAATATTATAATAATGAAACGTTATACTATTTAAGGTATATGACACCGTCTTCATTAATTTACTTTTAATCTAGCATAAAAAATAAATTCTTAAAAGTTAAAATAGGAGTTGATGTTGTTATTCCGACTTTATTATTATACCCATATTATTTGAGATTCAAACCTTTTAAAATTCTACATTTGACAAATAGTGATACAACATTGATTTGAAATATTATGGATAGAGTCATAAAAATCATCCAAGTTATTGTTTTTCTAAAAAAATATAGATATTTAATGTCCTTAGCCATATCTTAAACTCAAGTGCCTGCACTGGTTAACATGTAATAACTTATTCAATATATATAAAATAGTAATAGTTCAATATAATAAAATAATACAATTTAAAAATAGTTTCACCGAAAATACTATTGTAATTATTTTTAAGAGAGTTTCACCAGTTGGTGACACTATACTAATACTATAAATCTGGTTGGTAATTTAGACCAATTAATGCAATGCACGCAATGTAAAAAATTATATAAAATTATACAAAAAGAGTGGTGTTTGGCCAAGACCATGTAGCCAAACAAATTGTAGGTTACTGTTATGTCAAAAATCAAATCAAATAAAAAAATCGCTTTATTCATCATAACAAATATATGCAAGAGATACATACCAAACTTAAGAATAATTATTCTCCCGAATGGATTACAATCCCGTGCTCAGGGAAAGGTACTCGGCCCTACTTGTCAAGGTGGTCGGATATCCTTATGAGCAATAATATCACATTGCCAGCGTAATGATCCACTGGCTTTGGGCAATTAGGGTTAATTAGTTCAGTCAATATTGCTTGGTTATCTTGTTTAAGAGTACCAGGGTTTACCATTGTCCTTAGTCTTATAGAGATGCCATCATCAGCTCCGCTCTTTCAGTTTCATCGCGATACGCATACAAAACTTCCCGTCTAGTCACTGACTCAAGGTTAATTACGATGAATCGTTAAAGCGCTCCGCTCAGGCACGATGTTAACGTGTTAAAAACAATAGAATATGTTCTCTATTTCCCTACTTATAATCATTGTAGAATATAAAAGACCTTGTTTGATTAGCAACTAAATGCATAAATATTTTTCATCTGCCAAACTTTAAAAGCTAGGGTTTATCAATAAACTAGCCACTATGCTCTTGCTACGGAACGGGGAGGGATAGATGCACATCCACTATTACTTTAGAAAAGTTATACAACCATGCCCTCGTGATTGTTAAAAGTTCTCTTTACTTCAAACCAGGTAAGAAAAAATCCATATGATATCAAGTATATGACCTATACTAGTGGTGCTGATGCACGTTTAAAAATTATTACATTGCTTTGGTATGGACTTAGATTTTAGTCAAGCACCTTGACCTAATATTCATATGCATTCACACATTTCTCAGAAGGAAAAAAACATGCCAAATACTTAAATATAACCTTGTTGATTGTTAGAACACAAATGTTGGTAAATAAAACACCAAAAAACAGTTGCTTAGTTAGAACTAATGTTAATTATACTTGTCACGTTACCGGTTCCATTCGTTAGTCAATAGCAAAGCCACTTCCTTATAATTTAATGTATTATAGAAACCAAAGACCGTCAAACATAACCATTAATGAAACAGTTTGTTAATTGAATGGAGAGAAAAAACATTCACTCACTTCGATGAATTCAGTAGTTGTATTTTGCTACAAATCTGCTTAGTGCCTAGATTGATCCGAAGAGAATTTTATAAAACTAAATTTAAAAACATCTTTAATCAATGGCAAGTATAACCAGAATCCTAAGTTATTAATAAGGGGAAGGATAAAAGTATTAGCTACATCTGCCTAAAAGTTCCCAAAGTTTATTGTAGTAAATCAAAATTGAAATAACAAAAATATGTTACCAAGAACGACCAAGAACAGTAGATGGTATAGTTCTCTTGTATTATTTGTAAAAATGTACATTAATGTCCTATTTTTGAAATTAATGTACATGCTTAAGCCAAATTCCAGCCCATAAATCATTTTAAATAAGATGTGGGAAAATAGTGCAAAACGTATAAGCAATTCTGACGAAGACGAAATAATGAACAAAATAAGTGGTTTTAAAACATACATTTAATTTGTTTCAATTAGCTATGTTGTTTTCTAAGATGAACTGAATTTTTCTACTTGTTTAAATCAAAATTTCAAAACAAAAAACATTTGCGTTTTTTATAAATTAATTGGATTGCCATTAAAACAAGAATCAACAAACGAAATAGGTTTACCGTCAATCACGGCCCACAAACAATGACAGTGTGTGGGTGATGTTGAATGTAGTTAACTGATTATTGCGATAAACAACATCTCTCTCGGTCAGAACCGTATGACTAAATGACCCAGTATAGTCCATTGTGTTGAGCCTAATAACTTTTTTAACTGTTTAATATTACTGTAAACCATTCAGGTTATTTTCTATGCCTATTGATGTTAATCACACCTTTAAAAGGAATAAGAAAATTATACAAAAAAGTGTTAGAGTAATATTTACGTTATATATTCTGAAGTGGTTCATAAAACTATGATATTAAAACTAAAAAAATACAATTTATAAAAAAAATATTCTTATTTACAAAAATTCAATGTGAAAGTTCCTATAGCCTATAGCACGGAGCTTATTACTTTGCAACGTAATATGAAATAAAATTGTATACAAAAGTAATAAATTAGTTTTGACTTTATTTTACACATTCCTAGAAAGGTTTACTTCAAAGTACCTCTGATCAATGTAGACTAATTCTAATTCGTATTTTATTTTTATACATCTAGCCACAAGAGTTCGTTCATTGCCGTTCTTTAGGGGGGAATAATCAAATCCATGCTCAAATTGTCTAAAACATAAAAATAAGATAAATTGTGAAATTAAGTGTTTAAAAAAACTGGTATGGTTCATGCAAACTGGCACGATAAATAGTGTGATATATAAACACGTTAAAATAAATTTTAACGACCTGTTATTTGCAGAATAAATTAATAATTAAGAAAATCTAAACTTTATTTCGGATCAAATTAGTTTAACATATTTAAAAACTGGAGGAATTTGTATTTACTTATTTAGTAAAAATAACTATGCAAAATTGAAGTTCTACATTAGTAGGAGTTAAATAGTGCTGCAGGGACTTTGTCAGACTATTATGGTATCCACTCTGCAGCTTCGCTTTATTAAAGTTCTGGACTGCATCATTGGTGCACTAATTTGTGTCAATAGCCCATACTACAGTACTTCATGAAATATGTTTTATAATTTTAAAGTTATAATCGAAGTTCAACTAGTTAGATCAAGTAAGTTTTTTCCAAGTGATCTCTTTGGAACTACCAATTTCTTCAATGGGGTTTTAGGGTTTTATTCACATAAAATTTATACTTTTTATAAAAGCGACTTTGAAAGGAAACACCTTCCTGTATACTTTTTTTAATGTAAATTTTAAAATAAATTATTTTAGTGAATTTCCCTATTAGGAATAACCTATTACCGTAGGTACCGCAGTATCTACACCCAGAACGGATTCACTTTTTAATTTTGATGTCCCCAGAGGCCAAAGCACAATTCGATAAGATGTTCACAAACCTATATATACTACATAGAGCAAATGCGGTTCAATATTGATAACATTTTGCATTAACTTGTATGTCTAGATAATTTTAAATGAGTTCATAATACAGTAATAGATGTCATGGAATTTTCAAAATGTTAACCTTAAAACATGTAAATGTCAAATTTTTTGCATTAATAGTGTAGGGCCTAAAAACGAATACTTTTGTATATGGAAGTGTTGTTATACAGTTTTAAATATCGGAAACAGTTAAAAAAAAAACTGTACGTTTAAAATTCTTATGCTATTCAGATGAAGAAAAAGTCAACTGTTTGCTTGTTTATGGATATAGTTTGATCAATTTTGCCATATTTATTAATTTCATACTATGCTTTTAACGTTTCACTATCCCTACCCTTTTTTTTCTTAAAAACCATCAAACCTAATTACTTGTCCAACCCACTATTTTTAATGAGAATCCAAACAGACCAAAGGGAATCTACTTAGTCTCTGCAGTTTTTCTGTGCAAAGGGTATTTATTGAACAAACAGTTTTAAAATGTATCCCATAATTATGATATCTTCCCATTATGAATGTGTACTGTATATAAATCAATAAGCATCATAAGTATCATCAGATAAAAAACCTTATGGGGATAAACTTTGCCTTAAATCTACATATTTGGGCTAGAATAATGTGCCAGCCAGGCAGGCTTCCAAGGGTCGCGAGTTTTGGCTACTGCCATCCTGGTCTTTATTACCTGAGACTTTATTGCCAGAGCCGTAACTGACTGGGCCAACTTCCAGAGAGGTATTGAGACGATGTATTTACTCACTGCAAAGTGGAACATTCACAAACAGTGTTGCAAACTACGCCCTACAGTGCTAAGTAATTCTTAGAGTTTTTGTAGAGAGGAAAAACACTACAGCATTAAAAGATCTTACAGTACCATTAGATTTACTCCCCGATATATGAAAAGCTCTACAATGTCACTGAATTTTGAAGATGTATTTGACATTTTAAGGGCAGCACCCAATATCTTCCTATATAATTTAAACGTGTACTGTCTCAAGTTCCATATGTAATATATCATAGCTCCCTATATAGATAAAGTAAGACAGGGTAAAACTTCAAAATTTTGTTATTGTGAACGGATATACTGTATAAGTTATCGGTAAGCTATTAAACATTATCCATAGCAATATAAACGTACAGTAATGTGTAGAGTAACGTAGGTTTGTTTTTATGACCACTAATTTAACTTTACGTGGACACATTGAGCCCTTGTAACTTAAAGCCGGCGCCAAAATAAAAGAAGGTACTCTATAGCCAGTGATGTGAATGTGATCGGAGTCAACACTAAAGGTGATCATTTGGTGTCGTGTTACCATACCTCGGAGATCGGTGTTAGGTGAAACAACAACATTCTTCTTAAGGCAACGTTCAAACGTAAAGAAACCGTACATATCAAGTCGACTTGGACCTTGGCCCGAGTCAAACTTATAGTGACAATCATACCATATGTACAGCTATCTAACTGCAAACAAAATATAATAACCTTTTATAATTTATTATAAGTAAATTTAAAAACGGTAGGCCTAAAATATAGTTTGCTTAGCTTAAATTCATAACTTTATTTTTATTGCTAGTAGCCTATTGGCCCTTTCAACCACATGTTATCCGTAATTAATTTATATCTACATAATTACAAATAAAAATTAAAAGTAATACACATTTCAGTTTTTTTCTTTTTTTTACATAAATTGTAGCTTATAATAAATTTCACAATATATTTCCCTTTTCATAACAATTTAATTTGATTGTCTGGGTAGCCGAGTGGTTATAGTGCTCGCCTTCAAATCTGAAGGTAACTGGTTCGAATCCAAGCGAGATCGTTTCCAGATCCAGTTGCCATTTTCTCAGCTATGCCCTCAACGGGTACACGGTACAAGACCAGGGTTTGAATCGTTCCCGTCCAAACGTAAAAAATGCCACTGGCGTAAAAACACACATAAAAAATAAATTGCATTAGAATACCCCCTCCCGAATCCTGTACGTGTACTTGTTCTATGTATTGTCAATGGGTAGAATAGAATGTGGATGTACGAAGGGATTAAAAACTAACATTAATATCATCAAGAGTAAAACCGTGATTTTAAAACTATTAAGGAGATGAGGAATAGTGTACAATAGACGTAATGTAAATATTATTTCTCTTATGGTCACTTTCTATATTATGATGTGTGAAATACCGTGCAATCCTTGCTATACTTAAAGCTGAAACCGTAAAGAAAAACAACATAATTAGCCACCTGCTACTGGGAAATGAGAAGGTTTGCAAAAGTTTCAATTCAATAATTAACTTATTTAATAAGTGTTTTATTGGCTCCGAGCAAAACTCGGTCTCCCGGTACTTATGTTTATAAATGTGTACCTAATAAGCCCATAACTTTACAGAAGACTTGATTGCCATTTTGTTTAATTATACCATTACAGGCTACTTTAGATTAGATGTGGACTGTTGTAGTGATACAATTAGAAGTACACTCACAGTTGTCTGAGTGGGTAGGCAGTCCATTTCTCTCTGATGACATCATCTGTAGACCACTGGACCATTAGAGAGTTGATTTACATACAATGAGGCGTCCGTAACAACTACTGTAGACTGGTACTTGTTGATCAACTCAGTGGTGTGCGTTTATATGAATAAATATGAATTAACTTAAGTTTATTTGTTTACAAGATAAAGCGTTATTATATTGCCAATTAATCGACATTATTTCATTAGGTGAAAGTATAAAAAAATTATTTAATTATAATACTCACACCGTTTGACAAAATACAATTGACCAAGTCCAAAATTACAAACCTCAAGATACAAAACTAATGATTTTTTAATCGTATCATAACGTAAAGTTAACATTTAAATATATATTACAAGTGATATTTTTTCAAAAGTCACTATCGTTCCATTAAACAAATGATATCGATTGCAATTCAAATGTTTGTCAATCACTCAGTAATGATTGATCATGGAGAAAAAATAGCTTATTTCATTCTTACGAATGAGTTAAATAAATAAATAAATGAATAAGGTCTTCATTCATGAGCGAATTTCAGTTACAAAACTGTTTTACAAATTGACTCAAGTCAGGACTTAAACTAAATAAAACCTCTTATAACTACGAAACAAAATAAGATTAGTTACAAACTCTTTAGGCGATTCTTAAAACTGTTGTAAGACAGTGCTTTTAGCTTGCAAGGAAGTGCATTGTACTGAGCCGGCCCGAAGTAAGAAAACCCCCTTCTCCCAGCATCAAGAACAACCCTTGGTATGTCAAGCAACAAGTCCTGTCTAGTTCTGCGCTCTCTCACGGCTGACCTCGCTTTCAGTTTTTCCTTCAAGTACTGTGGTGCCTGAGTGACCAGTGTTTTGTGGACGATACATGCAACTTGCTTTTAAAGTTTTAGTTAACCAGTTGTTAGTTTTTGATTGACTTTTTAAAAAAGGTAAACAAAATAAACACCACAATGATTTCGCATCCTATAATGCAAGCAAATATTTTCAAAATTCTACAAGAGTAATTTATTGGATTCTGTATTTGACATAGTATTTGTACATATCTTCGTAATTTGCGTCACACAATATGATTAACATCATATGTTAAAACTATATATTTTTCGTCATACTGCAGCAAAAACGGCCATTTTAATGCATGCGTTGTAAATTGTTGTAAATTTCGATTGTAAACAAAATTGCATTTATCGAAAGTATGTATCGATTGTAGTTAATTGTTGCCAAGTGTAAATATTTCAACATATTGATAGTATAATGTACACTATCACAATCGTAATTGACTGAACGATTGAATCATTTACAAACAGCTGCTTGTTTCCATTAGGAATTTAAAATTAAAACAAGTTAGAAGTAGTTTTGAGAAGCTATCTTAAAATTAAAACAATTTTAGTTTTATTACATAGTTTGTTCAAATAATGGTGCAATATGACGAAAAAATGTAGTCTATCACACGGATAAAAAGTGTCTTTTCAACCCTCGCTCATTTCCAACCTCGGCTTCACCTCTATCGCAAAACTTGAGCTCAGGTTAAATAGAGTCACTTTAGGCCCTAGTGCTGCTATATACTATAACTACTATTTAGCGTTCTATCATACTATTTAGCGTTAACTATTATAATCGACTACATCAGGTTCACGTAGTGTAATTATTGACAACACAACTCTATGCCGCTTGATTAGCAGATTAGTATTTGTTAGTTTTAAATAAAATAAAGATTTAATAAAATAGAGTGGCCTACAGTATATTTTTTACTTGGGAAATGGACTTTTCATAATCATTAGATATACTTTTCCCAACAGGTTTTAAGTTGTCTAAGTAATAGGAAAAGGTATTAAATAAAAATACTTGCCAATAAATGAAAATGCACCATTCTACAAAATGCAAAATATATGTTAAGGTTTTATTTTATTCTCGATTCACTGATGCTTTTGAACTTGCAATTCTTAAGTAAAAATTGAACTTAGCACCAAGACAACCCTTAAAACCATTCTGACCTTTTGATATGTTAGTTTTTTACATCTTATTATACTGTCAAGATTCATTACAATACATTATGTCTACATTTTCAATACATTACAGCCATCTCCTAAACACACTGGAACACGGCATTATTAAGATTTTTATTAAACTAATTTAGTTGTTTATTTACTTTTGAAAACAAGCAAAGAGGGCAACAACAAATAACCAAGAGTAACCGGATTAATAAATATAAAACAATGAAGTACAAAATAGTATAAGTATTACACTGCCCTGCTAAGCACAGTTGTGTTAACTGACATTTTTGGGGAAAATGAGATATGGTTTCCATGTGATTCTACACATACTTAGGATCATATAAATAGCCTTAAATGCCGCATATGTTGTTGTATTTATTTATAAAATGCTTATTTTCTTTGCCGTATCTGCAGTTTAGGAGTGTTTTACCAAGCGCAGTTGTTGTAACTTACATTTACTAGGGTATTTAAGTTGTATCCAACAACAGATACAACGATTTCCCTTAGGAATGATATGTTACCACAAAATGCCTTAGCAATCCATCAGTTACGGCAATTTAGTTTAGCATCATCCCCATTATTGGCCGAGTATTCCTATACAAGTGCCGTGTTGTTGGAATCAAAGCTTTTGTCTCTTTGAATTGAGGCGACCTATTATTATCATATAATGAATTTAATTTTCTTTATATTGACATTCCACTTGTTGATATTGATAATAGTATCATTTTTGACTGCAAAATTTTAACAGAGTATCTTGTAGGCCTATTAAATGATGGGCCTTTCTTTAGAAGAGGTCATTTATTCTGCCAATAATGTAAGCATTATAAATTATGCTGTAAGTTAAGTTTTTACAGGCCAATCTGATGAAATAAATTATGACTTGAGTGAAGGGGTTTATGGTTCAGATAATGTAGGCTTGATAAATGAAATTGAGATTTTAACAGGTCAATCTGATGATCTTAATGAAGATGTACCTACTTATGGAAATTACTCATAACAAAAACGTCTCAAAAAGTGGCTAGTATTTTTTGTACAACCTTGTGCTATAACAAAACCAATGATAGGATTATTCAAGATATGTCTAAGGAAAATGGTGTCTCAGCAAGACCTGATGGGAGGAAAGGATGCCCCATAACAAGATTGACAGATCGTCGATTGCTGATCCAAAATAACTATACAAATTGTTAAAAAAAATTCGAAAGTTGTATTGCAATAATTGTTTTACAACCAATAAAAAGCATTTTGATTTAAACTTCACATTACAACAATTTTAATGTAAGATTGAAATTATCTTTACATTGTTTAACAATCAGTTTTATGCAGTATACAAAATAAGTTTTAATACAAGTTGTAACTATTTTAAAACAATTTTAAAATTGTTTTATTCTTAGTTTTGTTATAAAGAATTTTAAAACAATTTTCCAAACAATGTTGAAATAAATGTTTAATTTGTTTGATTATTGATGTTTGATTAAATATGAGATGTTTAATCTTAATTAATGGGTTTTATCCCTGTTTTGGCCATTTTTTAAGTAGCATGCATTTAATTTGGATTATATATTAGCTAAATATGTTTTATCATTCATGTTTATATAACAGCTTATAATGCTTAAATTTTTTTGTTTTAAAATGTAATGAAGTAGTTGAAAAAGTATTAAAATAAAATAAAATATGTTTATCATTATTGTACAGTTAAAGCATGGTAATTAATTAATTCTTCTTATAAAGAATTTTTTTGGAAAATATAATACAATTGTTTATAATTTTATACCAGTTATGTACGCACCTACATGGATTAACATACATATATGTAGTGTCGTGTGCTTCTATATTATAAATAATTATTTAAATAGGTAAATTCATAATGCATAAGTTACCGGTACAGTTACCGATAACGTTGTGATAGTTGCGATACTAGATACAGTGGTGGAACACCTGCTTAACATATAATAATTAATAATAAATACAAATTTTTTTTTATATTTAAATTTTCTAACTTATTTGAGAAAAGTTTTAGTAGGTGTTGAACAATTTAAGGGGGAAGATTAATTAATCATATAACAATTGTAATAACATCACTAATGGTATAATTCATATATATTTATTTAAATACCAGTATCCTCTCCAACCCCCCATAAAAAACAATTCAACAACTTGTTGCCAAAACAGAATCATAGTATCAAAAATATTTCAATCCAGAAATTTTGTTTATTTTGGGATCCTTATATTGTGTTGCATTTGAAACAATAACCATGATTTTGCTGGACCAGTTTGTGGCATCTGCAGAGATACAACATATTGGCTTAGGAAAATTAAGTTGCCACTATATGGCCTAGTATATTTGATTGTAATTGATAAGATCTAAAGCATTATCTAATTTTTTAAGTATTTAGAATGTTTTCATGTTAAAAATAATTTTGGAAAAAGATTTAGCGTTAAAAAATACATAAGATGTGACAAAAAAATTGATTTAAGTAAATTTTTGACTGTAGGGCATAGTTTTAAACATACTACCCTTATTTTCTCAATTTTACCCAGATGTCAGTTACCACAACTGTGCTTAGCACGGCAGTACAGACAAATGTTATTAACCGTCCAAAATTTAAACATATTGCAAATGAAGCATAGTTTACAACAAAATAACAAGTTAATTTTACAAATACAGAGCATTGACATAACTCGTTGGGAGAGGGTAATCAGTCGAGCTATTGTAGAAGGTAATAATAACCGATTAACAGTTGACTAACAGATTAATCCACAATCAATCATCGCGCCACAAACAAAGCTTGTCAGTTGAGTCAGTTGTGGTCGTATCCATTCCTGTCCTACATACTATATAATATAGTCCATCTCTTTGTGAACTGAGTTGTATTTCTTCATATTATTATTAAGTTTAAGAAGATTAAATCTAAAAAAATGTTTAGTTTGTGAGGATACATTTATCGAATCATTTCGTGTTGTATATCGAAGTTAAATGAACCGCAAATGTAAACTATTCGCAGAAATCACTTCATACAATCGTTATTTGCGTTTTGTTTTATAGGTGCACTGTTGAAAATACAAATATTTACGATATTTCTTCCCAACATTTCGGAAAGTCAGTTTTTAAATCCTACATCTTTTCAAAACTATACACTTTAACAGTTTTAGGTGTGCCTCCTGGCTTAACATTTTGTTACAGTGTTTTTAAAGCCTTTGTTTTAAATATTTTATAAAAATAAATCTAACCTGTAATCTTACATGTATACAATTTTGACTGTAAGAAATATATTGAACATTATTCTCTTGTTATAGTAGTGATGGCATTAATCAGTTTTATGCCCTTTTGAACTGCCCTCTAAAATTTAGAAACGTCATAAATTATTATTAGCCACTTGTATTCCGTTGCATTGCTCTGTTGCTATACTTTGGATCTGGAGTTTCGTATAGGAAAGCCACAATTTGGCCAAGTTCATTGGTACAGAAAATGTATAAGGTTATATGGTTTCCTATTTTTTTAATAAGTTGCTGGGAGGTACGTTGCCGGATCGCCACCGGAAGTAATATCAGAACCGAGGTTTGGATCCGGTTCCGCTCTACACAAGGAAAAGGGTCAATTATTTGCAAGGAATTCGTTCTTTTTTTATTGAATTTAATCTAATCGAAAGTAGCCATAATAAGTTTAATTTGTTTTATTTGTATAAGTACTGAATACATTAGTTACATTGCACGAAGAGTCTAGAAATAAATGTAGAGTTGCATTCAGAAACCCAATATAAAAACCAAAGCACACTAATTGCACCTAGGAGACACTAGATTCATATTCATGTTGTATAATGTATAATTTGTATTAATCATAGCAGGTCTCAAAACAAAAAGGATAATGAGATTTGTTTTTATACTCTACACAGAGACACAACTAAATAGATTATTCCTTATATGGGAATTTCGCTAACAACTAGTAAGTGTTAATTTCAAAACTACATATTTAATACATTTACAAAGCATTTAACTATGGCTTGGTTTTATTTCAAACACTTATTCTATTTTTTTACTCTTTAATTAGTTATCCGTTCTGAGTTAAGACACGTAATTGTAATGTACTTCTAAATATATAATATTACAAACTAAAAAAAAAGAAAAATAATTACGTAATGGTAAGCAAAGGAATTACATATAATTCGAAATAATTTATTACACATGGACTTCAAAAACATTTAGTTAGTTAGTTATTACTATTCCTTTATAATGAGACTAACCTTTGAATAATTTTATGATTCTAGTTGAATGACCAAAAGTATCCTTATATATAAATACGTGAAGGTGATTTCTACGAAACTACTCCTCCGTTAATAATAGACAGATTTTTACAAACTATGTGTAAAAGTTTTGTATGTTTTCGTGTAAACGCCCCCTTTCACCAATTCCTGTAATAAAAGTCCTCGAGCTTTGCCCCACAGGCCATCAAAATCCCACTGCATTTCTTATGAAGAAAAGATTTTGTTTGCTTGGACAGACAAATTATTTGTGTTAATTAGAGCTGTTCATAGTAAACACATGATACACACAAGAGCTTTCGTATTCGAAGTAAGTTCGTTTCCAGTTTCGATAACTGGAGTGGAGTGATTGATTACATAATCTTTGAGTTGACTCTTTTAAGTTATCGGAAATTGTGACTGTTATTGGTTTTAACGTCTGTAATACTTTGCAATTGCTCGAATTCGAGCAACAGGTGCACTAGTTATTCTTAATAGTATATTTCATCACTAAGGCCTAAAGGGACTCTTTTTTTGCCAGAGGCCAAGTTTTACGATCGAGGTGAAGCCGATGTCAAAAAATGAGCGAGGATTAAAAAGTCACTTTTGTCCGTGTGGTGAACTACATTTTTCGTCATATTGCACCATTATTTTAACAAACTATGTTACAAAACAGAATTTAGGGTAGCCTCTCAAAACTACTTCAGATTTGTTAAAACGTTTTTATTAGCTCGCTTTCTTGTCCGGTACAAATTTTGAAATCAATTTTACACTAACTTCCCGACGAGCTAGAGACTTGAAACTTGAAACATGGCTCACAAATGGATGACAATGCAATATTATATCATTTAATTTTCCTTTTTTCCTTGAGCTACGCCCCATGGGCTTGTTTTTATTAACTCGCTTTCTTGCAAATTTTTATACTTCTCGATGAGCTAGAGACTTGAAATTTGAAACATAGCTCATAAATGGATGACAATGCAATATTATATCATTTAATTTTCATATTTCCCCTGGGCTACGCCCCTTTGACGAAAAACGTGGGGCGCATGCAATATATCATAATAGTTCAATAGGTGAAGTTAATTGTAAATCAGCATGCGCCCCACGTTTTTCGTTTTAAATCTTACAAGTATTTATTCTCTTAACATTTTATAAATTATTTTATACTTTTTAGTGCGTTTAAAAACGTGTTATTTTTAAAAAGTATTTTTATTTATAAATTATTTTTAATTTAATTTGCTTATGGAAGTAAGCAGCTGTTTAGTAAGTGATTCGATCTTTTCGTCTATTACGATTGTGTTACAGTATATTATACTATCAATATTTCGCGCAATCGACAACAATAGGCTAAAACCTTACCTAACAAATCAATCGATAAATAACTTCGATCGGTACGAATGCCACAATCGAAATGTTCTACTGTTTACAACAGCTGATCTTTAATCCTTAGAGACTAAAAACGATTTTTGCTCCATAGAGAGTAAAAATGCTACTTTAGACCCGCAACGCATGCATTAAAACCGGCTGTTTTTGCCGCAGTATGACGAAAACATTTTTACGTGTATGGAAAACGGGTTTAGGATATTTTGGCATCCACGTGAAATCCTGCAGATTCATTTGGCGTCTGTTGCAGCATAGAGTCATAAAATTAGTCACCGTTCTTAACCTCAAGCGCACAACGACTTGACACTTACACTTTAACAGGCACATACACATTCCAGTATGATAGCGCTCGAGCCCGATGCAAACTTTTGTTCAGGCCCTCTTTGGACAAAACATATGTAAATACAAAACTCTCAGTATAATCATATATTTTTTTTAAATATGTAATAAAATCTAATAAAATAAATATGTATGTTACATGTATGTATGTTATGATAAAACCTGATGAATTAATATATATTGTTATGAATACGTTTAACCTATCGAACAAAACACCATTATTAAGTTTTCATAAATATCTTCGAAAGATGGATTCATAAATAGAAATAAGTAGGTATAAGAATATATTAATTTACTATTTTCTATTAAAAACAACACAAAACAAGTTTTTTGATTAAATATGTTTACAGTTCATACTTGTTAATAAACAACTCGTTGCCTATTTTATGTTTATAAAACTGTCAACATAGAAGCTTTTGTACTCGTAATTTGGTTTTACTATCAATAACTCCAATACAATAAATAAATAAAAATGCCTTTATTGATCAAGCGTTTCACAGTTCAACTGCTTTACAGAACAACTCTCGTTATATTGTAAGTATCAATAACTTAACTAACACATAAATAAATAGAAACAATAAATAAAAGAAACAAGAAAATCTAAATGACAACAAACCACAAGAGTACAATTCCTTAATTTTGGCTCTATAACAATACATTCACTATACTATACCACGTAACAAATAAAAAAATAAAAAATTCTGTAAGGATAAGATAACGTTTATCTCAATAATTAACTATTTTTCAAATCAGTTTTATGCTTTTAGGTACTAGACTTGAAGTCCATAATACAGTTTATTGCCTCTATTTTAACTAATCTAGAAAATGTAGCCTTTTTGTAAGGAATTTTAAATGCTATAAATCATAGTTGTACACTGTACAGTGTGAGGACCTGTTGAAATCTCGTTACGGAGTTTGAGAAGACAAGAAGAACTGCAGATCTGATGTAAACTATAAATACTTTCTTTGAGGCAACTTAGCCCGTTCAAGTTGAGTTAACTTTTTTTATGTAAAGAGTAGTTTTATGCAGCCATATAATTCTTGGCTACACATTTTCAATGTTGCAAAGTAACTATGTCGTATAAAACGCCTGTAGTGCCAACAACAACAAAAAAAGTAAAACAACTCCAATAACGACAAATAAAACCGAAGCTAAACCTATGTAGGGCAATCCTTTACCTTTTCGCAATATGTAGCTTGCAATAATTAACTGTAGCGGATATAGAACGTAATAAAAACAAAATGTTTGACTTTGTAACAGTACTCTTTAGGGAACAAGCAGAAATCGCTTTAACTTCAACTTAGAATGAGATTGAATACTGTTAATCTAAATAGCCTATAAAGCATCACTACGTTAGTTTATATTTCAGTTATCAAGAAAGTCCTCGCTGTCACGAACATTGATATGTTTTAATGTTAGGCATTTACCTACTGTGGGCAACAGGGCTCAGAATGATTTCATAGAGGATAACAGTGAATTGGGTCGTAGATCTAGATAGGCTCCAATAATAACATGGATTTGTGGTACGGTTCCTTGGTTTTGTGTTGAATTATTCAACGTTAAACTGCAGTTTGGTAATGGTCTGTTTGAGCAGAAAACTAATAACCATTTCTTACAGTATATTTTACATAGCCTTAGAAATCTGAACAAAAACAGTATTGTTTGATCTTTTATTAGAAATGCATTAAAATTTATATACTGTTCTAATGTTAAGCTATACAAATGTTATAACAATTTTTAACTTTATAAAAATGTATTTGTTAACCATTCAGATGACTCGGGAGGATTCATAGTGTATTTGACTTATGAATTAAATCGTGCTAGAAGATTTTTGTTTGATAAATACTATTGTTACATCTATTATGATACGAATAAAAAAATATTCATATGAAAATTTGAATTATTGGAATTATAATTTGCACACATCTAAAAGTTGGATTATATACTCGTGAAACATGTGTTGGCACAAGTCAAATTTTTTACATACAAAGAAAAATTAAAAATAAGTAAAAAATAGTAGTTAAAAATAATAATAGAAATTGTTTGGTAGTATTTTTTTTTTGAGCAAGCACATGAGCTAAACTCGTGTATCATGAGATACAACTTAATCTTCTTTCACAGCAGGAAGTGAATAACCAGTAATAACTGCGGTTGTATATAAAAGATGATACAGTTGTAATTATCCCCCTCATACCAACACATGTGCCAAACGCATTGCAGGCTTTGCTGCACCAAGTTGTCATTCTTTCTTGTGGTTATATTTTGTAGTGTGCAGCTTACATTTTTGTTGGCTAATAATGACTTATAATGTATGTATGGTTTCATTTGCATCTGATATAAAAAAAATCCATGGTTGTAGCATAGCAAAAACATACTGCCTTGTGCTAGTTAGTCTATGGTTGTAGTTTTTTTCAGTTTCTTAAATAATTTACTTCATAATATATCTAGGGCCATGATAAGATTATGAAGTTATAAATTAAACTACTTTATGGTTTGTAAATGCATGCAGATTTCCTGTCGATTGGTTTATTTTATTTTACCGAAATTAAAAACATTTCTATCAAAAGAACTAAACATTTTGCTCTACAACATACATTTGCAACATAGAGCTCGGAGTTATACAAAGAATAGTTAATATGTGAAATTCGCATATTACGTTAGCAAAACTATTTGTCATTCCCATTCAATTCTGACAGATAAAATGAGACCGACAAAAGAATATACCAACCACCATCTAGATAGGAAAATTGATAAGCAATACTTCCTTATTGCAAGGTTAACATGCTTGCATCATAGAAACTTTTTAACAAATATTCAAGTTATTTTCCTTTCACGTAATACCTCACGTGATTTATTGCGTACAGTTTGTAGATTTTTAATTAACTAAAAATCAATACGATATTGCTTTTTAATGCATTATAACTAAACAACACATGCATAAAGGGATTGCTGTAAAATTTATTCCTAAATAGTAGAAAGGATTTTTAGTCCTCTCGGGTTACCAGACATCAAAATCATATTCAGTGTTTAGACTAGAGAGAATTGACCTAATCTGCATCTTAAAAGTAAACAATATATAATATATAATAGTGATTAAAGACATAATGTTGTACTCAATGATTGTACCAAGTACGCATGTAGAGGAGGAGCTAGAGCAGGTTGAATCATTGCCTTATACCGTACCACATTACCTCGCCGGTTTAGGGTAACAGGCCGCTTTGTATGTAAATCACCACCAAACATGGATTGTCAACACGCACCTTGGCTTCATCTGCACTCGAAGAAATAAAACCAATCACAGATACGGGCCAATCATAATTTGTGTTGGCCAGATTTTACTATTAGTCTTCTTATCTGCCCTAATTGGCATTTTTCGTTTGTACTGTTCTATATTTTAGATTTTAAACAATATTTTTTATACACTGTTATGTAATATTTTTAAGTGTACAACTAATGTTATTAATATTACGCTACGTGAGTTGAGACGGACACAATTTTACAAAATTATCCTTTTTTATTCTTCAAGATATTACTATTTCTGTTTTGATTTTGATTATATAGTTAACAACTTAAATAGGAGTGTAGATATTTTACTGAAGTTCAGAGTGTTTGATGAATGTCTGAGTTGGTTTCCTCGTCCAAGGCAAGTAGATAGTATTTGGTCCTGAGAAGAGGAGGTGGGATATTTGATTTTGCAACTGGCCTATTCACCATTGTACTTTATATCAGAAGATCTAAGTAGGCATCTGAATAAATACTAGTTTTTAGTTGCTTTAATTGGTAAAAATACAACATACAACTGAAATTTATCTACACGGAATAACAGGTCTGTTAAAATAGTTTTTGCTACCTAACTTGATAACACTGAACTGACTTTGAAACTTAATCAACCACAAACTATGATTACACAGGATAAACCATTGACATAGTTCAATATGAATGTATTTATTTGTTGAAATGACATATTGCTAATAAAGTTCCTTTTCAGACAGAGCTTCCAACATAATAAATTACTATTAACTTGATGACCAATGTCAAGTTTATTAAATCAAATGCAATTAATTCCTGTCATAATTGATATGGTTTAAATAGCACTTGTAATAAAAGTGATTTTAATTAATATAATTAAGAGTCCAATTTCCAGAATGATTTTGGCAAATTTATATTTCATCTTGTAAATATCGACGTTCTTTAATTTATGAAAGCCACATTGCTTGCAAATGCTGCATATTTTTCTATTTATATAATGTTATTGGCAAAGTATATATAATGCCATCATTCTAAAGAATATAGAATGACTAGGCATTCTATACATTGGCTGAAGCTCTTTTGTGAAGTATGAAAATATGGAGTGAAGACAATAGGATTTAACGCTCGTAGACAAGGCATTGTGTATGTTTAGACACAGTAATCCATAGACATTTCATAGAATGTCTATTGTTATGAAAACAAGATATTTGTTCAAACAATTGATTCACTTTACAATATTGAAATATTTGACATATAATTAGGTTAGTTTAATTAATGTAAGTTTATCTTAGACTGATTTAGCTACACCAAAACAGAATCAAAAGTATAAAAAAGTCATTTAGAGTAATGCAGATTTTGTTTATGGCTAAGTTAGGTAAGTTTATTTTGGACAAGGAAATAAAACACTAAATAACTATATATATCCTTTAACAAAATGCCAAAGCTATATACTTATTCGAATATAAAATTACAGATTTATTTGTGTTTTATAACTTACTTCGTTAAAATGTACAATAGTTACGCTATAATGCCCCTAAATAAATATAACGCATCGGTACATAGGTCTAAGTTTTCAAAATTATTTGTAAACGCGTTTCAAAGAGCCCATGTAACTACTGGTACGCTGTAATGTTGTATTATTAATTATTTTCTACAGCATCGTCGGTGTTTTATGTAGTCAGTACAGCTTGTAAACGTATAAGATGATTGTAGAGGTCGCGGTACGGTGACCAAGGATGACGGTAAGCCTACACGGTGAATGACAAGTGCCTTGTAACTGAGATCAGCCATTTGATCCGACTTTTCTGTATCCTTAGAATGCGTGAAGTGTACAAGAAAGATGTAAATCGACTGTAACGCTTCAATGTATATATTAGAAACTCAGAGTTATTTTGATTTAGGGTTATTTTATTGTTGTCTCGTCGAGAATCTATCCCACTGATATTAGAACAGAAACTGTATGGATCATAAACATAAACAAAATCGTCACTGACCCGAAACTTAAAGCCAGGTTAATAATATCCGTAATAGCTGGTTTGGATGTTTTGTGACATCCATTGTCATAATAAAACAACGGGGCTATAATAATACAATCACGCTTATTTTCGAGCCAGTGACGTCACTTGATAAGTTTATGATCCATACCGTTAATAAGTCTATTATCCGTGCCAATAATTGATATCTACAATCTGATGCCGCCGTATTGGTCGGCTCTGCTCGACTAGTGTATTAATTAAGTCACCGTCATTGTGTATCAGCCTAACAATCTGATCTAACATGAGTCAACACAGTTTCGCAGATCGCTGCTAAACCACTGTTCGGGGTTGGATTGTGTTAGCTTAGGCGACCTTACACTTGTTTATTGATCTTAAAGATTGTAAAGCGTTGTCCTCCATAATGAATTACAGGTATAGTTGATTTACATTTTATGACAGCCATCTTAAAAAAATCCTAAATTTCGTCTCTGACCCGTTGCCTGCACACGTAAAGTTTACAATGTATGTTAGCAGGTGCAGCATGGATGTATAACATGACATTGAGTAAATGAAATCACAAAGGGAAAACCTAAAATAAATAGACGTTAAATGTTATTACCTTCTTATTTAGAAACTATGATTGATTTATTCAAGCTATCAGACAAATTCCACCATTTCCAACTTTGAAAAATCCATCAAATTAAAAATTAGCTATTTAAAGAAGTTTTTTTTCAAAATAGCGTTGCACTTTTCAACCATGAAAATTGAACCAGGCCAGAAGTAACTAACTGCTATGAGCCAGAACAAGGTATTCTGATGTATGTAGCGAGCTGATGATACAAACATCTACATACAATAGACCGCGCCCACAACCAAGTCTACATGCACTTGCTGCATTGTTATGGTTTATCTCGGAAGTTAATGTAACCAGCAGCTTTGTCACGTTAGAACAGAACTTAATTCCTGTTAAGTTAATATGTTAGGCTTCATAAATGTTTGTCTCCTGCCTAAATTAGTATTGTCTCCACCAAAACTGTACTACTGTTTATGGATTTATTCCGTACGCGAAGAACCCCATAAACAGGTCCATCACATGTCATAAAAAATAATTAGTTGAAACACTTTTACAGAAATACACAAACTCCAGCTAATCTCAAACAATATGTTTACAAATAAATATAGTGATTTACGAAAAGTGACGCTTCTGCACTACAGTTATGATGTTCAACATAAAATCACTCAATAGCAAGCTCGTAAGAGCCTAGAGATTTGTTTTAAGGGTGAAGTTTAGTTAGCAAAACTGGTTATTCTGCATTTACTCAAAGATCAGCTGTTCAAAGTTATTTACATTTATAATACGGTGACAACGTGTAGTAAGTCGCTAACTGTGAAACGACCTGATATCGTTATATGTTTATCACCTGCGAAAATTCATCATTACATTGTTTACTATGGAAAAAAGAATGTTTACTATGCGAAAGTGTTTACAAGGTTTAAATAGTTTCTTTATTTTGCCAACGTAAATAAAGATTTGTTATTGTCTTGACAACTATTTCAATTTTCAACAACCAAACTTTGCAACCAAAGTAAATATTAACTTTAAATTAAAGGCATTACCTAAAAAAAAATTTGAGTTTTGATATGTTCCTAACTGTAATAAAGAAGTATCTAATGTCTGTTTTATTTAGGAAAATAATCAGTCTTTGTTGTGTAGCGAAAAGTAACATTCAAAACACGAATGAAAGTTGGTCTATACATGTTCTCGACCATTAAAAGTGAAAAGTGCTCGATACATCTCACACTTCAAACATGGTCTCAAATATGTACTGACTCAGTTTTCTTGCCTGAAAGGTGAAAGGGTTATAACACGTACGATGTTAATCAAGAAGTTATTCACTCAGTTTCTAGTTTCGTTATGAAATATCCTATATCGCTACACTACCCAAAGGACTTAATTCTGATTAGTAAACTAAGATTACCTTTCGGGAATTATCCAAATATGTAATATTCATAAGATTGGAAACAACTTTTTTTGTGGTAGAAACACGATGTTCCCGCACCAGGGCCACATAAAACCGCACACGACCACACAAACCACTGACTGACAATAGCACTGTATACGTTCGCGGTGTTTCCGTCGAGGAGGGCACCACCGAACTGTCAATGGCACTACACCACGACCACACCAACGGGCTGTACACTGACTGATTATGACACTGCATATGTTCGCGGTGTTTCCGTCGAGGAGGGCACCACCGAACTGTCAATGGCACTACACCACGACCACACCAACGGGCTGTACACTGACTGACTATGGCACTGTATACGTTCGCGGTGTTTCCGTCGAGGAGGGCACCACCGAACTGTCAATGGCACTACACCACGACCACACCAACGGGCTGTACTATGACTGACTATGGCACTGTATACGTTCGCGGTGTTACAACCATCGAGGAGGGCACCACCGAACTGTCAATGGCTCTACACCATGACCACACCAACGGGCTGTACACTGACTGACTATGGCACTGTATACATCGCAGTGTTACCACCATCGAGGAGGGCACCACCGAACTGTCAATGGCTCTACACCACGACCACACCAACGGACTGTACACTGACTGACTATGGCACTGTATAGTTCGCGGTGTTACCACCATCGAGGAGGGCACCACCGAACTGTCAATGGCTCTACACCATGACCACACCAACGGGCTGTACACTGACTGACTATGGCACTGTATACGTTCGCGGTGTTACAACCATCGAGGAGGGCACCACCGAACTGTCAATGGCTCTACACCATGACCACACCAACGGGCTGTACACTGACTGACTATGGCACTGTATACATCGCAGTGTTACCACCATCGAGGAGGGCACCACCGAACTGTCAATGGCACTACACCACGACCACAACAACGGGCTGTACACTGACTGACTATGGCACTGTATACATCGCAGTGTTACCACCATCGAGGAGGGCACCACCGAACTGTCAATGGCACTACACCACGACCACAACAACGGGCTGTACACTGACTGACTATGGCACTGTATACATCGCAGTGTTACCACCATCGAGGAGGGCACCACCGAACTGTCAATGGCACTACACCACGACCACAACAACGGGCTGTACACTGACTGACTATGGCACTGTATACATCGCAGTGTTACCACCATCGAGGAGGGCACCACCGAACTGTCAATGGCTCTACACCACGACCACACCAACGGGCTGTACACTGACAGACTATGGCACTGTATACATCGCAGTGTTACCACCATCGAGGAGGGCACCACCGAACTGTCAATGGCACTACACCACGACCACACCAACGGGCTGTACACTGACAGACTATGGCACTGTATACATCGCAGTGTTACCACCATCGAGGAGGGCACCACCGAACTGTCAATGGCTCTACACCATGACCACACCAACGGGCTGTACACTGACTGACAATAGCACTGTATACGTTCGCGGTGTTTCCGTCGAGGAGGGCACCACCGAACTGTCAATGGCACTACACCACGACCACACCAACGGGCTGTACACTGACCGATTATGACACTGCATATGTTCGCGGTGTTTCCGTCGAGGAGGGCACCACCGAACTGTCAATGGCACTACACCACGACCACACCAACGGGCTGTACACTGACTGACTATGGCACTGTATACGTTCGCGGTGTTTCCGTCGAGGAGGGCACCACCGAACTGTCAATGGCACTACACCACGACCACACCAACGGGCTGTACACTGACTGACTATGGCACTGTATACGTTCGCGGTGTTTCCACCATCGAGGAGGGCACCACCGAACTGTCAATGGCTCTACACCATGACCACACCAACGGGCTGTACACTGACTGACTATGGCACTGTATACGTTCGCGGTGTTACAACCATCGAGGAGGGCACCACCGAACTGTCAATGGCTCTACACCATGACCACACCGACGGGCTGTACACTGACTGACAATAGCACTGTATACGTTCGCGGTGTTACCACCATCGAGGAGGGCACCACCGAACTGTCAATGGCTCTACACCACGACCACACCAACGGGCTGTACACTGACTGATTATGGCACTGTATAGTTCGCGGTGTTACCACCATCGAGGAGGGCACCACCGAACTGTCAATGGCTCTACACCACGACCACACCAACGGACTGTACACTGACTGACTATGGCACTGTATAGTTCGCGGTGTTACCACCATCGAGGAGGGCACCACCGAACTGTCAATGGCACTACACCACGACCACACCAACGGGCTGTACACTGACTGACTATGGCACTGTATACGTTCGCGGTGTTACAACCATCGAGGAGGGCACAACCGAACTGTCAATGGCTCTACACCATGACCACACCGACGGGCTGTACACTGACTGACAATAGCACTGTATACGTTTGCGGTGTTTCCGTCGAGGAGGGCACCACCGAACTGTCAATGGCACTACACCACGACCACACCAACGGGCTGTACACTGACTGACTATGGCACTGTATACGTTCGCGGTGTTACCACCATCGAGGAGGGCACCACCGAACTGTCAATTGGACTACACCACGACCACACCAACGGGCTGTACACTGACAGACTATGGCACTGTATACGTTCGCGGTGTTACCACCATCGAGGAGGGCACCACCGAACTGTCAATGGCTCTACACCATGACCACACCGACGTGCTGTACACTGACTGACAATAGCACTGTATACGTTCGCGGTGTTACCACCATCGAGGAGGGCACCACCGAACTGTCAATGGCACAACACCACGACCACACCAACGGGATGTACATTGACTGACTATGGCACTGTATACGTTCGCGGTGTTACCACCATCGAGGAGAGCTCCACCAAACTGTCAATGGCTCTACACCATGACCACACCGACGGGCTGTACACTGACTGACAATAGCACTGTACACGTTCGCGGTGTTTCCACCATCGAGGAGGGCACCACCGAACTGTCAATGGCACTACACCACGACAAAACCAACGGGCTATACACTGACTGACTATGGCACTGTATACGTTCGCGGTGTTACCACCATCGAGGAGGGCACCACCGAACTGTTAATGGCACTACACCACGACCACAACAACGGGCTGTACACTGACTGACTATGGCACTGTACACTTTATACGTTCGCGGTGTTACCACCATCGAGGAGGGCACCACCGAACTGTCAATTGGACTACACCACGACCACACCAACGGGCTGTACACTGACTGACTATGGCACTGTATACGTTCGCGGTGTTACCACCATCGAGGAGGGCACCACCGAACTGTCAATGGCTCTACACCATGACCACACCGACGGGCTGTACACTGACTGACAATAGCACTGTACACGTTCGCGGTGTTTCCACCATCGAGGAGGGCACCAGCGAACTGTCAATGGCACTACACCACGACAACACCAACGGGCTATACACTGACTGACTATAGCACTGTATATGTTCACGGTGTTTCCAACATCGAGGAGGGCACCACGGAACTGTCAATGGCTCTACACCACGACCACACCGACGGGCTGTACACTGACTGACAATAGCACTGTACACGTTCGCGGTGTTTCCACCATCGAGGAGGGCACCACCGAACTGTCAATGGCTCTACAACACGACCACACCAACGGGCTGTACACTGACTGACAATAGCACTGTACACGTTCGCGTTCACAGTGTTTTTGTCTTCGAGGTTACCACCGAACTGTCAATAGTGTCAATGTCACCGACGGATTTGGAATTCTGACAGCGATGTAGTGAGTTCACACTCTGGTCTCCACCTAATATTGTTTTTAAAACACTATGTATATTGACTTATACTATAACCAGCTCATTCATTGCTTTTCTACGGACGTTGTACGGCTCGTTCACGTACAGGCTGATTTGCGACTCAATACTTACTTCCTTAGCACGGCTTTAGAGGCCAAATTCGCGTCGAAATAAATGTAACATAATTGTGATAACTTTTTACCATGAGAAATGTAATAGAATTTTTAATATTGTAAGTAATATTGAATCCGATATGCATTAAAACACTATATTGCAATATGTATGAAAAATAATTATATTTTTTTAGTTTTTTTATCAAGTATGTTGAATTTGTTTCCAATTTTTAATCGCTGTCTTTAACTCAATTGCTCTTGTCCTCTTCTACTTCATGTTACTAGCTAGCTTCATGTTTAGGTTATAAGAGAGCTAATGCTGACCCTGAGCTAAGTGCATAACTTCGTGTTTAGCACCGCTGGTTTAGCACTCCGAACGAGTACCCTGCTCTGTGGTCAGAAGTGTTTTACAAAACTATAATTACCATATAGTTTTACAAACTGATGTTATCTAATTAGGATTAGCTTAGCAGAATTTCAAGTAAAAGCATTGCATTTACGAGTTTTGAAAGGTGATTATAAAGATTGTTAAAGTTATACATAACTAAACCTTAAAAATATTATCTTTTATTACAAGTATCATACAATTACAACAAGTTTAGTTAGTAATATGAAATATGAATCAACACCGGCTTGATATCCAAATGGTTCAGCAGTGCCAACATGATTTTTACACCCAGGGTATGTTATGTAATAACTCACAACCCTTGACACATCTGTAAGGATGGGGCGGAAGGGGGTGCTTATGATAAATATCTTCCCCACAATAATTCTATATTGAATTAGATTTTGTAACCCGACTTTAAATGCCAATTGTAAAAATTAGGTTATGGCTTTTGAAATGTTCTATTATTTTTTATGAAGTTTGTTTGCAACGTTTGTAGAGCCACTGAAAGTAATAAACATGAATTCAACAAATCATTAAAATATTTTGTTCAAAAGTTATATTAGGTCAAGGTAAAGTTGACTTACGTGAGTGAATGTTAGTCAATGCATTCATTACGTTGATCTGTTATTATATCTATGATTATGAAGTTAAATTTAATAAGTTTCTTCTATACTAAAAATTTAATTTAAGTTGATTCACTTCGATGACATAGTCAAGATCAAAAATCTTCATCTTTGCATCGTTATTATTAGCATTATAGGTGATTTGAGTAGCCTAACTTAACTGTTTGAATTATATAAATAGTATGAACAAAGGACGTTGTTCTTAGTAGAGTTATGTTACAGTAAATATTGGATATCTAATGTATCTTGTTATTTATAACAATAAACGGTACAACAGGTAAAATAAAATGTGAAAATGTATCCGTTTGGTTATATTTCTTGCATAATTGAAGAATAAGGATATATTCACCTTTCCACACGTTAATAGATAACGAAATCATATGATAAGATAGATGGATAGCTTTTGTGACTAATGCAAAACTGATCAAATAATTATGTTAATTTTTATTTCGTATACCTACTATTCCAGTACACATATAAGTTAGTAATGCCATTAGAGAAGTTCTGAATTAATAACCCAATAACCTGCTCTACCACCTACATGTAAATGTTAACGCAAATGCAGCTGTAAAGGTGAGTCTCTAAATGTAAAAGCATAGTTAAAGTGCTTCATCTATGGTAAAAGGCTACCACGTAACTAAATTGTTATATGCTTTGTAAGTCTTGCTAAAACTACTGAACTCACCCGCATATTTTCACTTTTACTACTCTGTACGGCTCTGATATTAGGTGAGACTATTTTTTTTTTGTATTTTTTTCGTATGAGAATACTCATGGATTCAGAAAATCCATTTCAAACAATTTCAGAATATTTGTTTTTGACTCTACTGTTTAACGGCAAGTTTTACCTTCGTAGAGATTAAATTACTTTACACACCTATGCGCATGCAAGCTTTTATTACTAGTCTATCTTAACGAAATAGTTTTACTTAAACATGAGTGATATTTTTAAGCATCTCTCTCATATGAAACGTTAAAGTAAAACTATTACAATTGTATTGTAAACAAACTCCTTTTATTCCATAATAGAACATCCTAAAGTTCGTTGAACTAACTTTTTTAATTACTTGGTCCTACCGTTCAGGAAAAATGTATGTTTAAATTAATTTCAAAATTAAAAAATCAAGCCTTAAGAAATACAGTACTTTGACATTCGAACGGGTAATTTACAAATTGGTGTTTAGGAAAGCTAGGTAAAATGGATTGTTACAGAAATGTACCTAAACCCAATTGATCCCTTAATTTAACTATAACCAAAAAAAAAAACTTTAAATTACATTTACAAATTCGTCGTTACGTTAAAGACTAAGTTGTCAGTTGAAATAAAGCGAAGCTACTTTGAAGCCTCGAGCTGTAGAACTGTAGTCAACCCTTGCGTGATCCTGGGACGTTCATTACAACAGTTTTGCGTGATTAAACCCCGAGTCAAGTTATCAATACAGTACCGGCAATTTAGAAATGAGTCCTGGAGTTCGAGTTATTGTTTTTAAAATTATCGAGCCAGTTATAGTTTCACCCCGATTAATAGTTTCTATCAATGTCAGAGAAGTTTAAATATGAAAATCCAAGCACATCATAATATATAAATAAGTCAAATCTGAAAGGACATCTTATAGTAAACTTTTCCTGTAACATTGTCATTGCACTGAACACTAAGAGACAAAACAATATATTAGAATTAATTTGTAAGTGGCTCATTCAACTACGTTTAGTTGGAATTGAAAATTACTACAGCAGGTCAATTTCATCGATGTACTCGTACTATACTGGATAGCACGCTGTGTGGTGGAAAAACTGTCCGTGTCCAACATTCGAATTGGTGGGATACTGAGGCGGACAGGGCGAATGAACCTCTTTGTTTTACACAAACATACACTCACTCAACCTGCTCTGCTACACTTATTTGTTAACATACAAATTTCAAATTGATGTTTAATTTTTCTGGCAAACCAGTGCCTTTTACTATGTAGTTAGTTTTAACCTTAACATATTTTTATTATACTCTAGCAGAGTACCTGTCCTTCGTACGGGGTTGGCATATATAGGTATAAAATGCTTTTTGCAGTTATACTCAAGCTTTGCGTTTGCAATGGGGGAGCACACAGTTTGATAACGTTTGCTTCTTTAAATTTACAGTTACACATCCTACCGTAGCCATAATGTTCTACCACCTCACCTAAACAATATAAATTATAAAAAAATCGCAAAATAACACAAATGTTCATGAAATTAAAAACATCAACATAACTGTAAACAATCCTACTTTGACATTTCTTATTGTGTATCTCAGTTTTTTGTTGCTGCTTAGCTCAAATTAGCTGTTTTCATAAATGCAAAAAGTGCTGCACCCTGTTGGTAAATCTCATAACTTTTTAATGCTTTTGCATAACATAGAACCATCTTTTTTAGTTGAAACAGCTGACTAAATTCTTTAATTCCCTTTAAATATGAACTAGAGGTCGTCCAGTGGTCGAAACTCGACCAAAAATATTTAATGTACAGACTTCTTTATGTTCATTCCACACTTTGAATAGAACATGTGATTGGAGTTTCTTCCATTTGTTTTGATTTTCTGTTTATATTTCGTTGTTATTTCGTCACCAGCATGGCAACTCATAATATCCATGTTAAATTTTTCAAAATTTTAAATTCATTGTTTGTGCTTATTTTTGAGCCTATTTTAATTTATAAAGGGATTCTGCACACCTACAGGAAAATAGCTTTCTAACAGTATGCGTAGATTTTCCCTACGATGCACACGAGCTGAGAAAAAAGGTTTTAAAGAAACATGCTTGCCTATTAATATATAGATAGATACTCATAAGGTAGGGGAACCACAGAGCCACTGGCGCTGAGCCCGAGTGTATTTTTGAGACAAGAATATGCCTATATGTTAATCGGGAATGTGAGCTATCATCATGTCAAATTTCAGCCCAATCCGTCCAGTAGTTAATGCGTGATTGAACTTTAAACAAACAAACAAACAAAAACACATTTATAATATTAGTAAGATTGATTAGAGGAGTCCCATCGATGGTTAATTTAAGGTGAGGTGCCTACTTCAGTAGCCAAAAGTCAATGGTGAAAACCATAATTTGTATAAACCTTTACTGTTAAACTAACAAGTTATGGTTAAAAGAATTAATCTTGTGTGTCTCAATAATGTAGACCTAACAAGAATAGGCCTACTAACATTATACTGTATAGCATACACTATAGACCAATAGGTGTAGTTTATTCCCAAGGACACTCTAGCCCGGTATTTCACATTACTTCAGGCAAAATCACATAGGTTGAGGCATTATTACATAGAGTAAATCCATTAGTGATTTTGGGGAAATTGCATCAGGAATTTCAGCCACCGAAGTCCTGCACTCTATCACTAGACCAGCTCAATTCCCAATAGGTGTGAACTAAATATTGTCCAAAAGCAAAAGAGATAATCTCATTGTCAAACACTGTTATTGGGTATTGTAAAATATAATCTACAGTAAATGAAAATAACATTCCAATGTATAATTAGTGGAAATGATATTTCAATATCACAAACTTCCAGTGTTAAATGTGTCAGACACTTGGCCGACATCACCCCATCACAGCTCTGTTGCCATCCATGCAGTTGTGAAGTGGAGCAAAGCAATAACTCATTGGGGAATCTTCATACAAGATTGTGTGTGCAGCACTCGAGCTGTGTGATCTATACCCGGATATATCCTTCACACAGGAGACCGCGTTGTTCAAGGAATGGATATTAAAGTTAGTCTAGGAATAAGGAACGGATCTTAATATTCCCGTACAACCTACTTAAAATTGTTTAGAAAAAAAGGTGGGCAATACAAAAAATGTAAAAAAGTCAAATGCAAGGTAAAAGAGGATGTCAAAGATTTTACCTTTAGTTTAAGTGTCCGTATTTTTGTTTGGTGCGTAGACAAACTTGCTTTAAACCGTATATACTTTTCAAATTTGTTTCGATTATAAGTTTTGTAATTTAGCTAAATCTGTGATTCCATGGATGCTTCTTGAAAAGTGTTAATTCAAAGTGACGGATTTCTTGTAGAAATATTTTTGTTCCTAATAAGATGGGTTCGGTGATTCGGATATGAAACTCAGTTTCAAGATTTCCCAGTGATGTGAATACTTTGGTGTATCCGTTGTGAGTTGTGCCACTCTCTGCTAGACTGGACAGAGTAATTGGGTGACAAGGTTTAATGAGGTTAGATTGTCTTTGCAATTTTAATGATAGAAATTACCTTACTTAACCAGAACATTCTCTGCAGTTCAGTGTCCATATTCCATTAGCTCGGGTACACGCTTCAAGGACAGTAATACAGATATTACTTTAGATATATGTGCTGTTATAAAAAAATATACTATTATAGGCTATTCAATTGTTTTATATTAAAACATTAGCTTACCATTTACATATAAATCTATTTTCTAACCACCAAATATAATTTTTACCATGCAGTTTCGAGGGTGGAGCCAGTTGTTCTTTTGAGCTCAAATATGGGGAATTGCATTCTTCTAATTAAAAGACCTTTAATTTGATGTGTATGTGGACCTATGCATAAATTTATGTTTTTTCCTCACTTCTAGCGGCCGCCCCTCAAGAAGGTAGGCAATCAATTTTCTTTTGACTCCTAGTGGGCCGCCCCCCTGAGGAAGTAGCGGATCACTGAATATGTGACGAAATAGATGTCCAGTAAGTTTGTGAAAAAGTTTTGTAGCTCTATTTGAAATATTTTTAAAAACATTTTACGGATCCGAGACTTTTTTGACACCCTGTATAATAAAATAAAAAGTATGGAGTATAGTTAATGTTTTTATTTTAAACTTCATGTTCCACAAGTCTAAATTTTTCCAACCAAAAAGTGTCAGTCACTTTGTTGATATTGAAACTAAAACTCTTTTCCTAAACATTGACATGTTTAGCTACAACGAACGAACATTGACATGTTTAGCTACATCGGACAAAGAGTTACACGTCATTTTAAGTGAGTTTAAGTGATTCTTTGTAATTATTGATGAGGAACAAAACCATGAAATATAAATGACCACTACATTCTTTATTGGATCTTTGAAAATGTTAGGGTTTTGAAGTAAATGTTTTATCAACATAAGATTTAATAAACAAGTGATTTTAGCCCTAGGGTAGGGGTATTTGCTTGTATTATGATTCTTTTTTTTTCAAAAGAAATTTTGGAAATATCTGGAAACAGCCTATCATAACAAAGAATTAATTATATTAATTTCAGATGGCTTTTATTGTTTACACAGCTTTTAAAACAAAATTATGCTCTTATTATTTAGTTAAGAACACAAAAAGATACTAGTTTTTATGTTTAAAACTGTTGACAGGATTAAGCAACTTAAGCTTATTAATTGACTCATTTCAATAAAAGAACTAGTGAGCACCTACCTTTTTACATCTGTTTATGGTTTTATTTAGGGAGATGGGCACTAATATAAAAAAATAAATGAACAGATTTTCTATTCATTTTCCAAACATTAGTTATACATGTAAAAATTCGAGTTGCTAAATATACTACTATTCATGCCTAAATAAACGTTAAGGTTGTGCGTGGTATCTATTGCAATAAACTTTATAGGTACACTGAGCTAAACATGAAAGTGAAATTATTACTAGCCTGAGTAATGCCTATATTATACGATCCACTTATTGACTAGGATATTCTGCGATCAGCTTAATTCACATCCAATCATCTGTTCAATTTTAGTTGAGCTGGCTTACCAATCCCTTTACCAAAGCAGAATATTGTCTGGTATTGATCAAAGTAATTTGAATATTTAAGGAGAATTCATTACTTACTATGAAGCCATTGCCAATTGATAAAATTAAATTTATTCATCAAATAAACGTCCTATTAATGATGTTTAGTCGTAAAACATGTACAAAAATTATTTTTTGCAATAATTGTTAACAAGGAAAGTTAGAGTTGACTAGCATAGCAACGGCTTACAAGTAATCTTTTGTGTTTTGTTGACGCAATCTACAGTCAAAAAATACACACTCAGTGTTTGTCTGTTTAAGTTTCCATTCCTACCAGGAAGAATTAAAAATGAAATTTAATTGAGTTTTGTATTCAATTCCATAGTAATTCCTTTTCAATCGTGAACTCTGGTTACCTCAAAGTATGTCTCAGCTTTTTCTCTCAAATCTGCAGTTTACTTCTATTTGTCTGTTAACATGTCAACCCTGTGGAGATTACATCCCATTAACAAGATTATAGAAGCGAATCCTTGCGTCATCATCGTGATCTACTTTAAGGCTATGCATCGTAGCTAAGATATTCAGAACAACAATTCAGACTTGTCATGTTTACATATTTTTTTACAACGGAAGCAGTTTGAGGTCAGAACAATTCAAGAATGTATCTTGTAATCAAGACACGGTTTGATATAATTATATACAATATGTAACCTTGTAATAAGACCTCTGACATCGTAACCAAAAATGGAACTAAACTATTTCCAGATTATCTTTATTTACACATTACAGGCTAATAACTTAAAGACTGCTTTTTCCATACTATAAAATTATTATGTAATCCAAAACTAAAATAAAATGTCATCCTTCCTAAGCATAAAATGTACATTTAAATCATTTACATTTAAATTAGTCTGTATTACAAATTAAAACTAATTAAGAACATTTTTATTTGTACATTGAGTTCCTTTAAGCTCATAAATGGAGTCGACGATAAAAGTGAGGCAGAATGAATGATCAGAGAAACTCTAAAGTTATCAGACTCAACTAATGTATTCTAAAGTTTGTAAATTACAAATGTTGAGTTTGTTTGTGTTTATTGTTTTAGAGGATTTTACAGTTTTTTTTTCAACGAAAAATTTAATACTCAACGTTATTAGATACTTAAAAATATGGATATTTTCAAATTATTTGAATGACCACACTATGATTTTATTAAAAAAATAATCATTGCTATAAGAGTTAAAAACTAGACTAGTTACTTGACTATAGTAGGTAATACAGTATTAGTACTTGTTTTTTATCATAACTTATTTACGATGTAATACCATGAATATATGTTGGTATCCCTTCACAGCAACCTACCGACTAAGCGAATTTCCATTTCTCTGAATGATTTTCAATGAAGTATATATAAATAACATTAGGTTTAACAATTACCTAGGTTTGATGATACAAGAAAACTGAAACTAATAAAGTGTGTTTTAGTTTGATATTAATAGCTTAGTATAAAATAAAATAAATAAATTAAGTTTGATCAAAATATATCCATAAACAAGCAAACTAGAACATTTTCAATATTCTCTATAAGAATAACATGGGAATTTAAAATTTAAAAATTTTTTGAATCTTCTTTGTCACCAATAACCGTACAAAAACACTATAAACTAAAGTTCTAGAGATAAATTGAGAAATTTGTGTTTTGAGGGATAAAAATGAGAAAAATCTATTTTTACCCCATAAACCACGTTCCCATGGCCCGATCATGCTGGTTCGCTAACTCATTCAAGGGGAAATCAATTACTGCTACGTAGATTGTTTTTATATACTGTATATCATGAAAAAAATAACAAAAACATAGCTTATTTCCATACCCTAAAATCTTGCTAAAATATCTGTGGAAACAGTTCTTTCTTACATATCAAAACGTAACTTGGTATAATCAACTGTAACTCTCTAAAATTGAAAGACCACGCGTGTTTTTTTTCTTTTTAGGTTAACAAGCATTAAAATATTGAAATGAAACTATTAAGGCAAAGTAATGTTTCCTGAATACCTCTGCAACTGCTTATGGGCGTGCTTAATTAGTTTTGCTCTTCATCATTAGCTGAGTAATAGGCCTATAGTATAATATTAATTGCTTAAAAGAATTATATGATTACAACCAGAAACATTGTACGTTTGCTATTTGTACTTATACATTAAACAAATTTAGGCCAATGGTACAAAAAACCAATACATTTTTTGGTACCAAAGCTTTTTGGGGGTATTCAAACAAAAAAGCTTATATGAAATCTTTATATTGTCACACAATATAGCTTCACAATAATATTTTGCATGCACATCTTATAAAAATGGCTTGGTATACCCACAACAGAATTATATCAATGGCGTATCGTTGGCTTTTTCGTCTTTATCTAACATACTTTGATCTTCTAAAGGTTTTATTTTCTATTAATTTCATTATAATTACGTAATTATTTTAATTGCGTTGATAGTTGGATCCGATTATATTATATCACTGAATCAATCATTTGAGAAACATCTTTATAACTCTATGCCAAGCTTATTGCTACAAGTTTTTCTGACGTTTTCCCTTACGCTTAGAATATTAATTATTCTTATAAAATACTCCCTAATTTCTACTTTTTTATAATTGTTAATGAGTGTATTAATGAAGATCTTACTACAGAAATGATCCTGTGGTAAGATCTTCATTAATACACTCATTATAAAATTATAAAACAATTATAAAAAAGTAGAAATTAGAGAGTATTTTATAAGAATAATTAATATTCTAAGCGTAAAACTCCTTTATATTCCAGCCCTCGGATAAATTTGTCGATATAACGAACAACTGATATAAGCTAACCCTCCATTTTCATGACACAATCTAATAGGAGGTGATGATGTTGTGTTACAGGAATCGATCGACATTTAATGTAGTTATCTGAGATTTAGGAGCCAATTTTACACCGATGAACCACAATCAGACAGCCAACTGCTCAGCGTGCCAACCTACAGCAAGTAAAAATATGGTTTAGAATAGTGTAGCACTAGATATCTTATTATATATAATTACCCTAGTAGCACAAATATGTATTTTATAAATATTTTATATATTTAAAATTGTATTTGATA